>NC_134232.1:10640000-10945000 GCF_965140235.1 Caretta caretta
TCCCTTCTCCGTATGTATGGGAGAACGTGTGGGGCCCACTCCGGCTCCCTTTGAAACCAATGTAAAACTGGCCAGTGCTTTAAGAGGAGCTGGTCTTTGGCGTTATTCGCAATGGGCTTGTGTGGAGACAGAAGCGAGAAAGCAGCCGTCCCAGAGCAGAGGCTGCAATGCAGCGTTGGTTTTCTGGTGGTTCTTCTCTTGCTTGCTGGTGATTGGAGAATAGTGCGTTTGAACATCTCTGTTCTAACCTGAAAGAGTTCAGAAAAGGATTTGTGGTAGCTGCTTACTGTAATAATAGCCACCTTCTTCTTTGAAGGACCTAAACAGAGCTCGTTTTCAGGGCACGGCACGGGTTAGCCTCTTCGGGGAGCATGCTGTGGCTTTTGTGGTGCGTATTCAGGAAGTCATCTGCAGTCACGTTCAGGAAGCATCTGGCTCCTCGGCTCAGGCGTCGTTCTTTCGGCTTTTCACCTCTTTGTCTCATGAAAGATGACGCGGGGTGTAGCACTTCATTATTCAAATTTATAATGGAGATCAGTCACCTGCTTAACCATGAGCTGTGGGGAGAGACATCCCTGAAAGGGAAGGGATTATTCTGAGCTGGGCTGACTAGCTGTTCCTGTAACTTGGCCTTCGGGTTTTTATTCCGCTGTCCTCCCAGTGGTCTAATATTGTTCTCAGTGGGAGGATTGCCATTGACTTTAACATGCACAGTGTTGGGCTTCATGTCTGCTTATGCTGCCGGTTGAGGATGTACAGAAGAATATTGTAATTAGCTGGGAAGCAGCTTGCAGTATCTTTGTTTGAAATGTACTATTAAAAAGATTCTAGGCCCTGGTGGAGGGGCTGTTGCCGTTTGACTGGGTTGTGTGGGCCTACGCCGTTTTATTCTTAAGAATGTATTTGGCTATTTAAAGGGACACTGTCATGTTGAAATGCGGTCAATCACAAAAAAGATTGCAGTCTTTTGGATCCTGCTCCTGCCTCTCACGGATACATGTACACACGGCTTAGCCTGACCATATTTTCTGGTTTCACAGTCGTGTTTTCCTATATCTATTTTCAGCTTACTCGCCCCTATCTGCTGTGTGCAAAACCCACAAAGACAAAAGCCACGGAATGACTTAGGGGAGAAGCAGGAGTGTAGCCCCAGAGGCTCGCGTCCTTAAAGGTATTTAGGTGCTGAACTGCTGTGGGAGTTAGACGGCTAAATACCTTTTTGAGGATCTGGGCCTAAGGCCTTGGATTCATGAGGTGCACGTGATTTTTCAGGTGTAGCAACCCATACTCCACCTAAGCAGCTGGAGTAGCACTTCTGGAACATACCCATTGCTCTGGCTGAGCGCTGAGTTGTAGTCCTCCTCAATCTTCTATGAGTAACTCCTTGAACAAAGATCATGAATTTCACTCTCCTAGAGCGGTGGTTCTCAACCAGGGGTCCGGGGATCCTGGAGGGCTGCGAGCAGGTTTCAGGGGGGCTTCCAAGCATGGTTGGCATTAGACTTGCTGGGGCCCAGGGCAGAAAGCTGAAGCCGCACTGCCTGGGGCTGAAGCCCAAAGCTCTATCACCCGGGGCTGAAGCCAAAGCCTGAGCAACTTAGCTTTGCAGGGCCCCCTGTGGCGTGGTGCCCTCCCTACTTGCTACCCCCAACCCTGTCCTTGGCTTTTATATGCAGAAACAACTGTTGTGTCACAGGTGGGCTGTGGAGTTTTTATAGCATGCTGGGGGGGGGGCCCTCAAGAAGAAACAGGTTGAGAACCCCTGTCCTAGACTATCTGTATGTTCTTCTGCCAGTGCTTTGGGATCATCGCCTTTAGTTGTAGAAGTTGTTGGCAAACAGTTAATTGACCTGGAAGCAAAATATCTATTTGTGGGGCTGAAAATCTGCTTGCAAAGCAGCCGTCGTGAAAAAGAGGAGACGTTACGCTCTTCTTCCTGAAACCGCTCAGGTTGTCAGGCCCTCTTGTTTTGCGGAACGGTTGGTTTGGCGAGTTTGTTTTGAAGCTGTTTGCTGAGAACATCAGGGTTCTGTTAAGCTGCTTTCGTGTGCCATTTGCAGGATTAGCACCAGATGCCCAACACCTGGGAAGAATTGGATACATGACTCCACTCAGGAGCCCAACCCTCCCCGGTCCTTTGGGAAGAACAGTAACCAAAAAACTGTCTAAATGCCGAAGTGAGGTCATCCATCGGCAAGGAGACAATTTATTTCTAGGGTGGGGACAGGAAATAAGATTGATTATTAAAAATGGGGATAGATAGTTCCTCAGAGGTCCTTTCTGAGCCAGTTGGTCGTCTAAACTCACTGTTGGAAGTGAGGTTTGCAGCCAGCGGAAACTAACTCAGTGTATTTTTTGCCTCTGTGAAATTGAATAATGTTAAAGTAGAGCCAGGCAGACCAAGACAAAAATGGAGAGGAAGGGTTAAATAATGTTCATAGAATATCAGGGTTGGAAGGGACCTCAGGAGGTCATCTAGTCCAACCCCCTGCTCAAAGCAGGACCAATCCCCAACTAAATCATCCCAGCCAGGGCTTTGTCAAGCCTGACCTTAAAAATATCTAAGGAAGGAGATTCCACCACCTCCCTAGGTAACGCAATCCAGTGTTTCACCACCCTCCTAGTGAAAATGTTAAGCATGACGCTCTCAGAAACAAGGAAATCCAACATGTACTCTGCAACGCTACCTTTAACCTGTCCCGCCATGACTAAATGTAACACCGACAGACTCCGGTTGACGGCGGGCGGGATCGAACCTGGGACCTCTGGAGCTTAGTGCACAAGCTAAAAGCTAACGGGCTGTTAGCTAAGGCTGTAGAGTAGACTCATAATCTCTCTCTAAGTGGTCTCGGTGCCACTAGATAGGACAGAACGCCTCACTCAGGAGGTGCGTGGGTTACGTAAACTCTGCAGTGGCCATGGTACCCGTTCTTGCTAGTCCTCCTATGAATTGCCCTGTTTCCCTGCACTGCTACCAGGGGGGGGAGCTCTAGCATAGATGAGGCACTTGGAGTATGTCTACACTGCCCTTCAGAGCGGACCTTCCAGCCCTGGTAGGTTGGCTGGTGCAGCTCAGCCTCTCGAGCATACCTGACCCCCTGGGTCTGAGCTCGGGTGGCTCACCTGAGTCTGGAGTGGAGCTGCAATATCCACACTTGTTGTTTAGCATGCTAGCTCGAATCTGTCTACCGGGCTGGGAGGCTCTCTCCCAGCTGTACTGTAGACATACCCTTGGAGACCTTTGGCATGTTAACTGCTGTGCTGTCTGGACCTGCTTTAGAAGGGTTGGGGCAACCAGGAGGGTTTAATGCTGCAGCCTGGGTTTACACTAACACCCCAGCATTGCTGCGATGCCGTCAGTGGGCAATCCAGTGTAGACGCAGCCATTTGACACATACCCTAGCTTAAGGAGGTGATGTAAGGGTGGTCTTTCATAGAATATCAGGGTTGGAAGGGACCTCAGAAGGTCATCTAGTCCAACCCCCTGCTTGAAGCAGGACCAATCCCCAATTTTCACCCCAGATCCCTAAATGGCCCTCTCAAGGATTGAACTCACAACCCTGGGTTCAGCAGGCCAATGCTCAAACCACTAAGCTATCCCCTCCCTCCACTAAACCATCCATCCCCTTTGCTGCTTTGCATCTCAACCTTAGGATTTGTCTGCACAGCATTCTGGGGGGAGCCTCCCAGTCTGGGTCGACAGACTTGGGTCTCATGCCAGACTTCTAAAAATACCTGTATGGAGAGTGCTTGAGCTGGGGCTGAAGCCTAGAGAGGAGGCTGGGCTTCAAAGCACAAGCTCCAGCCCCAGTGAGTCACAGTTTGAGCACTGTCCACACAGTCCTTTGCCCTGCTCACCTGAATCTGTTGACCTGGGGTGGGGGGACTGCACCAAAATGCTATGCGGTGGCACCCTTAACGTTCAACTGTAGGGACTCTGATTTTTTATTTTATTTTTATTTTGATAGTTTCCTATCTGAACTGGTCTGAAAACTTTCAACACAATTTTTTGTTGTTGCAAAAATGCTTTTGCTTTTCATATTTTTCTTTGCTGCTGCTTTTTTTGTTTGTTGGTTTTTAAGCCCACCTTACTGAGTGGCCGAACCTCAATGCAAATTAAAAAAAAAAAAAAAAAAAGGTTTTGAAAACTTTCAAGAGCTTTTGTGGGCAACATTTTTTCGATCAGCTGCCTGCGGTAGCTTATTTAAAATAAATAAATAAATAAAAATCTCCCTGGAACGTGTTTTGCCGACAGCAATATCCTGTGTGCCTTAAAATATAAATACCCGGGAGTTTTAAAAATTGATCTGTCATGGACTTCTTGTGGCCCCCAAACTCCCAGTGGTTTAACTATGAGCTCCGGTTGTTCATGGAATCTATAACTGAACCCAAACTTGCAAGTCATTACTCCAGACCTTCAAGTATTTGAGAGGCAGTGTGGTCCAGTGGATAGGGCATTAAACTGGGAGTCAGAACACTGGTTCTAGTACAGGTTATCTTTGTATAGTGCCTAAAATTATAATCAGGACCCTTGTAATAATCATACACTTTCTGAATGATCTGTTCACATTGTTGATCACAAAGGCTTGTTCTTTTGTGTAATAAATACATATTAAGGCTGGTATTTCTTTTTCCGTGCAATACAGTCACGTAGCTTTGTGCGCATCTGACCCCTGCGATGATTTCAGGTAGTGCATTAATACACTTTAGCTAGCACAATCCTTAAGAAAAGTACTGACTGCATTTGGTGTCAGGCGGCTTTTCAAAGCTTAAATGGGCTGGCTACGTCCCCTGGGGAATTGCAGAAGGGATACATTTTGACCCAGTATGGTTTTGTGTGTTGGGGCTTCAGCATCTCTAATAGTGTCGTTTACATAATTCCTTGCCAAAAATCTGTCGTCCACTACATCAGTGGGTTTAGAATTGTTCACATGTCGTCTTAAACTTCCCACTTACTCTGTTCTAGAGCTGTAGCCGAAGTGCAATATGGTCAGTCTCGCTTCTGATGTACCATTCAGTTACATCGGGGTGAACTTGACCCCATCTGAGAGAACTTTTATAGCTGGATTATAAAGGTGTTTATAACAGACATCCAAAGATCCATAGCAGAGCTAGTGGGCACTGCTTTAATAAACTTCTAATCCGATTAACTGCATCTGTTATCTTAATTTCCAATCTTGTTTTAAAGTTTTGAAATCAGAGTGCAGGAGGCTGCAATTTCAGGGTAATTTTGCTTCATTAGTGTAACTGCCCTCTATGTAATTTTCACCAATATGAGGCTCATTATCCCGCATAACATGCAATATCAAGATAAAAGGGAATTTAAGAATGTGACCTGGTAGCCAGGCGGATAATCAAGCTCTGCACATTACCTTCAAGGCTGGACTGGCCTCACTACATTGTCTTTAATTAGCCCAAGTGCTGTTTTTCATCTGTCACTTATTCAGGAGGCTGATATTTGTTTCACTTGGTGGTGGGATTTTGCTCAGCGTGACCAACGGTTCGGGTTCATTTTAACCACTGGATATGGATTTGTCTCATAAGGTACCCGAGAAGTCACTTGCCACCCTGTAGGTATAGAAAAGTTCTTGACCTGCGTTTTCTGTCACTGCAAACCATCTCTGTCATTCCGGTACAGTTGCGTGAAGGTGGAGAAAATCGCTTGCAAAGGAATTCCTTCCATTTTGCCGTGTTGACATTAATGCTAACCTTACATTTTCAGAAAGTCTGATACCATATAGAGTTTCTGTTTTAATTTGTGAGCATCCTGCAATCTATTCCGTGCTGTACGTGGGCAGACGACGGCTCCGTCATGTTCAAACATCTCAGAGCCAAATTCAAACCAGGTGCAACCTGATTGATTTATACGTGGGATGAATTTGGCCCCCCCGCCCCACTCTTCCAGTAACGCAGTTTGATGCCTTCCGGGTTATGATCCTTTCAGTAATTTGCATCATTTGCCATTCCAGCTGATAAAATTACCTCTGTTTCCCATCCGTTTCCTTGTGGCTGCATTGTTAATCTGAAACCTGAGGCCTGTAAATGATGGAGACTCAGTAACCAGAGTCTTTGCAGAGCTGGTGCTTCTTCTGTAACGTTTAGCTGAGAAATGCATTTGAAGTGGTTCATAAGCTGACCTGGCTAATGGTGAGCTCCCAAATTCCTCCCCCCCCCCCCCCCCACTGCCTGAAATCTTTTTCAGCATTGATTTTTTTTCTCCCCAAACATTAAAAACCAACAAATATTGTGCACCAAACAAATTAGACTCAGCCTTGAAATACCTATTTAATATCTGTGGTGATGTTAGGGTTCTTAATTGGACAAGAAAATGCAGGAAATTTGATTGTAACCTGACTGGATTTTATGGTTCCTGCCAAAAATGAGCCTGAGAGGAAAGTGGGGTTTATATTTAGAGGCCTTTTAAGGACAGAAGAGAGCATGATGATCATCAGAACAAAGCCTCTGCACAACGCAGGCCACAGAATCTCAGCTGGTGATTCTTGTATCTAGCCCAACGGTTTTGTTGTCTATTTGACTCATTCTTTAGCGATTGGGATCTGTCACCTGAAGTGTCAGCTGGGGAACGGGGTCGTGTCCGGCAGCTCTCAGGATCAGCAGTGGCAGACTATGGGGGTTGAGGGGGCGCCGCACCTAGCTGTGCGATCAGTAATTTTAGGACCGATTCTGATCTTGCCTCGCCTGGGGAGAGCCAGGAGTCGCTCTCTTTCAGTCAACGGAGTTACACCAGTTAGTCTTGTGATTAAGGCACTGAATTTGGATTTTGGAAAAATAAGTTCCATTGCTGGCTATGCCACTGACCTGCTGTATGACCTTGGTCGTCTCACTTCACCTCTCTGCCTGTTTCCCCTTCTGTAAAGTGGGGCTAATGATACTGACCTTTGTGAGGGGCTTTGAGATTTATTGTTGAAATCCTCTAGACCAGTGGTTTTCAAACTCTTTTTTTTCTGGCGACCCAGGTGAAGAAAACTGTTGATGCCCACGACCACCCAACGGAGTTCAGGATGAGGGGTCTGGGGTGTGGGAGGGGCTCAGGGCTGGGGCAGAGGGTTGGGGTGTGGAGGTGAGGGCTGCAGGATGGGGCCAGGGGTGAGGGGTTTGGGGTGCAGGAAGGGGCTCTGGGTTGGAGGGGGGCTCATGGCTGGGGCAGGGGTTTGGGGTGTGGGCTTACCTCGGGCGGCTCCTGGTCAGCGACGCAGTGGGGATGCTAGGGCAGGCCTCCTGCCTGTTCTGGCACTGCGGACTACGCTGTGCCCCGGACACGGCCAGCAGCAGGTCTGGCTCCTTGGTGGTGTTAAATGGCATTAGGAGCTTATATTGGCTCCACAGAATTAGATTTTTATCAATAAATTTCACCGTGTATATGCGCACACGCACACAGCGACGAAAAAATATTGCTTTCGATAATCAGAATGTACGGATAGGCAAAAAACGCGGCTTGAGAACTTATTAGAGTTTGATTGAAGGCTATGTACGTCATATGTTTTGACATGTGATGTTGACAACTTGTGTTTTAAGGGTTATAATGCTGTGACTTGTTCAATCTCAACATCTACAGTCGTTAAATAATTGTCTGATCCCCTCTGTAGCTTCCTGTGAATGTTGAAACTGATTTAAAAAAGTAAACGTTGTTCTTATCTGTTGAAATGATGATAAAAAATGAATTCTTCCAAGCCTACCTATGTGGGAGCTGAGCTGTCTTGAAAATCTGGTCATTCGGTTTCCCATCTGCAAAACAGACACCTCAGCTTCATTTCCACTCTGTTCATCATATTTAGAGTGCATCCTCTTTGTGTATGTACATCTGATTGGGCTCCAGTCTTGCATAGGGCCTGTAGGTTGCTACTGGAATGTTAATACATTCGAATCAGGCCCTGTATGTCTTTCAGGAGCAAAGTGCCATAAAGTGCATCTTATGTATAAGTTTAATGCATAACCTCCTTGGCTATATGGTTGCGGGAATGTTTTTATTTAAATAGAACAAACTAGCAGAATACTCCTGTTTTGGTACAATGCATGCATTTCTGAATGGGTGTGTCTGGTTGGGTCTCGCCCACGTGCTCAGAGTTTAAATAATAATCATGTTTAGGGTTTTCCCTCAGGCCAGATTGCCAGTGACCTTGGGGTGTTTTTAGCCGCCTTCCGCAGCAAGTCACTTGCTGGTTTGGAACTAGAGTAAATGGTGGATTCTCCGTCACTTGAAGTCGCTAAATCAAGATTAAGAACATAAGAACGGCCATACTGGGTCAGAACAATGGTCCATCTAGCCCAAGGGTTGGCAACCTATGACACGCGTGCCAAAGACGGCACGCAAGCCCGGTTTTAATGGCACGCTGCTGCCTGCCGGGGTCCCGGAAGGCAGCTGCGGGCCATTAAAAATCCAGCCTGGCCTGGCCCGCTCTTCTCCGCTCCCCGCCCCCTCCTGCGGGGGCAAGGGGCAGAAGCTTGGTCCTGCCGACTCCCCGGCCTCTTCCCGCAGTGTACTGGGTTCCTGCACTTCCTCCTCCTCTTCGTCCCTCCCTCCCTCCCTGCTGGCTCTTGCGAGAGAGGGGGTGGGAGAGGAGCGGAGTCAGTGTGCTCGCCGCTCCCCGCGGAGGCAGAGCCTTGGGGAAGCGGGGCATATCCCCTCCAGCCCCCTGCCGTGAGCACCCCACGACCCCCCCCCACAACCCCGCCCTCTGCCTGACCCCCCCCACACACACCCAGCCCTCTGCCCTGAGCCCTGCAGCCCCGCACACCCCCAAGACCCCTGCCCTGAGCCCTGTACCCGCCCCCAGACACACACCCAGCCCTCTGCTTGACTCCTTCACCCCCACACCCTCTGCCCTGACACCTGCACCTCCCTCACATGCCCCCAGCCCTCTGCCCTGACTCTTGCACTCCCCCACATACCCAGCCCCCCACATCCCATGCACCCCCCTCATCCTGACTCTTGCGCCCCCCACATCCCCACCCTCACCCTGAGCACCAAACAGGAGCTCCTCCCCCTCCCCCCCCCCACATTCCCACCTGCACCCCTCCCGCCAAATGGGAGCTGCCCAGGTAAGCGCTCCACACCCAAACCTCCTGCCCCAACCCTGAGCCCCCTCTCTCGTTCTAGCTCCGGACCAGACCCTACACCCCAACTCCCAGCCTGCTCCTTCACCCCCAGCCCTCAGCTCAGTGCAGAGAGAGAGGGAGAGAATGGCCAGAACCAGGGAGAAGGTAGGTACCCACTGTATGTGGGCAGGACCGGGACCCCAGACCGGCAGCGGGCTGAGCGGGTCCGGCAGTCGGGATCCCGGCTGACAGGAGCCGGCGGACGGAACCCCTGAGCGGCAGCGGGCTGAGCCGCTCAGCCCACTGCCGGTCTGGGGTTCTGGCTGCCGGCCCCTTGCCAGCCGGGGTCCCAGCCGCAGGCCCCGCTCAGCCCGCTGCCGGCCTAGGTGAACGGAACCCCAGACCAGCAGCGGGCTGAGCGGGCCGGTGGCGTAAGATCAACATTTTAATTTAATTTTTAAATGAAGCTTCTTAAACATTTTGAAAACCTTGTTTATTTTACAATACAACAATAGTTTAGTTATATAATATATAGACTTAGAGAGAGAGACCTTCTAAAAAACATTAAAATGTATTACCGGCATGTGAAACCTTAAATTAAAGTGAATAAACGAAGACTCGGCACACCACTTGTGACAGGTTGCCGACCCCTGATCTAGCCCAATGTCCTGTCTTCTCACAGTGGCCAGTGCCAGATCCTTGAGTAGGAATGAACAGAATAGGGTAATTATCAAGTGATCCATCCCTTGTGGTACTGAGGACCTCAGTAACTCAGCCAGAGGTGATGGGCCTATTATAGGAGTGGGTGGATGAGGTTCTGTGGCCTGCGATGTGCAGGAGGTCAAACTAGATGATCTTGATGGTCCCTTCTGACCTTAAAGTCTATGCGACACGGGGAAGGAAGTGGCATATAGCATGCTAAGCGGGGGGAGGAAATGTTCGTGGGAGATCTTTATTAAAATTTTAGCAGTGCATCACGAGTTTCTTGGCTTTCTAATGGAAATCAGATGTTTTTTCTGGGTTAGACCTTGGATTTACATGTCACATCAAAGTTCTTCTTGTAACAGAGAAATTTTTTTATAGTTTGTTTTACAGCCCAGGTGCTAAATCATTTGGTGACTCTTCCCTTTCTTACCCCTTGTCTGTTTCCCCAGCTCTAATGTAGATTGCTGCTTCCCTTTTTTTTTTTTTTTTTTTAACCAGAGCTCTGGACAGTACAGGGCAGCATCTTTCCTTCTTCATAGGGGATCCCTCCAGCTGCTGATGGCTAAACTAAATACAGAGTGCACAGAAGGAATAGTTGAATGGGAACAAAAATAACCATGCTAAATAAAACTAATAAAACACATAAGGACAAATGATGTTTAATGCCTTGTGAAACCTCAGGATTGTCAGCTACCTCTGAGTCTTCGGGCCTGATTTCGTCCTCTCACTGGTGAGCGATTTAACCGGTGAGCGAGTTAATTCCCGCGTACAGCTGCAGTGGTCTGAGATCAGGATCTGGCCCTTGGTCCTTCACGCCTCCCACTGGGTACGTCGTTCGGGTGTAACGAGGCCAGTCAAACACTCAGAATTTTTAAAGTTAATGCTTTATTTGCAAGAAGAAACGGTTGCAACAGAATTATTTTCAACCGAAGAAATTTCCTGGTGGCTAGTCTCCCAGGGCCACCAGTCTCCCAGTTCAGGCAAGCGTAACTACTTGCTCCCTACTGACCTGGTACTTTAAAGTCCTGGGAATACTGATGGGAGTAGCCTACCTGAGAATAAAAATGAAAACTGGCCTCTTGCTCCATTCTCCTGTTGTATTTCACTGACTGGCAGGAGATGATTTCCCTGACTACTTCGCTAAATTCCTCTGATAGCTCTGCTTCACTGGGTACACTTCGGGAAGACTGTGCGTGGTTACAGATACAGTTGTACTTTCTAATGGAGTGACCTATTTGAAATCCAGGTTGTCAGTAGGCAAATTTTGGGGGGGATTTTCCCAAATTGTCACACTTCTCAAATGACTCCGCATGTGAATGTGATCACCTTTTGAATTTGGCTAGGACCTCTATAGAAGCTTTCATGCAGGGATCTCAAAGCACTCTGCAAACACTAGTAAAGGCATTTCACATGCAGTGAAACTGTGTACAGAGGGTCAGCAAAGCCAGCCACTTAAATCTCCCTTTAAGCCTGCTTTTGAGAATTTAAGTGGGGCATAGGCATTGGGCAGACCCTCGGTACGAGGATTCA
Organism: Caretta caretta; assembly: GCF_965140235.1. NCBI lineage: Eukaryota > Metazoa > Chordata > Testudines > Cheloniidae > Caretta > Caretta caretta. Next base: position 10,651,293 of record NC_134232.1, read on the forward strand.
TTTCACCCAGGCAGAGTAAGCAACTTATCCAAAGTCTCGCATGAAGTTGTGGCAGAGTCAGGAATTGGAACCTTGATCTTCTGACTCAGTTCTGTGTCTAGAGCACAAGACATCTTTCCTCCTGGACTTAAAAAAAAAAAAAAAAAAAAAGAAACTTTCCCTTTTCCCTCCCGAACTTTTGTTCTGCACGTACTCTTTCTAGAGTGAAAATTATCAAAGCATGAGACTAAAAGCATATATTGATCTAATGAGAGTTGAGTTTTCGACGGTTTCTTTACATTTAAAAAAAAAAAAAAGCAAAACTTTTTCTTTTTTTGTAAATTTGATAAGAACGAAGCTCATGTAAGATTGCTGGTCCAGTAGGAAATGGAACTCAATTTTACATTTTTAAAACCATTTTATTGTATTAAAAATGACAGAGGTTAGAAACAAAGCTCTGATACTTCTATTGAACTTGAATTGAAAGTGACAGAAAATCGTTCTGGCCCTGGTGCAGTAAATGTTATCACTAAAACATGTTCAGGGGAGATTAGGACAGTCTCTCAAGCACAAGAGACAAAAGTTCACAAAACAAGAAGTGATTTCCTCCCCCCCCTCCTTTATCTCAGAATCATTAGCTGCTCAGGAGACAAAAATCTCTCTCCTCTGGGGAGGATGCTGTGCCGGGCGAACGGAGATATGAAAATGTCTCCACTCTAAGAGGAGCTAGGATGGAGAGGACAGAGTGGACCACTTCAATGTGGCCCTAGTCTGGGGATGAGGGGAGGGCCATGATGAAAAGCAAGGGTCAAGATTGTCATGATGTGCAAAGACAAACCCCAACCATGAGACTCATGAAAGGGAAAATTCTGAGCTGTGGGATCCTCTGGCGGGAGAGGATGTTCTTGCAGTTGCTCACCTAGATTTGTTACCCGGGTTGGTTGGTTTGTCCCATCTGCTTGTTGTGTCTTTTTCTCTAGATTGTGAACTCTTTGAGACAAGGACCTTCACTTACTGTGTTTGTCCAGTGCTTAGCACAATGGAGACCTGACATAGTTGGCCTCTAGGTATTACCAAAATGTTAAACATTTGAATGTATTAAGATAGTGAATATAATCTCATCTTATGCTTCAGGGCTTCAGCCAGCAGTGGTCAGGAAGACTTCCCATGTGGCGCTCCCCCCCACCCCCAAATACACAGTTGACCTGATTAATTCGGGGGCAGGGGTTGTTTTGTTTTTTGCCTACCTCTGAAGTATCAGGTTGGACACCAAACACCAGATGGGGTGGGCCAGTGCTCTGAAATGGCCCAAAGAATCCTCTTTCTTAGATCCCAGTCTGGTTTGTCTTGCTCACGGACAGACTGACTGCCACATTTGGGGTTAGGGAGGAATTTGCCCCTAGGTCAGATTGGCAGGGACTATGGTTTTTTTCTGCATTCCTCTGCAGCATGGTTGTGAATCATGTGCTAGGATCGTCTGCGCCTCTTTTGCCTAATCAGTGCCTTACCAGTGCAGGGGGCCTCGGACGTTGGTGGCACCTGGGTCTCTTAGTTTCTTTGTCTGTGGCACACAACGGTTTAGTCTCCCAAGAACTGAAATGCTTTAATCTAACTAGAGTAATTAGGTTCAGTGTGTGTGTGTGCGGTGGTGTATCTGGCTGAAATTTAAAGGCCTGTGGTGGACAGAGGGTCAGAATAGATGATCTAATGGCTACTTCTGGCCTTAAACTCTATGAAATCTATGTTTAATAATGATAGTTAAGGCACAGGAATGTGGATCAGGAAGACTGTGTTCTATTCCTGGCCTCTGCCACTGACTTGCTGTGAGACCTTGGGCAAGTCACTTCACCTCTGCACCGTGGGTTCCCATCCATCAAATGGGATAATAATGCTGACCTATTTTGCTCAGCTGTGTGGCTTGTTGAAGCGTTAGTGAAGCATTTTCAGACCTCAGCGTAGATGTGACAAGTATTTTAAAACTGACACTGATATCCTTCCTAGTCTTAAAGACTCCATTCCTTCCTGAGATTAAATTTGGCAGAAAAGTCTAATTAGAGTGACCACTGAACCACCTTTCTTATTTCTTTGAGGCTGGTCAGGAAGAGGAACCCTTTCGTCTGAGTCAGAAAGACAAATTGTAGGTGATGGTGGTTTGCAGCTGTTCTTTTGAATTTCACCTGAAAGGAGTGGTTGAACTTCTGTCTGTCTGCTCCTCCTAACATGGTCAAAACTCAAGGTGCATCACGCTCTAAAACTGAGCTTTCTTGGTCCGTTGGCTACTCCGCTGAGCCGTGTGGGAGACTGGGTTTGATTTGTTTGCTTGGTCCTTCATTTCTGGGCTCCACAGAGCTGTGAGAGCAACAGGCTTAGCCCCGGAAGGGAACATAAGGGCCTTGCGTTGTTTAACGGCAACAATTCCTCTTCTGATTACTTGTATCTATGAGGAGTTTCTTCTGTAGTCTCTAAATCTGTGGCACTGAGGGAAAGGAAATCCTGAAGGTAGGACGATATAGTGAAATACGGACCATTCCCAGCTGAGAGAATTTCCAGGGAGGGGGTAGAGAAGAGGTTGAGTTTGGCGGGACAAAGAGATGCGGAACTTCAGATAGGGTAAGGTGAAGAGATCCCAGAGAGAAACATGGAAAGTGGGTAAAATGAACCACACCCTAGAGTTTCTAAAGAGTCCAGTATGTAAAACCCTAGAGCCAGGGAGCGTACGGCAGGGTTGTGTGTGCCTCTTTTTCCAATGTAACCCACAGTAGCTTTTTTTAAATCACTGATTAAATATTAAAGTCTGTGTTCTAGATGCAATCTCTTCCTCTTCCCCGCATGCATTCTGTCCAAAGCAAAGGACTGAAATAAACAGTCTGTCCTTCATCGGGATTCTGTTGTTGTTTTCTAATTAATCTGAGTCAGTCGGTCGCACGTTTGTGTTAAATCATTTTCTTCATGAAAGCTTTTAATGAGAAAACAAATGGATTGGATTTAGATATACTGGATTCTTGCCATTGATAGCCATAGACCCAGTCCTTTAGAGTGGGCAAGCTGCCTGTGAATGGCTTAGCTTTGGAGGGAATGCCACCGAAGGACCGATTTCAAAGAGCCTCCTTGCGTGGGGCCAGCCGATGTCCCCTGTGTTTTTGAGATTTTTATCCATGACATTCTTCTATTAAATAACCCAAAAGGGAGCTCCTCTGAGCATTCATCACCTGTAACGTGGAGGAAAGGGGAACAAAACAGATGAAGAGAGTGGCATAGTGCAGTGTTTTTCAATGACCGGTCCATGGACTGGTGCTGGTCCCTCAAATCTCCTGGGCACAGTTTCAGAAGGCAGAAAGCCCATCCCTGGTCTCAAATAATTGAGAAATACTGGCATAGTGAGAAGGGCACAAGCCTGGAACCTAGACGTGGGTTCAGCTGCTGACCTGCAAGTCTGGACCCGTTTCCTCCCCCTTCCCTTCCCTTTTCTGTCCTGTCTGTTCAGATTGTAAACTCTTTAGGGGCCGTTTGTCCCTACATATCTGTGCAGGATCCAACACAACTGGGGCCTTGATCTTTGTTGGGTGCTCTAGGCCCTACTATATTACAAGTAATAAATGTGGCATGAGCAAATATATATACTAGCTGCGTTTGCACTAATGCAAGATTTTTGACCCGGGAGTTGTGCCCTCCCTGTGTTGCTCACTGCGAGGGGTCTCCCCACTACATGGCAACAAGGGGTTCCCAATGAGATTAGGGCTTGTCGGTGTGGCAAGCCTGGTTGTGAGTCTCCAGCACACCAGCTTGCTGTGCAGTAACGTCCCGTGTGGACGCTGCAGTGGTGTAGTGAACGTCCTGGGGTGCTGTGCTCTGACAACAGTCTGCGAAGCCGCAATCCGCAACTTTTGCCGTGTTGCAGCAGTGTCCAGCTAGGACATTACCGCACAGCCAGCAGATGCGCTGTAGGTTCCGATCCTTGCTCGTGGCGCAGTAACGTGCCGTGTGAAGGAGCCCCGAGAACGGCCGCGTTGGAGAATCGCAGCGCTGGGGGCGGGGGATGAGTTTTAACAGCCTGACAGTTGTGTAGCGCTTGGAGAACCTTGATTGGACAGTGCTAAAGAAGGGCAAATAATAAAGCTCCCGCAAATGCTTTTTTGTCAAATTCATCCTCTTTCTGTCCGTTGCTCAAAGGCACCAAGGGCTACAGATGCCTGGAGAGATTTAATTTCAATAAATATGAAGTCCTGTGTCTAGGGCAGGGTGGGGCAGAATAAACAACACATGTACAAAATGTGGCAGGATACCCCACTGTAATGGGCAAGGCTGCTTTGTTGTGAGTTTATTCATCTAATTTCCTTATTACTGTTCCTCCGTTTTAGTTTGTTCGTGTAACCAAGTGCCGTAGTTACTACAAGGAAGGTGTGAGAGGGGGTTGTGAGGCTGGGACAGGAGAGATCCTGCAAAAGTCTCTGGGCTTTTAAGAAATGATCCATAATATGAAAAGGTTTAGGAGCTTCTGGAATCAAATCGTCCTGGATTCAGGGTCTTTACACAGTACGGAATCTCAAGAAGGCCAGTTAGCTTCTCTTGAGACATCCTTTGCAAGAAGCACATTTTGGACACTTACTGAATCCCTGGCCATGTGTCTGGCATAATTCTTCTCTCTATTGCCTGCCAGAGTGGAATGAATAATGTATTGTGATGGGTTCCCCCCCGGGATGCCACAAGGAATTGGGGTACCACTAAGCCCCCTGACCCACCAGCCTGGGCTCCCTCTCACACTGTACTGCTGTGACAAGCTGCAAAGCCCTCCAGCCTGCACTTTCACCAGCATTCATACAGCTGCACACCCACCTGCAGTTACACACAGGCTTTCTAACCACCAGCTTCCCACCTGGGGCCCCAGAGCGGTACCGTCCTGCCCTGGTCAAATCTGGCCAGTATGTGGGTTTAATACCTGGTCAGCCTCTCCCTCAATGTGAAGTGAACAATACACAGTTGTGGTAACCAGGCAGAGATTTTCCCCAGCACTCCAGTCAAAGTTCACTGGTTTAGATTAAAACAAAAACAAGTTTATTAACTACAAAAGAGAGATATTATGTGATCATAGTGATAGCAAACAGATCAAAGCATATTACCTAGCAAATAAACAAAAACGCAAACTGAGCATAATATACTAAATAGCCTAGATATGAATAGTAGATTCTCAGCCTAACAGATGGTACAGACAGACCTGTAGATTCTCAAGGCACAAGCTACACTTGCTTTACAGCTTGAAATCCCCAGGTTTTTCATACACTGGCTAGAAATCCCTTTAGCCTGGATCCAGCACTTCCCCCAGTTCAGTCTTTGTTCCTCAGGTGTTTTCAGGTGTCGTCTTGTGTGCAGAGTGAAGAACCCCAGATGATGTCACTCCCTGTCTTATACAGCTTTTGCATATGGCGGGAACCCTTTGGTCCAAAGCTTGGTTCCCAGACCAGTCTGTGGAAAAATACTGACATCCCAAGATGGAGTCCAGCATCATGTGGCCTGGTCACATGTCCTTGTAGAGTCACAGCAGCCGTCACACACAGGCTGTCTGGAGCGTTCTCAGGAAGGCTCACCAGGTTGGAGATAAGCTTCTCCTAAGGCCTATTGTTTTCCCTAATGGCTCATTGCCCTGAATAGGCCACCCACCCACTATATAGACTGAAAGTATCTTGTCTAGTGGGCATTACCCCGGTGTAACTACATTTGAAATACAGACGCATAGTCAATATTCATAACTTCAGATACAAAAATGGAACATGCATTCCAATAGGATAACCTTATTCAGCAAATCGTAACTTCGCCAATGACCCCTCACGTGACTAGTCTTGCATAAAATGCATCATCATTCTGCTATAACCATATCCTAATAATATCACTATGAAAAATATGGGGTGCAGTATGTTTATGCCTGTTCTCTTTTCTTGTCTTGCAGGTACCACTTGGAATTTCTGCCCCAAGGTGAGTGCAGCTTATCCATTCTGAGGGGCAGGGCTTGTCATCGGTTTGATTGGGCCCCAGTGCAAGATGAGCAGGTGGGGAGCCTTAGCCATTCCATGTGTGGAGCAGTTAGGAGGGGGTGGCAAAGTTGTGGGAGGGGCTTTGGGAGCAATCGGCACTGCTTTTCTCCCGGGATTCAGGGGACAGGTCTCCAGCCACGTATGGTGCTGGCCTAGGTGCCTGGTCTACACACACCATGGGCAGGCCCAAGACTGGCTTGTGCAAATGTTAAGTGACCTCCAGAGAACGTTTGCCTTGGAGAAACAGCATGGCCTTAGTGGATAGGGCATGGGACCGGGAGCCAGGATGCTTGAGTTCTATTCCCAGTTCTGCTGTGTGACCTTGGGCATGTCACTTCCCTGTTGGGTGCTTCTGTTTTCCCACTCTCAGGTCTTTTTTAGATTTTTAAGCCCTTCAGGGCAGTGACTGTCTCTTATGTGTCGTAGCATAATGTGACCAAGAGGCGCTACCTTATCACTAATAACGATCTTAACCCCAATGGTACCTTCAAGTTGAGAGCAACAGGAGTAGGTGGATGCTTCTGCATATCCAGTGGAATTGTAACTGAAAAGTCTCCTTTTTAATTGAACTGGTCCCCTTGTCTCTCACTCCTATCTTTACGTATCTGTGGAATACTTAATACAGTAGGGTTCTGATCCCGGAGCCAGATCCTTTAGTGCTACCAGAATACAAATTTATAATTGTGTGTGTGTGTGTCTTTATTTCAATGATTACTGTGGTACGTGTGTGCAAACACAAGGATCCGCTAGCATTCCAGGAAGACGGGTGCTGGGGCTATAATTTAAAACAATAAATCCATGTGAGCATTCCCACTCAGCTAATTCTTCATTTGCTCCAGATAGAAATTCCAGTATGTTACCTCCTCGATCAGGGCCCGCTTCCAAGGCATCCTGTCTGTCTGGCAGCCCAGAAATGTCAGAAATGCTGCAGCATCACAATTCCCCCTAGAACGGTGTTATCACATTTTAATATGAGCCTCAGTGCAGCCTTGGTGCTTCTAATTGCTTTCAAACCATTGTTTTCGTGGGTTTGGTTGATGAACCCAGCATCTGGCGTCATTCGCGAAAGTACAGCAGACAGCTGTGTTCAAAATTAGAAAAAGACGAGAGGATTAGAACACATAAAAGGGCTCAAAATTAGATTTTTTTTTTTTTTTTTTTGATGGGAGAAGTTCACGCAGTTTAAAAAGGGTGGGGGCAAAAACGCTTCCGAGTGCTCTTGTTCTCATCAACTGTTCGCTCTTTTTTTTTTTTTTTTTTAATGCCGCTGCAGGGTTTTAGCTTGGTTTGTAGAACAGGGCCAGATTTCCAAAAGGAATTTAGAGGCTTTATGCTAGGAACCTAGCTCGCTTCGGTGCTTTTGTAAATTCCGTTGCTGTATCTTCAGGTGCCTACGTGACTCTGTAAATGTGACCCCTCCCCCCCCATTTGGGGAAGGGTTATTAACCCGAGAGAATGTATTAAGGAAACAGCAGTGGCTGGTGGTTCAAATGAGGGCCTGGGAATCGCCAGCCCTGACTCCAGTTTGCTTTGTCACCTTGGACAAGTCTCTTTGTGCCTAAATTTGCCTATTCATAATATGGGATTATCATACTTCTCTGTACAGTGCTTTGAAGTGCTCTGATGTACTTCCATAGTCTTCTAATTGTACCTCATTAACATACAGTGGGCTCCATTGGTTAGACCAGGGGACTAGAGACTGGGTAGGTTTTGTTCCCCGTCACTGCTGTGTGACCTAGGAAAGAGGCTCAACCTTCCTGGGCCTCAGGTTTTTTTTTTTCCTAGCTGCCAAATGGAGTGCTAATAGCAAACCTCCATAAAGTGCTTTTGGCTGAGCGTTCCAAGGCCAAGTGCTGGAGACGTCCCAAGTATTCCTCTCCTTGGACTCCGTTGTTTTTGGAATGCTTTACCCACGTGTCCCGGAGCACGTGAAGGAACATTTAGAAAGTCAATTAATTGATCGATGGCCATATTAGAAACCCAGAGCATTGAAATAATGGCCCTGGAGGGACGGAGTCTGGTTCTAAGAAACAGTCAGGATTTTGCATGCCACAAGCAGCTCTTGGGGAACCTCCGTATAAGGTTTTAGTGCTCTGAAAGGTTTCTACTGACTACCCTTTTCAAAGAGGATGAGCAATGCTCTGTGACGTTTCAGGCAGTTAAAGCTTTTAATGCCGGAAGCCAACTAAACCTGTTGGCCTCTAATATGGACTGGCTGAAATTCCCAGAGCTGTTGAATGTGGAGTGAGGATCTGGCATACTAATGTGTTCAAGCCAACTTGTGCAAGTTGTCGCTGAATATTGGGTAAGTTGTGTGAATCAGAGGGCAAGCCGCATCCGCTTAATTCACGATCACCCAAAAGACGGGTGTTTCTATGCCTCACGATGACGGGTACTCCCTTATTTTTTGGCTAAGTGCTCTCTGCTTAGAATACAGGGAAGGCATATCTTTTTTCTGGAGAGGACTGGGATGTATAGGAAGCATTCTGTATACACGGGCATATATTTTTATACATACATGCCATCTTCTCTTGCGATATTTCCTTTGTGGAAATGGATGCAAGGAGGGTTGGCAGCGAAAATCCATGCAGGTCATGAGTCAACTTAGTCTCTGCCTCCCACTCCCAAAGTTTTCTCTCTGCTCTTTCTGTCTCCTCTCTCCCTGCTCTTAAGAGCATTTTCCCTGCATTGAATTGTCTGCAGCAGCTTGAGTGCCTCAGGAACCAGTGGTCTCAGAGAGCGGCAACAGGCCATTTCATGGTACTGCAAGGGAATCTAGGAATAAATATATAAAGGAAGGAATTGGGGTGGGGGGAAAGGCGTAAGGAGAAGAGAGCACTCAGTGTAGTGTGTTCCATGTCAGGGCAGGGACAAGTAGCTTCCCTCCGTGTTTGTTTCCCCATCTGTAAAATTGGGGTAATAAGTAGGGGTTTTTTTATGTCAGGTAGAAGGGATGCGGGGTTAGTCTACTCACGTTTGTAATGTGCTTTGAGATCCTTAAGTGAAAGGCGTTGGAGAAAGGCAAGGATCGTTATTAAAGCTGTGCATGCTGAGCCAGATTTTCACCACTGTGCTCTACATAGGTGTTCCCACAATTAAGTGCTCCCCTATTGTGCTCTCAGTGAATTGCTGGTGCAAATCCTAGAGTGGGGTCAGCACTTACATACCAAGACGATAATCCCCTTCTAATCAAGTCAGAAAGAAAGCACTCAGACTTCTAAGGACCTGAGTGCTCTCTCAAATCAGGTACTTAGGGTAGATAAGTGGTTTTCAACCGATGGTCCGTGGACCTCTGGGGGTCTGCAGACTGAGATTTCCAAAGGGGTGTGCACCTCCATTCAAAAATGTTTAGGGGTCTGCCAGTGAGAAAAGGTTGAAAACCACTGGGGTGGATGCCTCAATAATAGGATTTGCACCTGCTGTTGTTATCTATGTTGTCGTTCCAAATGAAATTGGGAGCCCCATTGTGCTAGGTTAGGCTGGAAAATGGTGTTCCCCCTCCCCCCACCCAGGTGGAAAATTTCGGCTTGTTGGTTTAAAAATTTTTTTTTTAGCTGAAAGCAGACATTTTTCTTAAAAAATATACATATATAATTCGTGTTGGAAACCCAGTTTTCCATTTTAAAAAGAAAAGTTTTTAGATGGAAACTTTTGGCCAGTGCTGGGTGCTGTACAAGTGTGTTCTAAGAGACCTTTCTTGCCCTGAAGCACTTAGTCTAAATAGATGAAACAGGCCAAAATTGGGAGAAAGCAAGGATTGTTAGCCCCAGATGCGGGACTGAGGTGCAGAGAGACGTGCCCAAGGTTATAAAGAAGGTCCCAGCTAGGAACCGAGTCCAGATCACCAGAATCCCAATCCAGTGTCTTAACTACAAACCCAGTCTTCGTCCCTGTGGAAAAGCCGGGTGGAAAATTATGTTGATAAAGAGAATTTGGGCAAAGCATTGCTTAAAAATTAGGATCCGTTGTGTTCCATAAGAGGATTCAGTAAGTAACTGTGTGGAAAGTCTTTTCAGGCCACTAATCTTCTAGTGTAAATACTTATTTAGATTAAATGTGTAACATTTTCTCTGTATCAACCCTATTTATTTTGACTCAACTCCGCACTGCTTTACGGGTCACTGAATGTTCACTGGGTTCATGCATGAGGTATGTATAGTGGGGGCATGCGCGCAGCATCTTTCATTAACTAACTGGTGCTCTACAAAGGCTTCCCATGTTAGATTTATGAACTAGTTTTCTATGTAAAGCCTCAAACCTATTGAAGTGAATTGGCGCGGGGTTGGACGGGAGACGGAACTTTGTGTTTCCCTAACCGCTGCTCCCTGGTATCGCATACTTGGTCCATGTAGTTATGACAAGTGCAAGTAGCAAATCATTAAAGCAGCAAAAACACTATCTGTACTGTAAAGAAAAAGATCCCCTTTGAAGCCAAAGAGGGAGTGTTCCTGAATTAATGGAGTGCACAGTGATTTTACTAAGTTTTATTTATATATTTAAAAAAATACCCTCTTTGCCTTCATGCCAGAAGGTTCGAGTGCAGTTGGAAGCAGGGTTCAGACACAGAAACCTAGCCTAGATTTATGATGTGTTTGAAAACTCAAGGAAAAAAGTACCACATTAACAATATTTATAACTTTTTGTTAAAATATCTATTCTATCACCATGCCTGGAATTCCTCTCCTTTGTAAACACAAGTGCCGGCTACAAACCTTGAAATGTCATAACATGGAAAGACTTAAAAAAACCCAAAAAACCTGTGTTAGAACATTTTGTAAAGTCCAGGGTGTGTGTGTGTATGTGTTAATTAATGAAAAATAAAACATACACAAGGCATATGTTCTTTAACATTAAAAAAAAAAAAGCAAGCTTTAAGATCAACATTTCTGACAGCTCCTTTTGTCAGCTATATGGCTTTGCTTCCTGCAAGTTTGAGTGTGGTTTTTTTGGGGGGGGGCCCTGACTGTGTGCATTACACTTTGTGCAAATTAATCTGTGTAAAGACAATACGCTGTAAATATTTTTGCAGTAAGATCCCTCCTGTTGGTATCCTTTCAAACACTGATCTGCCATGTAGCTTTACACACTCTCTCTATATAAATGCATGTGTATAAATACTACGTGATCTGAACCATACGTTACCACGCATACATTTTAGAGGCAGGCAACTACCTGTAGAAGAAAATAGACTGATGTGCTCGGAAAGGTTTCATATACAAGGGACCTCTTTTAATCAGGCATGCCTATGTTTAACCGGCCCTTCTGTGTGGTGCAGTTAAGCTGGCATAAGGTAGTCCATAAGGTATCAAGTGTTCAAAAATCACATACCAGGCCCCAACAAAATCATGAGACTTTAAAAAAATATATATATATATAGGGTTTTATTTGACTTTTGTGTTTTTGAGCATGGGGTGCCCCCAGGTTTCTCCGTAACCATGAGAGCTAGAAGCTCTCTGTTGTCTTCTGTTTTTTAATGAAAACTCAATTTCTACTGCAATCACTGGATACCAAAAGCTGGGCCTCAAAGAACACCCCCAAAGATGGCAAGGCCGAGGAGTTTGATGATGGGCCTCTCAAAAGCGCTCCGTCTTGGCCAAAATTCTGCTATTGGGTGAAGTCCTAGGGTATATTTAGCTGTATGTGAGCTAGTTTAGCTTGCGTACCAGAGCAGTGAAGTCATGGTAAGGCAGGCTTCAGTGTGAGCTGTACAAATCTGTCTGGAGCTTTGGGTAATCGCTCGGGTGGCTAGCCCATGCTGCCGTGGCTTCAGTGCTCCAGTACCCAAGCTGTCTTGATTAAAGCTAGTTTGGGTGTTTTCTACGCAAGCTGCAACGCACTCCGTGATGATAGCATAGACCTACTCAATGATACAGCTCCCATCGACTGTAGTAGGAACAGAACGAGGCCAATGAGGAGGGTTTTAAAAAAATCGCAACCCTCGTCTTTATGTCCTAACCAGGGTCCAAATCCCACCTAAGCTTTGCATCTGAATTTAGCACGTGAGTCCAAAGTGCTTCATTGACCACTCACTGGTGGCTGGTAGTCCAACTGCAGTGGAAAGGACTAGATTGTAGGCTGTTTGGGGCTGGCACCCAATGGTGGGAGCTCAACACCCAATCGCCACCCCCCCCATCAGCTCTTCCCCCTCCCTCCAGTGCCTCCTGCCTCCCAGTGGGACCTGCCAATCAGCACCTCCCCCCCAACACCTCCTGCCTGCTGTGGATCAGCTGTTAAGCAGTGTGCAGGAGGTGCTGGGGGGAAGGGGGAGGAGTGAGGGCAGGGGCAGGAATGGACGGGGTGGGGGTGGGAAGAGGAGGGGTGGGGGCAGGACCTAGGGTGGAGCAGTGGTGGAGCACCCCCTGGGAAAGGACAAAGTCCGCGCCTCTGGCATGGACTGTCTATTTTGTTGTTGCTCTCTGGTTTGTACAGCACCAGGCACAACGGGATCCTGCTCTATGCCTGGCTCTCCTGGTGCTACTGCAGGTCAAATCACAATGTCCAGTAGAGTTTGATGATAGTTTCCGCCCCATGTCTGTGTGATTCCTCTTTCTACCTATAGCCGGGCTTTTGGCTTTTTTTTTTTTTTTTTTAATCCTCTCCATGTAGGAGATGGGGAAGGATTCATGACTGCTTAAAGAGCAGGGGATACGCGGGGAAACAGAAGACTTAAAAATGTCCATAAAAATGCTAAATATACAGCAGTTTGGGGAATCGCAGTAAGTTCAATATGAACAAATCCTTTGGCTTTCACGGATCTATTCACGCCAGCCACTCAAATTGTTAGGGGAAGCTCTAAATTACCTGGCATGCAGCTTCAGAGGGACAGAGAGCCTTTTCAAATGAGCCCTCGGTGCGTCTTCTGAACCTGTGTGTGAAATAGGAAGGCACTGCTGTTTTCCCTTTATAAAGAAATATCATGGGTGACTGCAGTATGCGTAGATGAATATGTGGCCCAAGCACTATAGTGTGCTCTTGTTGAATAGAAGAGCACTGAAGGAATTGCCCCGCTGGGGGTGAAGACCACATAGATCATCACCTGAGCCTTTACCTACTACTATGTAAAAGCTGATGGAGTGAGAGTGCTTAGGACTTTGAAAGGGAACAACAAGGCTCTGAGCTAGTTCTTAACAAATTTCAGAGCTCTGCCTCCAGAAGATGGAGGAATTGTGTAACGTTGAGTCCCTGCCCCATGGAAGGTGAGAGGTTTTTCGCAGGAGTGGGTGGGTGAAATTCTGTGGCCTGCGTTGTGCAGGAGGTCAGACGAGATGATCATAATGGTCCCTTCTGACCTTAGTATCTATGAATTAGTAGTAGGAAAACCAGGGCCCTTTATTCCCATAACCCTTGTGGCCCGTTTAGGAGTGGGCCAAGATGCAGAGTTTAAATCCTGAGTCCCAACATTTTCCAAGCTTCCGGGTGCTCAGATCTAGAGTTTTGGGTTTGACCCACTTCTAGCTCAAGCCAACTTGAAATTCTCAAAGGGACTGGGCATGTGTGCTCTGCTTCCAGGGGGAGATGTTTTTGTCTGGTCTCTCCCATGACCCCTGTTGCTTTATGTTTCTAGCCCATCCTGTTGAAGGCTAAGTTTGGTTCCACACTGAAAAGTGACTATGGAATAGTTTGTATTACTGTAGTACCTACAGATGACCTGACGCTAGGTGCTGTATGTACCCATAGTATGACACCTTATGTAACAAAGCTGATCCCGATATGTGTTCAGTCATACTTATCGCTTTATTAAGGGATAGGTTGGTTTTGATTCCTGGAAGCCTTGCCAAGCCAACACCGTATGGGAGAGCAAACTGGATTCTCTTCCTTATGCGTAATCAGAATTGTTTACGAAGTTCTGATTGGAGAGCCAGTTAATGCCTGAGCAAACCCTTTTAAGCCAAGAAGGTGTCTGCTAAGGGCAAAACACTGACAATGGGGGCATTGCATGGATGTAACTCAAGGCATACTTTGGCCTGCAGAACCGTTGTTACTGAAGATGATGCGGAAGAAGGAAACAACGGAAATTTGTGACAGTAAACCTGGAATCCCCTCCCAAAATCCCATTTTCATCCCCTTTCCCGTAGAACCCTCTTCCAAAAGACAAACCAAGCCAGCATCCATAGACGAGCTGCTTGTTGATGAGGTGTGAGAAGCCGTATGGGACCTGTTGACGGGTCAAGTGTGTCTCTAGTTTTGTGCTGGCTCTCAGAAGCGTCCCTCTCCAGAGGGATCCTTTTCATGCGCTGTCAGAATCACTGGCCTCCTACCCTTTCCAATCGGGGGAATCCAAATCCTCGAGTATGCGGGCATTCTGGGTAGCCATGCAGGGGCTAGTACTGGTTTGACTGGGCTCTTCTGTGAAGGTGGGGGCGAGTGCTGAATGCCAAATAGGTCATAGGCAGGTGGTGGCGAGTCAGTGAGCAAGAGAGGGAAGGAAAAACAGATGTAAGCAAGGTCTCATGAGCTGAATCTGAAAAATGCAGTTTGGTTCAAGGGAAGTGAACACAATCTGTGTACTGGGTCAGGAGTCAGGAGATTTGAGTTTTGTACCCGACTCTCCCGCTGCCTCAGGATACCTCTATGCTGCAATAAAAGACCCGTGGCCAGCCCGGTATCAGGTGACTTGAGCTGCAGGCCTACGAAGTTGCAATGTAGATGTTCGGGCTTGGGCTGAAGCCTAGGCTCTGGGACCCTTCTCTCCCCCCGCCCTCCCATTCTCCCCCCCCTTTTGCGGGGCCTCTGGGCTGCAGTGCAAACCCAAACATCTACACTGCAATTTGATAGCCCTGCAACCCATGGCTTGGTGCCGGCTTTTTTTTATCGCAGTGTAGACATACCCCCTCCGTCTGACCTTGAGCAAGTCCCCCCACCCCCTCGTGCCTCAGTCTCCCTTCTGTAAAATGAGAATAATGCCTATTAAGGGTGTTGTGAGGCTTAATTTATTAGTGGATAGAAATATGAAATTATTAGAAGACCGTTTGAGCCATTTAGTTTGCCTCGAACTCTTTTTTTTGCCCTTCATTGGTGTCCT
The DNA here is from genome assembly GCF_965140235.1 of Caretta caretta. Classification (NCBI taxonomy): domain Eukaryota; kingdom Metazoa; phylum Chordata; order Testudines; family Cheloniidae; genus Caretta; species Caretta caretta. The sequence goes on from NC_134232.1 coordinate 10,666,320, forward strand.
TAATGTGTCATAAACTGAAGAATAAAATCCCTTGGTTTTACTTGTTTATATCCCATGGGAATCTTCTGCTTTGCAGGGTTTCACGGTCTCTTAGCAGGGCTGATGTGAGCTTCCCCTGTCAGGCAGCTGTTCTGTGGAACTGCTACCCACTTGAGAGGCAGGGTATACACTGGCTTTAGGGGACGGTGTGAAAGGTTGCAAAACAGAAGAGCTCTGGGGAAGAAACTGCGGGAATGGGAAGATTAGGAGGAAGGCAGATTTGGGGAAAGAACAGGAGAGGGGAAACTAAGCCAGGAATTCAGCTGAGGAATGGAGTTGGAGGCGCAATCTGTGCTTGTGGAAAGATGAAGTCTAGCTATTGAGGGTTGTTTTTTTTTTTTTTTTATTATGATGCCCTGAGACTTTTGCCCATATGGGCCCTATATCCTCTTGCTTCACTCCTATGTTTAGGAATGGACCAGCAGGAACATATCAGGACATTAATTTGGTTGGAACGAACCTTTTCCAGTTACAGAGCTGCCCTGGATGTTTAGTTAATTAGCTTGGCAAACAAAGGCTGCAGTTACAAATTTCTTGTCTTCTTTTTTTTTTGTATTGAAAACAAGAAATACCCCAAACAAATATGGAAAGGTTGATTTGAGCATCCGTTAAGGTGACCAGATGTCCTGATTTTATAGGAACAGTCCTGATACTTGGGGCTTTGTCTTATATAGGCGCCTATTACCCCCCACCCCCGTCCCGATTTTTCACACTTGCTGTCTGGTCACCCTAGGTCCCTGCAGCAAGATTAAACTTCTTAATGCTATTACGTGCAGGGGCAGTAGGGAATGAGGTCTGGCCTATGCTAAAAAGTTCAGCCAACCCAGCTTTGTCACTCAGACATGTGTGAAAAATCCACACCCCTGAGCAGTGTTGTTAAACCAAGGTGGATTATCTACACTGATGGGAGAACCCCTCCTATCGGTGTAGGTAGTGTCTACACTGAAGTGCTTTAGCGGTGTGGTTTAGCCATGCCACTGTAGCATTTTAAGCGTACACAAGCCCTGAGGGAGATCATGTGGGAAACCGGAAAGAGAAGACCTGACAAATCGATAACTTCCAGGTTTTAGCATTCGGTTTTATTTAGTCATCAAGCGTGTGTCTTGGCCATGTGACAGAGGGAATTTTAACCCCCGCCTGTTCTGAGCATTGTCATTGAATTTTTATTTTGCCCACATTCCGCTCTTTCAGATGGCAACACTAGAATAGCTTTTGATCCAGTAACTATCCAGACCCTCTGATTTGGATGTGTTGGCAGATAACAGAGGTGGATTTTGTATCCCATATGCAGGGCTGGTATTTCCTCCTCGGAGGGCTACAGTTTGCTTTATGAAGTGTGCCCAATCGCTGTTTGACTTTAAAAGAAAGCAACAAACTTCCTGGCATTCATAATCGGGCTCTGAAGGGGTTAAAATCTTGTCCACTGTCTTCCACTCCCCCTCCCCTCCGCCCCCATTATTGGTTCCTTTTTTGCTACCTAAAATGATGCTGCACGCTGCAGCTCACCCTACTGGCCATACATGACCATTGCAGCACGGAAGAACCTAGTCTAGAAGAGAGAACTTTTTTTTAATTGGCTAGCACTTAACAGTCTGCAAATCAGTCATGGAAGAGTTACCTCTTGCCTCATGAATATTCAACAGGGCTGCCCTCCAGTTACAGAATTCCCAGGCATCGTAGCAATGAACATTCTGGAAAATAATAAGTCCGAAGTTTGTGTTTTTTCCACTTTCTGGATGTTTTAAACGTTAATGGCATTTTAGTAGCCCATTAATTTGCTTTTACTACATGTGATTAGCAACCTGGGTACCGACTGAACAGAATTAGTCTTGGATTGAATATGCTTCTGGCCCGCCAAATCCTGTGTGAGGGATGTCTTAAGTTGCATTTGACTTTAATACAGGGAGGCACTACTGTCCAGTCAGTAGGGTGAGATATATGGGTTCTAGTCCGCCACTGGCTCAACTGCGTTGCCCTGAGTAAGTTATTTAACGGTCTGCCTCATCTTCTCTGCTATCTGGGAAATGAGAATATTTATAAAGCTGGTTGAAGTGTTTGAGATTGAGATCAGAAGTCCTAATTATTAGAATTTAATTAAATCCTTAAATAGCTCTGTCATTGGTAGGGCCGGAGAAAAGAGGAGCATTTATAAGGGACCTACAGAGTAATCTACAATAGACAAAGAAGTGGCAAGGGCCAAATTTGCAGGTAGATGTAACGTAACTTTCAATTTTTATGTCGCGCGCCTAGAAATGCTTGTGAATAGAGGTGTAAAACAGCATTGTGGATCTCAGCAGTAAAAAAAAAACAAAAAAACAAACCCACACCAGACTTCCACTACTCACACGTTAATCAGAAGAGCTAATCACGCAAGTCCAAAAGGGTATTTAGGAGCTGACGAAGCCTCTAAGATGATGAGTAGGAAACGTCATACATTTTCTAGTACATAAGTGTGTTCAAAAAGGTATATAATTTATAATGGCAATGTCAACTGAGCCTAAGCTTCAGCATTGCAAATGCGAAGCTATAATATATTGACATGTGAATAACATTTACATGTGTGGGTGCGTCTGTGCTGATGTATTTCCACGTGATACTCCATAATTTAGGGGAGTGATTGTAATAAGGGATATTAAGCCATAGTATTGATATTTCCTCAGCTCTGCTCTGGGAAGTGCATTACTGCTAAATTAGTCCCTGAAAATCTGGAGATATTAACACTGTCGAGCATGAAAGGCAGATGGGATTTGGATCAGAGACCTTTATTTGTAGTGTGATCCTGAGGACTCATTAGTTTTAAAGCAGGAATTTTGTTTCCTACAGGCACTTGAATATTAACTGGAGTCAGGCATTTTTACTTCCTCTGGCGTGTGCTAGTCCATCATAAAAGCATAAACAGAATTTGGTTAGTGTTGATTTTCTTCTCTCCTAAAAAGACACTTAATGAAACTCCAGGTACGTGGATAAAGACCTTCACCGAAGGGGAAACCAGCTTTAATCGGAACTCGCTTACCAATCTACTGTAGATCTGAATGCGTTTTTCACTGTGAAACCCTTTCACGCCTTTAGAAGATAAATCAGCCTGGTCCTCTTCCCGCACGTGCCAAAAGGCATCAGCTTGGCTTTTTATACCTCAGACAAGTATAGCTTTAAAAACTTCTCTCCCCGGTTCTGCTCTGTTTTTTCTTTCTCTTCACCTGGGCCCACACCAGCAAGGCCTTGAGTCCCGAAGTCCGAACAGCAACACTCGGTGCTTTTAGTCTGTAGCTCTCAAAGCAGGGCAAGTCTCGCCCACGTTTTACAGATAGGGAAACTGAGCAACAGAGGCGCTTCCCCAGCAAGATGGAACAAAGCCGGGCTGAGAGCATAGGTCTCCTGGCTTCCAGTCCAGGGCCCCCTCATCCACTAGAGCACACAGTTTGCAGTGGGATGCCTGAATTGGTTGTGCTCCCGTGCAAGTAGAGGTTATACGTGGGACCCAGGAAAGCAAAGTACCAGGCGTGCGCTGAAGTCTTATGCTTGTTTACTCTTTGGCTGGGGAAACAATAGCTTTGGTGCATTCCCCAATGAGGTGGCTAGCTAGATGCTTCCTGTAGGCCTCCGTCCTGCTCCCAGGCAGCGATGATATGGTGGCTGCATGGCAGCATTTTATTAACACTGTGCTGGGCCCCTCCACGGTCCCTGCTCATTGTTGTTTCTATTTTGCACATGTTCACTTAGTACTTTCGGTCCCCGCGCCATGCGGGCTCAAGCCCCAGGGCGTACGATCATGCATGTCTCTTTCAGGGCCTGTCCTAATACGACCAGTTAAAAACCTATCGACCTTCATTCACACTGAGCCCGGAGGGTCTGCCAGATACTGTGTCTCAGTAAATGCCAGGTCTAGGTGAGGGCCGCCTGCTGTCCAGTGCGGACTCAACATAATTGATAGCAACCCAAACTGACACATGCTTCTATCTGGGGCCTCCACAATTCGAGCTTGCCAACACCGTTCGCTCTCCCGCCAGTGATGCTACAAGTTGCCGGAGAGAGGATCTTTCCCCACTGCGGTCTGCTTAGAATCAATATGCACAAAGAACGATCTCTCCATTAATCACCCATCACACCTTTGGGCCTCTCTTTGTGTTGCTGCAGAAGACACAGCAGCTGTGTAAAATGTAAGCCAGCTAATCGCTGGTGCAATTTGTTCCTTTTCTCCCCCCCACCCTCCCAATAAGAATCGGAGGCAAGGTACAGTATTTAGTATATTCAGCGCAGCCAAATGCTGCACCATGGGACCTGCTGCAGGAAACGACAGCCCACAGTGTCCCTATTGTTCTTTCCCTCCGAGTCTGACTTACTTTGGTTCATGCTCCAAAGAGTGATAAGTTGGAGAATTTTACTGAGGGTTTGGGTAGAAAGATAGAGCAGCTCTGTGTCAGGTGCACGGTAATTATTTGCTGGGATTTCTGTGCTATTTGGTTTTTATTCCCTGTTTCTTCATTAAAGGCTAATGAGTTTTTTCTTCATTCAGGAACAATAGCTTGGCCCCTGACAAGTTTTAGGTGTTTTTTTTGTTTTTTTCCCCCCTGCTTGGACTCAACTAGCTGTTGCTGCTTCATAAACTCGACGGAGAAGTGAATTAAAGTGCAAGAACTTTACTCTCCTAATGCAAATCCAAACAGAAAGAGGAAGTGGCTTACCCCCCACCCCCTCAAAGCAGTGATGTGTGTTTTGTCCTTTGAATCTCAACACAAGACGTTAAAATATTCTCAGAAACAAACTAGGAGACATTAACATGAAAGGCAAGCCTGGCTTTGCGTCTTTGTTGGCTGGTATTACGGTCACATCTAGCGATCAGCACCCCATTATGCCAGGCACTGTCCAGCTATATATCCAACTAAGCCCATACAGATTTGTGACTAGGTAATTGTGCGGTACGGCCCTGTTTGCACATGCATGTGAAAATCTGGTGTATATTCCTGTTTGTGAACGTAACAAGGAACGATGTGTGTCTAGCAACACCCCCACTGTATGATGTCTCATAATACAACACACGTCTGTTAAACGTTATGCAAAAACATGTCTTCCTGTGGCAGCCCCATAGCCTGATCTTGCAGCCCTTGTTCATGCAGGCAGTCCTTCCTTGTGCTGGTAGACCCCATCATTTATACGGGACTATCCCTGTGAGTAAGCATCAGGATTAAGCCCTTGTTTTTGCAAATGGCTTACTGCAGTGATGCATGGTACATTCATTTCCAATGAACCTAGCTCACGCGGCTATGCTCCCTTTTGGTATTTGCAAACCGTAAACGGTTTGCTCGTTATCACCATGATGCTACACCTGTATCTCATTATAAGAGAACACCTGTTACCTTGGTGATTGTTTCAACAGCCTTTTTTTAAAAAATTAGAGTATTTCGGCTTGGTTGAAAGGAACCATTCTTTTAACAGATCTGTGGGCTTAACCGTAGTGGCATATTCACTGTGTCTCCGCAGCGATGTGAATCACCGGCTTTGTTCCACTGCAGTGTTTAGGAAGACTTCTTGTTAGAATAAACTCTCAGTGGTTGTGCTCTGCCTGGAACTACGTGATGTTGCTGCTCGGTAGCAATATTTAACCTGTTCTCTTTTAACGCTTGACTATCGGTAGTGCCTTCTTATCCCAGGGTTTCAAAGCATGGTACTAAAATGGGCAAGCGCGGGGGAGCTGAATGATAAAGTGACTTGCACAAGGTCATTCAACCGGTGGCATGTTAGAAAGAGAATCCAATCTCCTGCCTCTAACTGATAAACCACACCACCTCTGTTTAGTGTCTGGCCAGTATTTGGTATATGAGAGAGGTAAATAAACAGTCTACCAGTTTGTGTTCTGCGTCCTGCAACCTCTGTCATGCAGTTTCTCCCTGGTAGAGTATTACTGTCTCTGAGCCAATAAACACTGCAAATCCTAAAAGCAGGACAGTATCCTTGTGCAGTTGTGGGGTGGTTTTTGGTCCCTGTTTTGAATTCACTCGCCACTTTCTGAGCATTGAAAACATGCAGATGTAGGACTGACAGAAGGTATGTCAGGAAGTAGGACTGGCCAAAGATGTAGCAACTGTATACTACTTTATAGCTCTTAATAGCAAATAGAAAAAGAGATGGGTTTGCCTAGATTTTTAAGGCGAGAAAGGACCCCTGTGATTGTCTAGTCTGACCTCCTGTATAACACAGGCCCTGAATTAAATCCTAGTGTGAACTAGATCATATCTCTTAGAAAAACATCCCCTCTTGATTTAAAAGTTGCCAGTGATGAAGACTGCACCGTGACCCTTGGTAAAATGTTCCAGTGGTTAATTTACTGCGCTGTTAAAAATTTACAGCTTATTTCCGGTCTGAATTTGTCTAGCTTCAACTTCCAGCCACTGCATCATTTTATGCCTTTGTCTGCTAGATTGAAAAGCCCGTTGTCAAATATTTGTTGATACTTAATGGATTGTGATCAAGTCACCCCTTAACATTCTCTGTGTTAAGCTAAATAGATTGAGCTTCTCAAGTCTAACACTGTGTAACATTCTTAACACTCAAGTTTTCTAATCATTCTTGTGGCTCTTGCCTGAACCCTCTAGTGGCTTGAGCTGAGGTCTGGGAGCCAGGAACTCCTGAGTTCTAATCCCACCTGTGATGCTGATGCCTTCTGATGTGGGGTCAAAGTTTCAAGAGTGCAATTTTTCAAGTGCCCAGCACCCACAATGGCAGCCAGGTGTTCCAAAGTGCTCAGCTCCCAGTGGGACACTCCTGGGTCAGATTTTCAAAAGAGCACAGAACCCAATAGGCTAAATTCTCTCTTGGGGGGAGGGGGGAATTGGCCCCTTATTTTGGTGTTTGAAAGGGACCTGGGCATCCTTGAAGATCTGATTGTGAATGTGGGTGCTGAGCGCTTTGGAAAATTCTGACTTTCATTTCTCTGTGCCTCAGTTTCCCCATCTATGAACATGTGGGATGAGACCTGTGGGTGTTTGAGGATTATTGGAATACAAACTGCCATGTAAATGCTGAATATGATTTTATTTTTTTTCTTCAGCTGCTGATTTGTGCATGTGTGCACACCTCTCCTTCCCAAACCCCTCAATGCTGTTTCACCGCTTGGTTTAAAATCGCCGGGCACAAATCTCTCCGTAGTTTGCTGAGATAAATGTACATGGTCTTGTTTTTTAACAATTTAGTGTTTTGAGTTCATATTAAAATCAGTTGAAAAACCCCTTCTCATTGTTTGGCGTGTGTTGAATGAATTGAGCAGCTGTCTTTTTGTCCTTTGTGTGTACACACACACTCTGTCTCTGTCTCTCTGTTTCCAGGACTCTTCAGCTTCTGTCTGTGGTTTTCAGCATCTTCCTTCTACAGAGGCCTGTTACAGCACCATCTATCTTACAGTTTTATACTGCCGCCCATCACCGTGGTATCTGAGAGCTTTCCATATAAAATCACCATCAGTAGCAAAGCCCCTAATGGACAATCCGCTTAGAATCTAATATACAAGCACTCTGTTGCACCCACACACAAATATTTTGCTTCAGTTCATTTGCATGTGGTATTCTGCCAGTTCTGGTAGTAGATCTACAATGTGTTTAATTTTTTTTTTTCTCGCACCTCTTTTTTGAGATTCAAAGTCTTCTATATAAGCATTAAAGGTCTAAACGTCCCTGTGAAGTAGGTGCTATAATCCTCATCTGTAAAATGGAGAAATTAAAGCACTGAAGGGGAACATTTACTTTTCCAAATGTGGTGTAATGAGGCCATAGCAGAGCTGGGGCTAGAAATCCAGTATTTTGACTCCCAGTCTTTAGCTACAAGACAGACCTTCCCTACCTACTGCTTCTACATTCTGCAGGTACCAAAGTGATATGCATCCAATATGGATGCTTTTGGGGGCATGTATGCACCCAAACACAGTCCCCATAAATGTCATGCATCAACCAGAGGACGTAACTCTTTGTTCCCACAGTCTGATCTGGCGTCTTCTGAAGTCCTTTGGAATTTGGCAGTGGCCAGAAGATAGTTGGGAGCAGCAGGGGATGATTTCCAGCATAGGCCATAGGAGCTGGGGTGAGGCTAGGAGTGTGTGTTGCTTTCTACTAAAATCAGTTCACTTCTTCCCCTCTTCTCTTTCCTTTCCAGGAGGGGATCAGGCTGATGCTTACTTCGGACAGGACAGCTTTGATGACAACCAGAGCTGGAGTTTCGTCCCTTCCACTGTGTCAGATGCATCACTTGCATCGGATTACCAGGATGACGGTAAGAGCGTCTCAATTTCCTGCAATCCTTTGTTGTGTAGTGTTTGGAGGGATAGCCTGAATCTGGTATATTTTCCACCCTCTTCCCTCTTTAACTTTATATGCTGTCATTGTTGATGGGTATTCTCTCTCTGTTGAGGACTAGCTGCTTTATCAACCAGGGTAAGTTGTACTGAATATATTTGGTACCTTTCTAAAAAGAAAGGGACAAATCAACACACCAGTTGCATGAGTATAAACCAAACGGTTTCTGTTGTGCTCCAGACTTCAAGTGGCGAAGCAGAGCAGAACGTGACCCAGTGGCCTATGGATTTCAAAAGTTGGAGTGATTTTGGGTGCCTCATCTTTTTTTGGTTGCCCAATTTGAGACATCTTAACGGGCCCTGAGCTTCCGAAAGCGCTGAGCACCTGCCTTCTGAAAATCAGGCCCCCTTGCGTGTCTCAGTTTGGGCATCCACACTCACTACTCATGTTTGAAAATCTTGGGCACCCTCTTCAGGGAAATGCAGAGATGCTTCAGGCTGATCTTTTGGGGATGAGCTGTAATGCAGAGGCTGAGCACGCATTCGTTTGAGACCCTACAGAAGCAGTGCTAGAACATTACTCTTTGCACAGGAGCATCCCCCGTGTAAAAGTTTCAGTAACACTTGTCTCCGCTTGCAAGTGGGCGGCTTAGCCGTGAGAAACACGTGACGTGCCATTGAACTCAAAGCACTGTACAGTATAGCTCACTCTAGTCTAACTTCCGTGTCCGTAGACATCCCTGGTGTAATCTCACTGAAGGCTGATTGATTTTTGGTCTCCTGATACTCTGCTTCCAGATCTTTCATTTCCTCCTCTTCCTTAAACTCCCTCATTTTTTCCCTCACCCTCTTAGGTTTCTCCTTCCTGCTTAATTTTCCAGGGCTTCATTCCCATCTGCCCACATACCTCCTGATTTTCCATTCCCGGCTCCTCCACCTTCCTGCGCATCATAAGATAATGGATCGTCTTTTATTTGGGGTGAGCTCATAAGCACGGATAACATCTGTGGCATTAGCCTCGTTGTGCAATGTGGGATGCTATGCATATCTGCAGTTTCTACTGGCCTGGGCCATAAAATGAATGGGTTTGTTACGTGGACTGGAGACCGGATTGGTTCAGTTGCTCACCAATAATTGTAGAGGATCACCATCATGAGTAACAGACATGGAGTTTAGGTTCTGTTCTTATTGTGTGTGTGTTAAGAAACTCTACCTTTTAGATATAAAACACACCTATATACAGCATGGATGAAGGGGGATATGACCTAGATAATGGATACCAGACTAAATGGGCATCGAAGGGTGTGAAGACCTGGGCATAGCCTCCTGGTGACGAGAGCGATCTCTTTATGAAATCTGTGGTTTCTCCAGGCACATTTATTAAGCGTTCACAAACAGGGGAGGGTGGGGAGGAGAGGGTTGCTTTGCTAACTTTGAGGGGTGATTTTGGGCAGCCCTAAAGGGCCTGATTTGAAATAACTCTCCCAAGGTATTTAAAGATTTGCCACCTCTGGAACTTTCAGATGCTTGAAAATTTCAGACTTAGCGCAGAGATGCCCACGTGGAGAATTGGCGAGAGAATTATTATTATTATTTTTATTTTTTTATGCTGGCATTGAGACCAAACTAACCGCTGCTCCATTAGAACAAGTTACCCGTTCTTGGACTTCCTGTGTAGCTGGGCAGTAAGAGCAACAGCAGGTCTATATTTTTGGATAAGAAATTGAGTGGTGTTTGTTTCATCCTCCGACATGAACGATTGGATCTAGACCCTCGCCTGTGAATTGTTGGTGACCTCAGCAAATAGGGGAGCGGACCCCCCTCCCCCCATGATGTTTGATCCATGTCCTGATCTGAGAGGGCTCAGGAAGGGCCCTGCTGCAATTGATCCTTCCAAACGTATCCAGGTGGGACAAATGGATGACTCACTCACTTGTCTGGGTAGCTGTATTTCTTGAGGAGTTGCCACAATGCGCCTTTGTTAATACCGTCGAAGGCTCTTGTTTTAGATCAGTAGCTTTGCATAGAGGTTGGCATTGTCCCACATGCCTCCTCCAGGATGTGGAGGAGAGCAAAGATGATGTTAGTGGGGCCACATCCTGCTTTGAAACCACACTGGCTCCTGGGGACATACTTGATGTACCTAGCTGGAGCCAGTCAAGAGGGACTCCTGCCAGACCTTTACCAGGAATAGATACAAAGGAGATCCCTTGGTAACCTCTCTTGATATAGAGGGATAGTTGCAATTACTCAGCTTCCCAGCGGGATAACAGGGCTGCTTAAAGACTGTGGCTAAGTGTTACACTGCCATAGTGAAGATGTTTAGAGGTGGCATCTTTAAGGCCTGGTGAAGAGCCTCTGTGGATCTCTAGAGGTGGTGGTATTGCAACACCTCGGATTGCTTCTGTCTGGAGAGCGCGATGCTGCAGAGTGCTGGCTGGATTCAGGAAGCAACATAATCTGCTGCTTAGGGTGCTGGACTATGACCCAGGACACGGGGTTCCAGACCCACTTTGGACATGGATTTGCTCTGTGACTGTGGGCAAGTGGCTTCAGGTGAAATTTTCCAAAGTCCCCTTGGCTTTGAGTGAGACTCAAGAAGTCACGTTTGAAAATGGGATTTAGGCACTTTTGAAAATGCGACCCTTTACCTTTCCGTGCCCCTATTTGCCCTCTCACACCAGGTCTGTCTTGACTATTTAGACCATAAGTTCTCCAGGGCAGCAACTCTAGTTGCTGTACAAACACAGCGAACGTGAGGGGGCCCTATTCTCAATTGAGGCCTCTAGACTCATGTCTATACTGCCTGCAGGAGCTAACCTCCCCATTCAGGTTGAGAAAATTTTGTACAAATAGCTGTGTAGACAGCACTTTGAAGTTGCAGCATAGGCTCTGAAGCCTGGAGGGGAGTGGGCTTCAAAGTGTGAGCTCCAGTCCGATCTATAGCTAGAGGGCTAGTACAAGCCCCACTAGCCCAAGCCTCTTGACCTGGGCTGAGAGGTTCGCTGCCACGGGCCCTAGATGCAACTGTAATACAAAGTCACTATAAACTACTTCTCGTCAAACACAGAGGGTGGGTGGTTCATACCTGGGGAATAGCTCACCCAACTTGGGCAACAAATGAGGTATGTCTACGCTGCGAGTGACGGTGTGATTGTAGCACAGGTAGGCATATCCCTGCTAGCTGTAATCTGGCTAACGTGGGCAACAAGGGTAGTGTAGACATGGCAGCATGGGGTACCAACCAAAGTACAATCCTGCAGGGGAGTTGGGTACATCCTTTGGTTGCTAGCCTGTGCCACCACGTCTGCCCTACTATTGGTGCCCATACTAGCTAGATTAAAGTTTATCGCGTAGACCTACCCCTGGGAGGCTCTGGACTGGCAGGTTCCAAGACCACCTTCATCTCTCTGGCTGTGCCACCATTCCATGACCTAGTCGCCACCGTGCATCTTCTAGCCCCCTCTTGCAACAATTAGAGGATGCGTTCACAGAGGCACAAACCCTGCATAGGCAACTAAAGACCACCTCATCCCTTCTTCTTGCATTTCCAGACTTGCTAACTGGAGGCTATCAAGGCAGGAGGTTCTTCCTGCTTAGCGAAGGTGTTGGTGTGCTCTGCTTCCCAATCTAAAATGTGGAGAAGGGGGTGGGACGTGTGCCTCTGGCTGTTGGCTCTTGAGCTGTCTAGCCCCACTTGTACCAAACTTTCCAGTAAGCTGTGGAACCTTTAAACTTCTCTAGTCTCTAGAACATGGAGCGTGATAGGAGAAGCAATTCTGCAAGTTGGGGATGACTTTATGCAATGAGCCACGACAGTGTTGTTTTGGATCATCCCTAATGAGTGATTAAGAAGCTAATGTTTGTACAGCGCTTGGAGGCTGTGAAGCACTATATAAGTGCTAAGTACTATTATAATGATAAGTATTTCTGGGGAGACACTTTCCATATAATGTATTCTACTCCTACCACTTCACGATTTTTTTTTAACATGTTTTCTTTTCAGACTGGTAGTTCACTTCATTTGCCAGAGTCCAGCAATTTAATTTTAAGTTCAGTGTAAATTAAATAGATGCCAGAACTTGGAGGTATGCATTTGTCTCATTAATATTTTCTATTTATCTTGCTTTTCACCCTTCCATCTCACAGGTCTTTAAAATGGTGGGGGAAGCAGGTGTATCCTTGTTTTACAGATGGGGAAACTGAGGCCAGGGAAAGAAGTGAGTCAAAGTCAAACAGCGAGTCAGTGATGGAACTGGGGAAATAGATTTCAGCTTGACTTCTAGTCCCGTACTTTTATCCACCGGACTACAGTGCCTTTCATATCACGTCTGGTCTTGTTTTGACATTATGCTGAATATAAATGTCTTTATAGAATGTATATTTGTGTGTGTGTAATGGCAAAACATCTGATACATAAATTCCACATGTTGGGCAACTTCTCTGCTGCTATAAGTGATCGCAGCTCTCTTGACTTTAACTGAATTTAACCCATTTACACTAGCAGAGAAAAATGGCCCAACAGATTTTACAAGTTGTTTCTCTTTATTCTAAATTATTTCCTTGTTTAAACACACAACTGGTTGGTTTTTAGTGGGGTTTTTTGCCTTTGAAACACAATCAAAACCCAACTCTCTTTTTTTTTTTTTTTTTAGTTCTGGGCTTCCTCTGCCTTTTTTTAACCTGCAACTTTAAAAATGGCTTTGATTTCGACAAACGCCGTTGGGCAGGCAACGTTATTCTTTAGTATGATCTGGGGGAATAAAATGCAAATGGACAACAACTGAGGGGTTTTTGTTTGTTTGTTTTTAAAAAGAGCATGAAAAGTATTGTGGAGATCCCTGCTACACACACCAAGTTTCTGCTTTTAGTCTGAAGCTCTGGTCCAGCAAATGAGATGTGTCCTATTTATAATCTTTTTTATGACAGTTGTGTCCAGAGGGTCCAGCTGTGATTAGGGTGCTGTACATTCACATAGCAGGTCGGTGGCAAAGCTGGTGAATAGACTCCGGGTCTCCTGACTCCCAAGCCAGTGCACTATCTCCTAGACCACAGATTTGTGTGGGTGGCCCCTTGGGCTTGCCTGGAGCCCATTGACTTCAGTGGAGTTCTGCCTGGGTGCGGGAGTCTGCCACTGCGAGCTTATTGCAGGGAATAGTCTAATTCAGACCATTGTATCTAGTCAAGAGTTCTAATTTTTTTTTCTTTTTTTTAAGTCTTGTAACTAGTTTCCTCAGTTTACAAACCAGTTTTTCTCTGGTGGCACTTTTGCAATCCCCTTGCCTACTGCAGGGAATTCCTTCTCTGATTTCCACTGCCTTGCAAGATATAAAATTGCAAGGAGTTTTGGGGGGGATAGGCAGCAATTTCTGCTTGTGAGTAGTCGTCCTCAGAAAGGAGACCCTGGAGAACGCTCCTTGGAATCCAGCGGAAAATTGCCCATTCTCTTTTAGAAGTTCATTGTCTCTTTTTGTTCAGTCACTGTAGGCCTTTTGATGGCCTTCTGCACACAGGTGAATTCCAGCCCCTGAATAATTCCTTTCATTTACATTGTTTCCTCTTTGAAGGTATTTTGAGACCCTATGTGCTTGTCCCTGGAGTGTTTGCTGTTCTAATTTATGTCCGTTTAGTTCCCTTAGCCATTTCTTGGGTGTCTCGTTTTCCAGTCCTTGCATCTGTTCTGTTTCCATATTTTCTATAGCTTTTTTTTATTATTAAAAAAATGTTTTCTGAACTGTGGAACCTTTCTGTGAAAGTGGGTTGACTTGTTTTAAAAACCCAGCATGTACGCAGATTTTAAGAGGCACATGGACATGTGTGTCTGGTATTTGGATAGGCATGCATCTTTTTTTTGACACATGTGGGCATACATATGTGTATTAATTGCTTAATGCCTTGCCTTGTAGTTGACTATAAAGCAGCCCTTAACTGGGGGGTTTTGTGGATCACAAAAGAGATGAGAGTTCTGCAGCCCCCTCTTGTGGTGAAAGAAAATAACGTTGAGTGCGCATTTTGTGGTAGCTATTAAACTCAGAAATCGGTTTGAGCTGTGGATGCAAATAATGGGCTATGGAGAAAACTAGGGTTGCTTATTGCAGCGTGATCTTATTGAAAGGTAGCCCCTCATCAGCCCACCCCAAACTTCAGTCTGAGTTGTTGTGGGTTTTTGGTGGTTGTTTTTTTAGGAGTTGTGGTGTGAAGGGAAGACGGTGCTCAGGCAAAATGAGCCGAAGTTCATCTCTGGTGTCGCTCCTTTTGAGTTCAGCAGGCTTATACCAGCAATGAATCTGGCCCAATAGCGTGGTGTCGATAAATAACAGAGGATCACAAAGCGAGCTTTGCAAATCGGTGTCTTTTGTAGTGTCTCTTCCTGTTCTGATGAATGTGATGAGCAGACAAACATTTTCCAGACCAAAAATGTTAATTGTTGTCTTTTTTTTTTTTAAGGTGATAGTTATTTGACCAGATTCTCACCTCAGTTGAACTATTGTAAATCTTGGAGCGGGTCCATTGATTTCAGCAGGGTTATTCCACCGGCCTTACGGAGTTTAGAACCTGGCCTGCAGTTTGCAATAGCTGGCACAGTGTGGCTTGTTACCAGTGCTCTAGACTTGGATTTTTAAAGGGACCTAAGGGAGTTAGGTATGCAACTCCGGTTGAATTTCAGATGTATTCAGGAGAGCCTGAGATTTTTCTGCAAAATAGGAGCCTGTTTTTTTTTTTTTTTTTTTTTTTGCCCCCAGAGGTGCTCAGCATCTGCAGACCCAGCGGACTTCATCTGAGGGTGAGGGTCTCAGCTCCACCACAGATCAAGTCCACAGGTGTGTGTAAAAACCTGTTGCCTGAATACTCCAAAGCTTTACCTCTTTCTTGTGGGCTGGTGGCAGAAACAATTATCTGTCAGTCCTCCAAAGGTTTGGAAAGCCTCTTTGTTCTTTTGAAAGGATTATTATAAACTTGCTGTTAATGTACTTTTGAAACAGAGTGTGAAAGGTTCTGGAAATGTGATTTCTTGACAAGTGCAATTGACACAGAAAGTTCCACTTGGTCAGTTTCCTTTTTGATGTTGAGCATGGTGTATGCAAGGCCAGGAAATGAGCAGGTTAAAATGCAGGGGTATCATTTCCATAACATCGGGCCTGATCCTGCAGTCCTTGCTCCAGCAGATCCACGCCGGCATTTCAGCATGAGTTTTCCCAGAGTTAGGGTCCACAGGATCAGGCCCATTATTCAGACTACAAAGTACTTGCAGAAATAAACCAATGTTTTCCAGTGCTGTTTGGCAGTTTGTAAGGAGTTCATGTACCGTTAAAGCTACAGAGCTTATTCTGTCCCTTTTTATCACCTTTTTAGTGGGAATGCGCCATAACATGAGAACTGTTGAACTTAGTGCTATTAATGTCTCTGACGTTGTACAGATAGGTTCCTAGGTCACTCACCTCTCCGGTCAAAAGGGTCAGCCATATTTTACATGGAGTGACTTAGCTCACCTTTCTCTTGAGAATTAATTGTGTGGGGTGGAATCCCAGAGAGGCTGCCAGAAATGGATGAAACAACATCACAACCTAGGCAGATGTTCGAAGAGAACAAGGAACCATAAGGCTCAAACAGCCAAGTTTTCAACTTTAAAAGTTTGTTTGTTTTAAAAGTCATCTGTAAATATGGTAGGGCTGCATTTTCAAAATAACCCCCCCCCCCCAGCTTTGTGCTTGAGATCTGACAGGTGTCATGAATCACGGGCACAAGGGATAGTTCCTTAGCCATCTAAATTCTGCTTGACTGGGGGTGCAGTTTACCTCAGCAGGTCAGATGGCTGTGTAAATCCGGTCGTTTGTGATAGCAGTAGATTGCACCCTCAGAACTGTGGGCTTAGTTGGGGTACATTAGAGGCTAGTTTGAGAATTCTCTTTTCAACTTGGCCCTGAAAATCTAAAGAGAGAGGGTTAGTTGTTTTTACCTTTAAAAAAAAAATGCAAGAGCCATCACCTAGTACCTAGAGAGAGCATTCTGTTATGGTTTTCCTCAATCTAGGTTGAAAGTTGGGCTTTCATTGTAAAGTGCTTGAAGCATGTCAAGCTAGCACTGGTTTTCAAATAAACTCTGAAGGTCTGGTGCTCCTTTACATTAAGACCCCTCTGTACCACTTTGACAGTGTAAATAGGCCTCCCTCTTATGCTCTCTACGGGGGACTTAATGATTCTTCTTCACCCTAAGAGATGGATTGGACCCAACTCCCACATCAAAACCACACCGATCTTTTGGAGTGTTTGTTTCTAGTGTTGCCAACCTCCAGGTATTCAAAGATGATGAGATTGGCTTAAAAATAATGATTTTAAAGCCAAAATAAGCAGTTTTGGCTTCTCTTTATTTACCTTCTGGTTTCCATGCCCTTGTAGGGTTCACAAACATGAAAGCCAGAAACGCTTTCTAAAATTGAAAGGGAAGCTGAGCGTCTCATGTAATTGAGCTGGGATTTTAAGAATAATGTCAAATCGAATGAAACGCTCAGTAAAATTGATCTGAATTTTGCTGCTCTGGCATCCTGGGCTCTGAAAAGAGACTCACTCAAATCTTCAGGGTGGCAGTGTTTAGAAACTACTCTGTACACTAAAACTAAAGATTCTTGCACTAACAATTCTATGGATTTCTCTGTACCGTTGGGACAATTTTCTTCAAGGTTCAGTTCTGTGTGTGCCTCATGCCAAAGGGCAGTGTCTGTACAGTTACCTAGACACCTGCTGAAGCAAATATGAGCTGGAGTCGTTTGCATAATCGTGGAGCTTGATTTTACATGATTTGTCACGTAAAAGTTGTTAGGCAAATGTTGTTTTCCCTTGTAGTGGCTTAAACAGTGAATTTACATAGGAGCAGTTCTTGGACCAGCTCTTTCTTTCTCTCTTATCATGGTAAGACCAGGTGAATAGATTTATGTACCTAGGCTAAATGTCCATGATTGCTTTGCAAGGCTGCTTTCACCGAAGCCTTGTTTGTTTAAAATAGGGAGGAAAACTGAAAAGTCAGCACTGTTTAAAGTTAATTGAAAAATAGGGGAATGCACTGATCCCTCAAATTTTTGGAGTGAGTATGAGTCTGTGCATGTTCCTTTAAGAAGCTGCTCCATCATGTAGCTTATTCTCATGTGATGTGGCAGCTGTCAAGGCAAAAGATTGAGCTTTCTCTTGTGGCAAATTGCATGTTTGCCATGTCAAACACACGTGAATTATCAGTGCACAAGTTACTGTTGCCGCCGGGGGGGGGGGGTAACTTACACACCCTCTTCCTAAAGGTCTTTTTATTCATGAATATGTAAATCTAAGGGATAAATGCTTTGTGTCTCTGAATTCTGCCCAGTAGAAGGGAAAATATAAGTTAACAAAATGGTTGGAATTTGCATCTCTCCTGCTTTTGAATAATAAATAGTTAAAGCTTCCTACATTAAAGGACTTCATGGCGTTTCCAGTTAGTTCCAGTTTTTTAGAAATTGGAACGTAATACAGCTGGAACGTAATACAGCTGGAACCTCAAGGTCAAGGGTGGAGTTGTCTGTCTTTTGGCTATACGGTGGACGCAAATGTCCAGGGCTATCATCCCAGGACTTCTCACTAGAACGATGGCCTTGATTCAGGAAAGCACATGCTTAACGTGAGCCAGTGGGTAGTTGAAAGCACTTGGCATTTGTAGCGATCAGGCTCGGGATGTTACTTCTTACAAGGTTATTGAAAATCCAGTAAAGATTTAACTAGCACCCCACCCCCCCCACCCCAGCTTCCAAGCATTAAAAGATTTATCTTTCTTTCAGCTTGTGCATGCAGAATTCCTTAATGGGACCAAAGGGCAAAGGATGCCCTGTAATTTTTACTAGAAATTTGCAAATACAGGCTGTAGAGACAGATTTGGTTTTTGTTTTTGTTTTTTTTTAATGTAGGATTGTAATCTGGTTATTTCTTAATTACTTGTATGCGGAAGAAGCCCTACGATTTAAAAATATATATAAATGCATAAACACAGTAAGAATTTTAAAGTATATTTTAGTGTGTGTGTGCGTGCGTATATGTATATATTCTTTCAGCCAGTGCATTGAGAACTCATTATATGTAGAACAGATATATCTGTATCTGTGGTTTTTGTCTGAAACCAAGGTGCAAGTCTAGTTTTTACGCTGGTGGGGCATGAGTTTGGAGTGGCAAAAAAAAAATCCAGTGTGGACAAGCCCTTAGTTGGTATGGAGGACTCCTGTGCAGAGAAATGGAATGATGCTTGGTGTAAAATAGCCTGATCCTGCAAACAAAGCTTAAAGGGGGGCGGGGTGGAACGGCAGGACGGCGCAGATCACAAGGGGTTGCAGGGCCAGCCAAAAAAATGAGAAGAATAAAAATAGAGCTGCATGGCTGATGTACGCTCTTTCCTACTAAAGCTTCTGCTTCCAGACTGATGCCCCCTTTCCCCCCCCCACCTTTTTTTCAGATCACTTTAAGCATTGCCTGCAAACACTGGAGCAAGTGCATAACTCTACTCACGTGAGCAGGCGACGGGACTGCTCGCATGAGTGGAGTTAAGCACACGTGGTATCTGTTTGCAGGATCAGATGCTAAACATTTTAACAAGCCCTGAACTTCTAGATTTACTATTAGGTGAAATGATCGAGGCACCGATAAAAGCCCCTGTTCAGCAAAGCACTTCAGCGCATGCCTAAATCCCATTAGCCGCAGTGTGGGACTGAGGCATGTGCTTTGTTGAATTGGGGCAACGGAGAATATCGGTACAATTGTCATTACTCTTATTGCACTTGAGTGGTGGTCCCTGCACTGTACAATGCTCAGAAGTAAACCCAGTCGCTGCCCCGAGGAGCTGACCGTCTGAAGACCCTTGGAATGCTGGGGGCAGGTTGCCAGTCGGCGCAGGGGCGCCGCTGTAGCGCGTCTGGTGAGGACGCTTCACGCCGACTGGAGAGCGCTCTCCTGTTGGCATAGCACTGGTGTGGACAGCGCTTAGGTCATGGTCACTTGCGTCACTCGGGGCGTGTCCCCCCCCCATCCTTGAGCCACAGGCGCTGGCTTCCCCCTTTCTCCCGGGAATGCTCAACCCCCACTCAGCCCCAGGCCCCGCCTCTTCCCACTCAGTTCCGCCCCGTTCCTCCGTCTCCTTCCCCCCCCCCCGCCCCCAGCACCTCCTGCACGCCGTGGAACAGCTGATTGCAGGAGGCGCTGGGAGGGAGGGGGAGAAATTGATTGGTGGGGCTGCTGGCAGGCGGGAGGCACTGGGGGGGAAGGGAAGGGAGCTGGCTCCTGGTGGGCGCCAGTGGGCGCTCCGTGCCCTGAGCAACGTAAGTTAGATCGACTTAAGCTGGTAGGGTGTGAGCGGTTGGGAGATCGGTAGGGAAATTGCACCTGTGGCTTGGTTTTGTTTTTTTCTCCTCCTATTTCTCTCAATCGAGTCTCTCCACTTAAACGCAAGGGACCAAAGTACAACTCGATCCAGCAAGCTTCCTCCTGTAGCTATTGTATCTGCCAGCGGGTTTGCTTAAGTAAATAGGATCTGCTGGATGTTTCGTCACTGTCATTTTGCATGAGGCCATTTTGTGCGTGTCTTCGAGTCGTTTTGTTAGAGGCTTATGGTGATGAACTTGTTTTTCAAAATAATCCAACTTCAATTGTTCAGCCCTGTGAGGGCCACGGTGATTGGAAGCGAGCTGAGCCTCAAATTGATCTTGGGTTGCTCTTGAAGGGTAGCTCACGCAGACTCGCATGTGGTGGTAGTGGGGGGGGGGGAACACAACCAGGGACTTACAAAAAGCCACCGGGACCTTATGCTCCCGTCCGCGTTTGCAAGAGTAGCTAAAACAATCTGTATCATCCTTCACCTAGATAATGCTTTCGCTCTGGCTAATAGCTCCTTGTTCATCAAGGAAACGAATGTGTAGCGAGGTGACATGCTCTTCACCCGCTGCTCTTTGTTCTAGGGCCCCTCAGCCTGATTGTATCACCGCCGGCACTGACAAATATTCCCCCAAACTTTAACACTACGTTAAATTGAGTTATGGGGTTTTAAGGTTAGACTCCTCTGGCTGAAGGTTGATTGTCTCCGGGAGATAAAGGAGTCGCTACTCAACAAGAACAGAATCTTTGCCAATGGGATAATTTCTTGCTACTGAGCTTATGGCTCTCTGGATTTGGTTAGAGCCTTTTCTGTTTGCGGAGGGAGGGGTGAGCAGGAGCAGCTTTGACATTGGTGAAATGCTACTCTTCCCCTCCTCCCCGGCCCCTGAGGTCTAACAAACACTCTGGCAGATGAAGTCAGCTGGATGTTTCAGGCAGATAGATCAGCTCCTTGAAAAGTCCCATCACCTAGGGCCTAGAAATTGTTGCTGCAAAGACTAACTCGGTTACCTTCACAATGGCACCTGACTAAGCAGGGTGAAGATGCTCCTGTTCCACTGGCTCTTGAGTACCCTGCCTGCAAGGAAGCCTTGAGATTTGATTGTTGGTGGGAGGGAGACTGTTTGTTAGAAAAGGGGACCTCGCTCCACCAGTGATCCATTTTGGAGTTTATCTTGGGCCACCGGACGAGCTGGTGCAACTTAATGGCAAACTTCACGGTGCAACGTTCCGGTGTCCTTGTTCCACCCCACTTGATATCTATTGTTTCTATTACAGTAGAACTTTGACAGTCGCTGAGTTGTTGTGTTGGGTGCAGTTCAAACACAGGGCAAGAAACAGGCCCCGCCCAGGAGAGCTTACAATCAAAATAGGCAAGTCAGGCAAAGGGAAGGAGAAAGAAAGAACAAACTCCATTTTACAGCTGGAGAACCAAGGCACAGGGCATGTGATCCAAGCTTGTTGAGGTCAAGGGAAAGACTCCATTTGACTTGGGTCAGGCCCAAAGAGATTAAGTACTTCCCCAAGTGTGACAAAGGGTGAATTTTCTGTAACGTTTTCATGAAGACTTTCGTGTCTCAGTTTCCTTCTGTACTTAGCATTGCTCTCCAATGGGTGCAAAAGGGGTTAACTCCGTTGTTGGAGCGGAGCAGGAGTGATGAGGTCTGTACGTTGCCTAGCTGTCTGGGGTGGCATAAACTGGTCACTAAAGAACCAGTTGAAACTGACCCATTCTGGATCGAGAAAGACCTTGAGACCCCCAAGGACCAAACAATCAACGTCTAAGAGCGGGAAACGTGGGCAGATGGAACATGTGAACCCAGCTGGAGAACAAAGGAGAAAGGTGTTAAGGGGCTGGAATTTGGAGAGACAGGGCTGGCACCTGGGACTAAGGGAGAGAGTCAGAGCCATGGAGGCTGTAACAGCTTGGCTGGCTGATTGCACTGGTTTGGTCAGGATGGACTATGGCTTAACCTTTGGCTCTCTTTGCTAACCTAAGAAAGCCTGTCAGATTCTATAGCCAGGTAACTAATGAATTACCACCTTGTTTTAAGAAAAGGAGGACTTGTGGCACCTTAGAGACGAACCAATTTATTTGAGCATCAGCTTTCGTGAGCTACAGCTCACTTCATCAGATGCATACTGTGGAAAGCACAGAAGATCTTTTTATACACACAAACCATGAAAAAATGGGTGTTTACCACTACAAAAGGTTTTCTCTCCCCCCACCCCACTCTCCTGCTGGTAATAGCTTATCTAAAGTGATCACTCTCCTTACCAGCAGGAGAGTGGGGTGGGGGGAGAGAGAACCTTTTGTAGTGGTAAACACCCATTTTTTCATGGTTTGTATGTATAAAAAGATCTTCTGTGCTTTCCACAGTATGCATCCGATGAAGTGAGCTGTAGCTCATGAAAGCTTATGCTCAGATAAACTGGTTAGTCTCTAAGGTACCACAAGTACTCCTTTTCTTTTTGCGAATACAGACTAACACGGCTGTTACTCTGAAACCTGTCACCTTGTTTTAAAGGTGGAACAGTAAAAGCCTCCAACAGAAATCTTGGCTTTGGCTGGAGGGAGCCACAGTCAGAGACTGGGATTGCTGGTACCCAAAGGCCCACTGTTGAGTCCTGAAGGCCATGGGCCTGCCACTGTGGAACTGGGCGAACCCTTGGGTTCAGCACACTAATACACCAGAGGCTGTGGATCTGTGACACCAAGGTCACATGGAAAGTCTGGGGCAGCACTCGGAATTGAACCCAGCTCTTCAGAGTCTTAAACCAGTGCCTTAAGCACAAGACTATAGAGTCTAATCAGGTCAGCTGGCAACGTGGCTGCTAGATTTTGCCATACCCTGTTTACTGGACTATCCTGGGTAAGTACAGGAAAGAGCATGGTAATGGGGAACCGAGGAGTGTCAGGGGTTTCAGAGGCTAGATCAGGAGTTTACTTTAGTTTGTTAACTTTAAGCTGATGGCATCTCTCCATCTAAGAGATGTCAGAGACCGGCTGAGATGTAGGATTGGATTAGGGGAAGTGGGTCAGGAGAGGAGAGGCAGAGTGCAGTGTCATCAATAAGTGATGGTTTTAGCTGCATGAACGACTGCAATTGCCCAAGGAGGGGCTAGGACAGAGCCCTCTGAGACTGACGTGGGGAGTGAAAGGGGAGAGGACCTGATGAGAGAGACTATCGATGCCACTGGAGAGATGGGATGAGAGAGAGGATCCGCGAAAGCCAAGGGAGAGTAAGATTTAATGCAGCGAAGATCCTTATGCTCTTTGAACGCTTTCCAAATCTTGGAAAGTCCTTCCTTGTTTCTACAAAACACCTGTGCATGAGGTGTAGGGTGAGCAAGAGCTCCTGCCGAGAAGTAGGGAGGGGTCATGAAACTCGCCGCTCCAGGATATTGAGGAAGACAGTCCATATTTATGGTTGGGAGTAGCTACTGCAGAATTAAACGATAAGGCTTGATAATCCTTGTGCTTCAAAGCAAAGATGATCCTCTTGGTCCAGTGGACAGGCTGTTGAACTTGTTGTCAGGAGATTCAGGTTCTATTCTCTGCTCTTTGCCCTGCTGAGTGACCTTGGACTGTTTTCCCCACTCGCCCTTTGTCTTGTCTATTTAGCTTGAAAGCTCTTTGTAGCAGAGAGTTTGGATTTGTACAGCACCTACTGCAATGAGCCTCTGTCAGGGGACCTCAAGGCACTACTGCAATGTAAATAATAACTTACCACCTACTGTGGAAGACCTTGCGTCTCCATCCTCCGTCCTTTGTTATGTAGTAACACACAGTTAAGTGTACTATGGGTGGATATGCCTGCCGCTGGAGAATCCAACATGCCCCTCTGCTACAGAGACGACATTAGGTAGGTCAGTGGTTTTCAATCTTTTTTTCATTTGCAGACCCCCTAAAAAATTTCGAATGGAAGCGTGCACCTTGCTGGAAATCTTAGACATAGTCTGTGAACCTCTGGGGGTCCGTGGACCACAGGTTGAAAACCACCGAGGTAGATCGGCCTGACCCAGTTTGGCCATTTGTAGAGAGAGACATTTTGTCACTCTCGTCCATAGCACGGTACTACCTCTTAAGTAGTTCCTAATCATGCTCTCTTTTTGTGCTGCTGTATTGCATTGCAAGTTCCTGTCCTGTTTGTTCACTACTGTTCTTCCCTTAGAATGTTACTGCTGCTCCACCACGGCGCTCTCTCCTTCAATGTATGTTAGATTATTTTCCCCAGATGTACTAGCTTCCACTTCAGCAAGATGAATCTCGTTTTTTATTCTCCTGCTCCTATTCCTAACCTCTTGGGTTCCCGGTATTGTTTCCTCAGCCTTTAAACTAGGAAGCGATGCAAATATCAAGTAATCTCCTCCTGCTCATGGAATTAATGCAGTTTGCCCATGTTAGATAAAACGTGTGACAACACCCTACAGTACCCCAACGTGGACACTGCTTCCCAATATATAGAGACACTGATTGCTACCTTGGGTCAGTTTTCAGTCCATGAGACATTGATAGCCAAACTGATTGAAATTAATGCTTCAAGCAAGATTTGCTGGGGCACTGTATCACCTGCCTCACCCTTCATCTGCTAATTTGGTAACTCCATCAGAAACCATGATCCAGTTTTCCCCATGTCAACTGCCCATTACAGACTCAGATTGCTTGTTGCCCAGAATCCAGGTCTTCAGGCTATTTTTCCCCCTTCCCTAGTTTTTACCACAGGAAAGTGGTAATTAGTGGGGTCCCCCAAGGATCTCTACTGGAATATTCATATTCATCATCAGCATATTCACCAATGATCTGGAAAAGGGGATAAACAAGGAAGTGGCAAGGTTTGAAGACGGTGCAACATTAGTCAAGATAGTTAAATCCAAAGCTCACTGTGAAGAGTTACAAAGGGATCTCACAAACCTGGGTGACTGGGCAACAAAACGGCAGATGAAATTCAATGTCAATAAATGCAAAGTAATGCACATTGGGAAATATAATCCCAGCTATACATACAAAATGATGGGATCTAAATTAGTTGCTGCCACTCAAGACAGAGATCTTGGAGTCATCGTAGATAGTACTCTGAAAACATCTGTTCTGTGTGCTGTGGCAGTCAGAAAGGCTAACAATGTTAGGAACTATTAGCAAAGGGATAAATAATAGACATAAAACATCATAATGCCACTATATAAATCCACGGTACACCCATACCTTGAATACTGCGTGCAGTTCTGGTTGCCCTATTTAAAAAAGATATATTAGAATTGGAAAAGGTACAGAGAAGGGCAACAATAATGATTACGGGTATGGAACAGTCTCTTTCTGAGGAGAGAGTAAAAAGAGTGGGACTGTTCATTTTAGAAAAGAGACGACTAAGGAGGGGTATGATAGAAGTCTATAAAATCATGAGCGGTGTGGAGAAAATGAACAAGGAAGTGTTATTTACCCCTTCACGTAACACAAGAATCCGGGGGGTCACCCAATTAAATTAATAGGCAGCAGGTTTAAAACAAACATAAGGAAGTACTTCTTCACACGATGCACAGTCAACCTGTGGAACTCATTGCCAGGGGATGTTGCGAAGGCCAAAAATATACACTCTGTTCAAAAAATAATTAGATATGTTCATGGAAGATAAGTTAATCAATGGCTCTTAGCTATTGTGGTCAGGGATACAACTGCATTCTCTGGGTGTCCCTAAACATCTGACTCCAGGAGCTGGGACTGAACAACAGGATGGATCACTCGATCATTGCCCTGTTCTGTTTGTTCCCTCTGAAGCATCTGGCACTGGCCACTGTTGGAAGACAAGACACTGGGCTAGATGGACCATTGCTCTGACCTAGTACGGCCATTCTTATGTTCATAGGTTAATATTCCATTATTTTATGAGTGTGACATTTGATGTAGTAATTGCGAGGTTCATCCTTATGTGCTTTTTTTTTTTTTTAAATATGGGTATTGTGTTTGATTATTGTTTTCCCAAATCCTCTGGTGTCATCTTGGGTCTCCATTACTTTTCAGAATTAATTGCCAGCAGTTTAGTAATTTCATTATCCTAATTCCCTCAAGACCTGAGGATGCAAATCACCGGAATCTACAGATTTATAAGTATCCAATTCTCCAAGTATTCCCTTACCTGCCCTTTATCAATAGCTTTATTGACAAGGCCTTCGTTACTTTCTAGTTGTCCTTAGGAAAGCGGCGTGGGTGGCTCGGATGATTTAGCGCCATTTTATAGCTGGACTGGGAGTGGGAGGATGCTGAGGTGGGGACTGATACCCTCCTTCATACCTCCTGTGATCCTGGTCCTTACATTTGGAGTTCAGTGGGGCACGAGAGATGGAAATGACATCAAAAGCACAAAAGATTCTAATGGGGGCATGGCAAAATCCGGTATTTGCCCACCTCCTTCTGCATTAGCTGATAGACAGCGGGTAAGGGGGAGAGGGAGCAACCGTTGCACTCCCACAGGGGAGCTGTAGGAGTCCTCTCTGAGTGCTGTCCTTTTGCACCACCAGAAAGGTTCTGGATGCTCCATGTGCAGAATGCCTCGAGAAACTGGCTGTGGGCCCCCTGATAGGTTTCTCTTCAGCATGGCTGAGGTTTGCAATGACAAGATAGAACCCGAAGCCTCCTGCATGCCCTGGTTTATGGATGGGCCTGCTTTCTTCCTTCCTGCCCTGTTTATAAAAGCCCTTCAGCCCCGTTGATGAAGGTTCTTGGATACTACTACATGCTGATGGATGGGGCACAAAAACTAACAATAGGCTGGAACGTGGACTTATTCTGCTTTTATGCAGCTGGTATCTTTTCCTTGATCCTTTCCTGCTCTCAGTTTCCCAACAGGAAGCCTTCAGATCCACCAATCCCTTTCAAAGCTCCACCAACCTCTTCTTATTCTTTCCTTAGGATGTTATTCTGGTGGGTCTTGGATACTCACGGCACCTTGCCATGTGGCTTGTGGGATGAATGCTCAGCACCATTCTCATTGGGTTACTTCATGCCCTAAAATCAGCCAGAATTAAAGTAATACCTGTGTGCAGCTACAATCTAGGAAGCCCTTTACTGAGTATGTTGCATACAATCAGTTTTGTGGTCACTGCTTGCGCCCTCCATTGGCTCTTTGAAATGGATAAAAAGCCATGTGACTTTGTCTGCTTCCTGGATCATAATGTGTCTTCCAGGTAGCTAAGTAGCCTCCTTGGTAATCCCACGTTTAGCTGCATTTGTCATCCAACAAGTGTCTGGGTGATTGATTGTGTCTTGCAGCGAAAGGTGTAACACAATCCAATGGCTGGAAGTTGAAGCTAGACAAATTCAGACTGGAAATAAGGCGTAACTTGTTAATGGTGAGAGTAATTAACTATTGGAACAGTTGACCAAGGGTCAGGGGGGATTCTCCATCACTGACAATTTTTAAAATCAAGATTGGATGTTTTTCTAAAAGATCTGCTCTAGGAATTATTTTGGGGGAGTTTTATGGCCTATGTTGTACAGGAGATCAGAGTAGACTATCACAATGGTCCTTTCTGGGCTTGGAATCTATTAATCTATTAAAATTCCTGATGAGAGTGGCATCCTTTCGATTTTAAACTCCTCATTAGTTGGTTCAGAACTTGTTTTCATCCTACCAGTGGAAGCTACCTAGCCACCTTCAGTTCCTCCTTTGCCTTTCTTATCATTTCACTTGCCCAGACATGTTGCAAATGGCCCAGGTCATAGTCCTCGGTATCCTGACTAGCAATAGTTAAAAAATGGGAATTCTTTTCCATGCAGTTTCTTTTCCATGAACATTTTCATTTTTGTCTGAGATTATTTCCCAGAATTCTCCATCTTTCCCTCCCTTCCTACAGGAAAACCATTTGAAATGAGAAAATTTTGTTTTGATTTTTTGAATCAGAATGAAAACATTTTGGTGTGTTTTTTTTTGTTTTTTTTTGTTTTTTTTGTTTTTTACCAAAGTTGAAAACATTTTTATTGAAAAAAAAAATCCACCTTTTTTCACTTCACCAAAAAAGACAAAGGGATTTTTTTGTATTGTATGGAGATTTTTTTCCCCAAGGCCCCTCTTTTGTTTTTTGTTTTGTTTTTTAAAAAGAAACTAAAAGTTTTCAGCAAAAAAAATTCCACTAGCCCTAATCGTCTCACCTCTTCCTTCTCCTTCAGTTCCTGGATGTTCTCTTGTGCCACTGTCCTTTCAGGTTAAAGCTCATAAAGAAGCATGCACAGAAGGAGAGGCCATTATCTTGTAGGAGGAGTTTGGAAGAGTTACCAACCCTTTTAAAGCTTCCAGTTCAACCCCGGACGATGCAGATCAGCAGAGAGCCAAACCACTTGAGCTACTGAAGCCTAAAAATGGCATAAGCAGAGGGTAGCCCTTCGACACTAAATCCATGAGTTCGGGCTGGGGCAGATTGTGGGACTTCTGCTCCTTTTATCTTCAGTGTCTGTCTATTACAGTGCAGCTCCAGGGGATCCGAGGATGGCCTTTCTCACCAGGGACGACAAGAAATGGACACTTTAGCCTCAGTTTTGTGTCAGAGATATCACAGCACTTACCTGCCTGATCCAGTGCTGGCTCTTTAATTCCGGCCTTCCTCTTGGTTATAAGAAAAGGAGGACTTGTGGCACCTTAGAGACTAACAAATTTATTTGAGCATAAGCTTTCGTGAGCTACAGCTCACTTCATCGGATGCATACCTCTTGGTTATGACATTTAAATTAGAAAGGACAGAAAAGGACTTGGGTGGAAAGAACGTGCCTTGGTTGACCTTGCACACCTGTTCTTCCCTTCCACCGCCCTGTATCACTTCTTTTCACGGATGTGGCACTCATCTCATGGCTGGGACAATGTTCCACCCCAGGGCATGGGCCGTGACTGGGGAAAGATGAGAACGGCTCTTTTCCCTGTGTTCGCTCCTAGGTTATGAACCTTTTTGCAATTTGCTAAATTATTTTTCAATTGCCCAAGACCAAATGAGAAGGTTAAGGAGGTGACATTTCTCACTGACCCTGAGCGTCAGTGGCTGCTGCTGTTTATTATAGGTGTGGGCGGAAATCCTTAATGGGATCTTTTAAAATCCTTTTTGGACTATCTCCAGTGTTTCCGAATGATAAAGAATCTCGACCTTCTCAGATTGCCACCTAAAGCTGTTGAGATGATTTTACTGTAGGTTGGGTTATCTTGCTTTTTTTTTGGTACTACTTTAATTTCTAAGATGGAAAAGGCTCCTGTAAAAGGACGGGAACCATGTTGCTTTAATTTCTTGCTTAGGGCTGGGCTCGAATCCGAGTCATGCACCCCACCCCCGACCACTGGAACATCAAGATTTTGTGTGTGCCGGTGTTAATTTGTGTTGCAGTTGCACCAAGAAGCAGCCAACATCAGAGCCCCATTGTGCAGCACGTACATGACGTCCGAGAATGTCCCCATCCCTGAAGAACTGGCAGTGTAAATAGACGAGACCAGATAAAAGGGTGTGAGGGGAAAATGGAAGAGCAGGTGTGTGAATTGACTCATCCAAGTTTACACAACAGTTCAGTGCCAGAGCAGGAAATAGAATCTGGTGCTGTGTTCACTAGGCCACGGTTTCGCATTCATTTACATGGTGGAGAGGCAGAATGGTCTTGCAGATCAGGCACAGGGCTAAGGGCAAGGAGGTCTGGGTTCTAGTCTTCAATCGTGTGATCTTGGGCAAGTCACTTAGACCAAAAGGCTAAAATTAATTTTAGGCATCTAAGTGGCTGTATTTTCAAAGGTACTGAGCACACGGAGCTGTGATTTGAAAGGAACAGGGGACTTGCAGCTGCTCAGACTGTTTTAAAAATCAGGCCACTGACTTCAGATGCCTAAATTTGGGTTTAAGAGCCTCACTCTGGGCGCACAGCTTTGGAAAAATCGTCCTAATTGTAGTGCCAAAGCTCCCCCATCTGTAAACTGGAGATAATACTTCCCTGGTCACACATCTGATGAAGTGAGCTGTAGCTCACGAAAGCTCATGCTCAAATAAATTGGTTAGTCTCTAAGGTGCCACAAGTCCTCCTTTTCTTTTTGCGGATACAGACTAACACGGCTGTTCCTCTGAAACCTGATGTTGATGATAATTCAAGGTTGTAAACTGTGAGATGCTTGGCAGGGAGGTGGCAAAGTATATGAATCTGTCAGATATGTCCCGTGTGCATTTGTTACACAAGGGGCAAATAACTAAAAATTAATGATAGCTAAGACACAAGTGAGCGTGACTTGATCACATTTATAATGTGCTAACAGAATAAGGTGTGGACCAGTAATGTATATCCTTGGTGCTTTAATAGGGCCTATTTCAAAAAAATGAAAACCATTATGAGCCAAATCAGCTGGGAGGAAGAATTTAATCGGAAAAATGTGAATGGTAATTGGGACTCATTTAAGAACACCTTACTAGATGCCCCAAAAGCCACAATCCCACAACTGAGGAAGAAGGCTGAGCTGGTTAAAAACCCAGTCTGGTTTAGAAGGGAAGTGAAGATTGCTATAAAATACATACTAAAAAAAAAAAACAAATGGGGAAAAAAGGGGAAATTGACTGACTGTAAATCAGAAGTTAGGAATTGTAGAAAATTGAGAAGGGAAGCAAAAGGATACAAGATTAAATATTTAGAGTTAAGGACAGTAAAAAAGTATTTTTAAAATATATGGGGAACAAAGAATCCTGACAATGGTATTGGTTCATTACTAGATGGAAATGGTAGAATTATCAGTAAAGCTACAATTTAGTCACGGGTATCTTAGGTAAAAGTCATGGACAGATCATGGGAGATAAACAAAAATTCATGGGCCACAGCCCGTGACCTGTCCATGACTTAGACTAAAATTTCCTGTGATTAAATCTCGGGGGTGGGGCTATGGAGGGTGGGGTGAGGCTGCTGTTGGGGGGAGACACTGGGTGAGGGCACTTCTGGGGGCGGTAGGGCCAGCAGCAGCAGCTACTAGGGGCAGTGGAGCCAGTGGCAGCAGTACCTGAGGCCATGGACCACGGCTGCTCTGGCTGCCTGGGGACCGCTGCCCAGGGCTGCGGACTGCAGCTGCTTTAGTGCCCGGGGCCACGGCTGCTCCAGCTGGCCGGGGGCTGCTGCCCAGGGCCTCAGATGCGGCTGCTCCAGCTCTGTGACTTCCGCGACCTCCATGACAGACATGGAGCCCTAATGATCAGTAATAATGCAGAAAAGGCAGAAATGTTCAATAAATATTTCTGTTTTGTATTTTGGGAAAAAGCAGGCAATGCAGTCTTATATCATGATAACACTAGTGTTTCTGGAGTATGTTAAACATTTTTAAATCAGCAGGTCCAGATAACTTGCATATAAGAGTTTTAAAAGAGCTGGCTGAGGAGCTTGCTGAACCCCTAACGTTGATTTTTCAGTGTGTGTTGGGAGCACTACGTAGGTTCCAGAAGATGGCAAGAAACCTAATGTTGTGCCAATTTTTAAAAAGGGTAAATGGGATGACCTGGGTAATTATAGGCCTGTGACCCTGACGTCTATCTTGGGCAAGATAATGGAGACGCTCATATGCGACTCAATTAATAAAGATTTAAAGGAAGGTAATGCAAATCATTGCAAATAAACGTGGGTTTGTGGAAAAATAGATCCTGGCAAACTAACTTGATATCTTTTTCTGATGAGATTACAAGTTTGGTTGATAAAAGTAATAGTGTTGACATCCTCTACTTCAGTAAGGCATATGACTTGGTACCACACAGCATTTTGATTAAAAAACTAGAATGATATTAAAGTAACATAGCGCACATTAAATGGATTAAAAACTGGCCAACTGATAGGTCTCAAAATGTGATTGCTTGTGGGTGTGTTCCCTGCAGGGACCGTTTTTTGGCCCTGTGCTATTTGTATCAATGGCCTCGAAGAGAACATCACATCATGGCTGGTAACATTTGCAGATGACACACATTTGGGTCGGTGGTAAATAATGAAGAGGACAGGTGATGAATACGGAGTGACTGGTAAGCTGAGAGCCAGCGAGCAAACAATATGCATCTTAATAGAGCTAAATGTAAATGTATACACCTAGGAACAAAGAATGTTGACCATACTTACAGGATAGATCCTGGGAAGCAGTGACTCTGAAAAAGATGTGGGGTTTGTGTCAGCTGAACATGAACCCCCAGTATGGGCAAAATAGCTCATTCAGTCCTGGGATGCATAAAAAAGGGTCTCTCAAGTAGGAGCAGAGAGATTATTTGACTTTTTATTGGGCACCAGTGGGACCACTGCCATTGTGCCTGGTTCTGGTGCCCACGATTCAGGAAGAATGTTGATCAATTGGAGAGGGCTCAAAGAAGAGCCGCAAGAATGAGAAAAGGCGTACTGCAGGTCTACACTACAGCAGGGATTGACGCTCTGAGATCGATCCACTGGTTGTCTAGTAAAGACCCGCCAAATCGACTACAGATCGCACTCCAGCCAACCTCTGTACTCTATCCCTGTCAAGAAGAGTAAGCTAAGTCAACGGGAGGTACGTAGTTGGAGTTGCGTAGCGCAGGTCGATTTACCGCGGTAGTGTAGACGTAGAAAACATGCCTTCCAGTGATAGACTTCAGGAGCTCAATCTTTTTATTTTAACAAAGAGAAGGTTAAGGGGTCATTTGATTACAGTCCAAATATCTATATAAGGAACAAATATTTAATCGTAGGTTCTTCAATCTAGTAGAGAAAGACAGCTAGAATCTGAATGGCTAGAAGCTTTAGCTAGACAAATTCAGACTGGAAATAAGGCATACATTTTTAACCGTGAGAGTAATTAACCATTGAAACAATTCACCAAGGGTTGTGGTGGATTCTCCATCACCGACAATTTTTAAATCCAGATTTTATGTTTTTTTCCCCTAAAAGATCTGCTGTAGGGATAATTTTGGGGCAGTTCTCTGGCCTGTGTGATACAGGAGGTCACAGTAGATGATCACAATGGACCCTTCTGGCCTCGATGAATAATGCAGGTTTCCTTATAAGAAGTCCCTTAGTTTTCCAGAAGGAAAGTTTTCCTTTGTAGAACAAAAATAGAGGATTAGCGGCAGGATTGTGTAACTGCTCTGTCGGAAGAAAACAAGGCCGCTCTTTCAAATTCTGTAGCTAAAGCCTGACGCTTTCAATGCGAGAAGTGCTTAGAAGCCTGGCATTAGACATGTCATAACCCAAGGGGCATAACGGAGTCTGAAAGGAGCGAAATACCAAAGGGGAGGGGGAAAGAGACAGACTAAGATGGAAAACCTGCATTACAATAATTAGAACAAAATTGGGGTATCAAGAATACAAGGGTCAACGTCTGTTCACACCAATATGGCTTTCACCTTGTAGAGAGAGGCCTGCACCAGGTAATTAGGTCAAATCAATGATTATATATCTTTAAGCGAAGTGGAAGGGACTGTAATTGTGATGAAAATTGTTTTGAAGAAGGGAAAGCATGGGGAATCTTGTTTTAAAGGTAACAAGTTCAAAGGGTAAATTAAGTTCAAGGTTCAGTTCCTGTGCACTCCAAACTGGCGGGGAGTGGGAGGGGGGGTAGAGACGGGAATCCAAGCAGCCAATATTTCCATCAGACTGTGTGTTTTTGCCTTTTTTTGGGGGGGGAATTAGGTTGTATCCCTGTAGGAAAATTGGAATTAAAAAAACGACAGCGCCTTAATGGGTCCCCCCCGGAGCAGACAAAAGGGGAAACCTGTATAATCATCATTTTTGCTTCTTGGTTTATTCTTTCCTCCTTAGTACATGGGTGCGTCTAGCCACCCTGCATGCAAATACATGGCATCTCTACAAGGGGCTTGAATAGAATATGCACAAATGCAGCTTGTTTACAGGAACTTTGCATCATGGTCTGCAGGGAAATATAGCTAGCATATAGGGTTCAGGATGTCACAGTGGGCGAACTTGCATGCGTTTGGGTTTTTTTATTTTTAGCTGGGGTTTGTTTCCCTTGAACTTGACTAAAAGAGACCAAAAATGTATTTGAGTTCGTGCTTCCGAAACAAGGAATCCATTCTCCTTTCGCTAAGTGTATAACTTTCTTCAGGGTTAACAAGCGTCAGGTTTGACAAACTATAAAAACAGCATCTTCTACAGATGGATCGCGAAGCATTTTGATAGTGATGGGGTTGGGGAAATAAAACCGTGTGGCCTCTTTTTTTTTTTTTTTTTTTTTTTAAAAGTTGCTTTGGCTTTGAGCAGAGAGGAAGGATGGGTTAGTGGTTAAAAACGGCTAGAAATCAGGCATTGTGGATTCTTTTATTAGTTTTGCCTCTAACTCGCTGTGTGACCTTGGAAGTTGCTTCGAGTCATGTTGTCAAAAATGAATCCTTAACTTTAGGTATTTCAGTTTTGGGCCTGATTTGTTTTGGGGGTGCTGCAGCCCCTTTTGACATCAGCGGGCGGCCCCAGGTGCTCAAAAATTAGTCTGCTCTTGAAAAATGCTTACCCTCACTGGGCCAGAGTTCCCCCCCGACCCCCCATCTGTGAAATGTGGATGATGACACATCCCAAGGGTGTTCTAAGAGTTAGTCCACTGTTTGTAATAGGCCGATCCTCAGATGGGAGGTTTACCATTAGGACAAAGGATTAGTACGTACGTACGTATTACTTGCTTAACATCACCCCTGAAATAAACAACAGTATTTTGTACTGAGCCATTTACAAAGGAGAACAAATACCAAAGCAGGAAAGATTTTTATCAAGAAACGTCAAATCCCAGTGAAAATAGGAGGAAAAGGGCCTTTGTTTTAAACAAGAAACGAACGAACCCTATAGATTCTTCCTTTGTATTTGGCTGTATTTCACTGTGAACTTGGACTGCCCCACCGCTGGCTGTAAAGGTGGTGTTTGTCGTGCGGAGCAGCTCTTGTTGTGTGTGACTTGTCTGTCAACTGTAATATATACCTTGGGTTGTGTTTTTTTTTTTTTTTTTTTAAGGTTGAGGAACAGGCTGTGACATGGATCTTGATAGATTTCTTTTTGAGTATAAACCGTCCTATCAGTAGACGAGTGAATAGTTTGGATTCACGGAGGGATCCCTAACCCGAGCGGCGGGAGGGGTGCGGAGGCTGGCTTCTCACCTCCGTTGAACTCCAGCAACAAAAATTTCCACGCCGACGAAATTTACTAGAAGTTCAAGGAACAACGTCGCAACAATATTAATGACCTCAGAGGGCATGTAAAGTTCAGAGTTCATCTTCTGTTTACCCCTCCCCTTACTTTTTTCCTCCTCTCTCTCTCCTCTCCCTCCCCCCCGCACCCTTCCCATCTTTTCATATATATAGTTTTAAAGACCATTGGGACACTTCAATCTTGTTTAATTTTTGGACAGTGGAAAATACAGCAGCTTTGTATTGGTAATGGATTCAGTTGGGGTGGGGAAGCCAGGGTGCTGAGGTGGAGTGTGTATATGTGGGGTGGGGGGTGACTCCTGTGTTCAGTTCAGGGTTCATTCTTTGTTCACATGTAATAAAAAGTCTTCAGTTATCAGGTATTTAAACCCAAATCAGCAGTTCCATATCCGTAACCTGAGCTAAGTGTTCCTCCATCTAATGGCCATGCTGCTGTCGTTTGCAGTGAGTTGGGTGACACTCGATTTGTACTCTCTGACGGGAACAGATGGGCCTTCATTGTGAAACTCCGCCTGTATGCAAATGTGAACGGAGTTTCACCCGATCCCGGGGCCTGACCTGACCAAGCACATACATTTACACAACGCGGCTCAGCCTGGGGGGGCGGTGAAGGGGGATAAAAAATGGCAATCGGATAGTACCAGCGGCAGGTCAAGTTTACCATCCGTCTTTCAGCGGGACCAAGATGGGAACACAGTTATTTAGTTTCAGTGTTGTTGTTCGTTGCAATAAACTCCATCATTTCACCTGTTTATGAACCCAACCTCGTACCAGTTCTCTGCAAAATCAAACCAGCTTGGACAATTGACTCCTTTTTTCACCCAGATGAGGGGGGAGAGTGACTCCCCCCCCCCCCTCTTAATAAGCTTTATTTTATCCCTCTGTTGAAATCCTCCTCTTCCTCTTATTTTTAAGTTTCTTTGTTTCTTCGTAAGCAACAGAAACCCGTCTGTGCTGGAACGAGCTTTTTGTTGTTGTTTTGTTTTGTTTTTTAATTTAAAAATTGAGAAAAATGATCATCGATGTCAGAATAAACAAGCAGCATTTTAGGCGTCAATTAACAGTTTTGCATGTACACAGGCGATGTACAATATATAATAAATCTTACCATTTAAATGTGCAACCCTTCATTAGAGTGAAAATATGAACAGCTGTAATAGCACATTTACGCAGGCGACAGAGAAGAATCTGGTTACAGTTGTAATTTTTCATGCTGATGAAGAACTGGAAGCAGGTTCTAAACATGGGTGAGACTCTAACTATGTGGAATTTTATTCCCTTCCCTCCCCCCACATACAGTAGTGTAGCAAATCAGTGTCTTTTCACTCCCAGCAATGCTCCATTTTATTTGACTGTTCAGCTCATCATAAAAGTAGATTTCTCACGCCAGCCGTAGCCCTTTTGGCCTGGCACTCTTATGGGACTGACCCCCCAAACTGTTGTTAGAATGAATAGTTGCACTTCCCCAGGACATCTGTTCTTCAAGGGATTCTGCTAGCTGGAGTCTGGAACTGATATAAAAGAAACAGTCACTACAAATACAGTAAAAGCTTCTTGATGCAGTAAATTTGGTTCCTGGAACTTGGTTTCCAGCAACCCGCACGTCTTGGGCGGGAATGAAATGTCTGTTTTGCAGAATCGGAGACCGAAATGTAGGAGCTAAACCTTTATGCAGTGTCTTTAAAATCTTTCTTCCTTGTTTTATAGCTTATTGTTCCTTCTGCAGAAGATGCAGAACCCCATATAATTGTGAAAACCTCCTCTCAGATCATCGGGAATAGAAATGAATGGCCAGAATTTGAGCGAGTGTTTGTCCAGTCAGGAGGACTTGTCATGACTGACAGGGAAGATGAAAATAAGGAGCTTGTATGTTATCGAGAATTAGAGGGCTTTTGAAATAGGTTTTGTCCCCCGTCATGTTAGTCATTTGAAAAGTGGGTGGATCATTAATTCCAGATCCCAGAATAGAGAACTGATATGAACACGTAGCAGGCTTCAGACGTGCACAAAACATACGCTTCTGTACCGGGATGGATGATTAGCATTTGACCTAATATTCTTACCTTAATCCACCAAGGCCCTTATTAAGTCATTACTTGGGCATTACTCAGAGACTTCAGTGCATGAGGCAAAACTCTCATCAAAGACAATAATTATTAATAAAGCTGAGTATGGACTAAAGGAGTTGGCCCATTATTTGCAACCTTAAAATTGCTCCCTGAAGGAATTGGATTTATGTTTTGAGGTGTAAAATTCTTGTCTTCTGACTTCAGTGGGAACTTGATGAGAAGCCCATTGAGGCTGAAGAATTTATAATTGTGAGGTTTCTTTGGAAGGAGGAACAGGTCAGTGGGGAGGTGGGATTAGAGATAAAATCACCGATAATTTGAAAACTCTAAAAGCAAGCAGCTGGCACTTTAAAATCCCAAACTTCTGTTTAAAACAAGCTGCTTTTGCAGAGCATTATCTATCAAAATAGGCTTTGGGATCAATATTTTGTGGTCATTTTTCAGACTAAAAGCTGCTGCTCGAGCTTTTGTTCTTTTATGTTTCTATTTTTTTTTTTAAATCCTAAGAATAGAAAGTTGGGACGTACTGCTTGACACAAAGGCGCATAGGTACTTATTACAACCAAATGCCCTTTTGGAAAAAACAAAAATGATAGCCATAATGGTCCAAAGTGCTGCAGTTTCTGATTACTGTAGAAGACTCGAGAACCCCTCTAAACCTGTGACTCTGTTTCTCTTAAATGTGTTACAGAAATAATCTGGCTAATTTTCCCCTAAAAAGCTGTCTTGTGTTTCTGAACCCCCTCTCCCCCCCACCATTTCATTCTTTCTGCCTAATCTTGCAGATCCTCCCTATGGGGAAATGCCATTTGAGTTTGGAAGGAGGGATGCAAGATCAAGGTTTGTGGGTAGCTCTGAGGTTAATGTTAGAAATCTAGACCCCATCCTGGGGAGCCTGAAGTCAGTGGGAGTCATTTCTCTGCATTCAGGGGGCTTTGACTGTGGCCCCAGTGAGTCAGCAATTCAGAGAGTGCCTTACAACTTGATTCTGTACCTGTGCTGCGTGTTTCCATTGGAAACGCTTTCCCCCCCTTTGCACACCTGTGCTCTGCAATGGCAGGTCCCACCCGTTGGACGTTCTATTATCTTATTTTTCTGCTATTTCTTTCAGTCAAAACAGGAAACAGAATGTGTGTTTCCCTGTCAAGGGAGATGGGATTTGGAGAGAACGAGTGGCAAGAAGAGCATGACCAGATGTCCTGATTTTTGATAGGGACAGTCCCCATATTTGGGGCTTTTTCTTATATAGGCACTTACTACCCCCCACCCCACCTCCATCCCGATTTTTCACAAGTGCTGTCTGGTCACCCTAGGTAAGAAGTGCTGAGGTCTCTGTTCTTTCCATCCGGTATTGCATTGCAGTTTATTACACCAGTGGATATGCTGTGGTCCATTTAGTTCGCAATGGAAATACACTGCATTTATGAAGCGGTCAGACCCGGAACAGTTATTGTTCCATAGTACGGAGCCAAGGTAGATGGGCTGTTCGGTGAGGAGAAGGGGTGTAGGGAGCCATCTTGTGGCTATTCTAGGAAGGTTTTTGCTTTGAAGGTGTGTATCAGGGAGAGGAAAGAGGGAGGACTGGACCCAAATATAAATCAAAACGATCAATCACTGGAAATCCAGAGAAAATGGCACTGGATATAAATAGAGGCTATAACAGCAATGACACCAGGGTTACAGTTGTAAATACTCATTATCTTTCTTAACATGACACAGTGTGGTTTGGGGAAGTGGGAGAAATTACAAAGGATAAAATAAAAAATCAGATTGGAAAAGAGGATCCAACATCTTTTAAAGCTAAAATTGTCCGGGTGGGTTTTTGTTGTTTTGTTTTTTGTTTTTTGGTTTTGTTTTTTGTTTTGTTTTTTTGGTAATGCAATAAAGAAAATCCATGAGACACACTAAATTTAAAAATATATTTATTTTCCTCCCTAAAACTGAGAGCGAGCCTCCAAAGACATCTGTTTGCATACATTGTGTGTCAGGCAACATCAGATCTGAATGGAATTTATCTAAATTTTATATGCATGGCTTGATGTAAATTGAAATAAATTGTACAGCATACTCTGCATGGACATATTGGTTTTTGCATCGCTGCTTGAACTTTTAACCTCGGGGTTTGAGCCGGTCACACGCTGACCCGTCTGAACTCTGCTGGTAAAGCCAAGTCTGGAAGGCTGACCTTGCATCCATGGCAACCATAAAGTGTAGTCCATGCCTCCTCTTTCACTCCCTTCCCCCCCACGGCCCTTAAAAACAAAACCAAAAAAATCCCAAACAAATTGGCATATCCCCTAGCAGGCCAGTCATCTCATCTTTGTACGTTACTGCCAAGATGCAGAAAGTTTGGGTTCCCCACCCATCCAGCCCTCTGGCAAAAATCTCCTGACACTCCTTATAGCTTGTCCGAGCACAGAACGAAACATCGCCAGGAGTTGGTCTTCGTGCCCAGCGGACAGCTGCAGAGTTCGACGGACCACTAGATGGGGACTTTCAGTTTCCGGCTCCGCCACTGACTTGCTGGGTGACCTTGAGCAAGTCACTTCCCCTCTTCATGTTTCTGTTTCCCCATGTGGCTGTAATGAACCTCTATCGCCATTTGCAAGGTGCTTTGAGCACCATGGATGAGAAATGGGGAATTAAGAGCTATGTATAACGGATCGACGTGCGAGATATGTATGATACCAGCGCCAACTTGCACACAGCGGGGATGCATGTATAGTTATACATGCCCACACACCTCCGCTAAGCAGACCATGGTTTTTTTATATTAAAATGCACTTATTTTCCACTGCCCCAAACTTTGAGTGCTGCAGATTGTTATGAACAATGTGATTGCATCATGGCATCTTTCAGGGGAAGCAGGTGAATTGGACAGCTGAGGGGAGAGGGGTTGAGACTTTTGGCACCTCAGGAAGGCGTGGTGTGTTTTGGCCGCTGGAAGTCAATCGAGGCCTTTGGTCCCGGATCAGGGGTGTATTTTGTCTTCCCCCTTTTGAGCTAGGGTGGGATGTCACTTTAAATTTGGGAAAGGAGGATTGGCTTCTTTCTTTCTTTCTTTCTTCCCCTCAGCAAACTCTTGACAGCCATTAGCTGCCACTGCAGCCACTAATGGGGCAATGCACGTGCTTCATGGGTCTGCCAAAATAAAGAAAAGAGATACTGAAATAAGGCATTCAACGTGTCCTACTTCAGCATCCTATGGAGTTCGTCCTTCTCTTAAAGCTGCTGTTGCAGGCTGTCCGCAGACTCCGGCAGATACAGGTTGAA
The DNA here is from genome assembly GCF_965140235.1 of Caretta caretta. Taxonomy (NCBI): domain Eukaryota; kingdom Metazoa; phylum Chordata; order Testudines; family Cheloniidae; genus Caretta; species Caretta caretta. Next base: position 10,706,501 of record NC_134232.1, read on the forward strand.
GTTCACTTCAGGTTTTCTTCAGAGCCATAAGTGCTAGGAACTTTAATGTTTGCTTTTAAATGATTTTCTTAGGGGGGGTGGGTCCAAATGTTGTCATCTATATGCAGTATATTTGCAATACAGACATGTACTTTGGGTTGCTTGCTTACTCTGTGCAATCCTACCCTAGACAAAGGAGTTTGCCAGAGTAAAAGATAAGTGGGGATTTGATCCTATATACATTTCCATTACACATACACCTAAGGGTGGAAATATATTCACTGTGCATATTCTATGGAGCAGAGGCAGTCTGGGATACTGGACTGGAACTGGGGAGACTGAAGATAAATTCCAGGCTCTTCCGGTGACCTTGGGAAAGCCTCTTCCCACCTTTGCCTAGGTGCTGACTTCCTCAGTTCCTGGGGGGTGCTCCACCCAGGCCCCACCCCTGCTCCGCCCACGTCCCGCCTCTTTCTGCCCCCCGCTTCTCCCCTCCCCACCCGGGCCTCCTGCACGCCGCTGGATAGCTTATCACAGTGGGTGGGAGATGCTGGGAGGGAGGGGGAGGAGCTGGTCCATGGGGCTGCTGGTGGATTCTAAGCACCCACTCTTTTCCCCTATGGGTGCTCCAGCCCCGGAGTCAGCATCTATGCACCCTTCGGCCTGTCTTGTCTCTTTACCCTGTAAGCATTTCAGGGCAGGGGCTCCGTTAACCCTGTGTACATTCAACACCCAGCCCAATGAGGCCCAGATCTGGGTTGACGCATTGAGGTGTTACCTTAATACAAGTAATAAGTCTAGCATTTGTACGTACGTTTTGGTCTTTTACGCTATGCAGGGGTTTAGTGTGTGTGTGTGTGTAAGGGCTTTGGCAGGTCACTGCTATGTTCTGCCACAAGGGATGGGATTTTCTGTGGCAGATTCGTTCCCTAATTCTGAAAAGATCCTCATGGGTCTGTAGCCATCGGGCTGGGATAACTTGAGCTGATACAAATCTGACCTGAAATCGGATAGGGGATATTGTCGACTTCATATTATAAAACAAAATAAAGGCAATTGTTTTCCCCCCTCCCCACCTCTCAGGACAATGGCTATGTACTTAAGTGCTTTCCTGAATTTGGGGGCCTAAGAGTATAATCTATACTGCTGTCCCATGACTTTAGCCATGCTCACATGGCTAAAAATAGCAGTGGCGAATTCTGCACAGGCTCGTAAGGTCAGTACGTGTCCCAGGTGTGCTTGTACAGCCTGCCGTATGTACGCTGCTGTTTTAGCAGTGCTAACGAGGATATGTCTATGCAGTCGCACTTTAGATGGCAGGGCAGACGTACCCTCAGACACGAGTGGCCACTGCAAGGCTTGAAGATTTCAAAAACAGCTGCAAAAATTCATTCTGTCTAGTGCAGTGGTTTTTAACCCCTTTTCATTTGTGGACCCCGAAAAAAATTTCAAATGGAAATGTGGACCCCTTTGGAAATCCCCAGGGGTCTGTGGACCACAGATTGCAAACCACTGATTTAGTGCAATGAAAATATTATTTGTTGTAACCATAAAAGCAAAGCCCTTTTGTGGGATGATGTTGTCCTGGCAGCACGATCAGCTCATGATAACATTCTTTGCAAGAGGCCTGCTTCTGTGGCAAGTACATCCTCAGAACCCAGCAGCGAGGCCAATCCTGGCCACATTGGCTTGGCTGGGAATAGAATTGAATTCAGTGAATGGTCTCTGTAATAACTGTATGTGTCCCAACATGGAGAAAGTGTGGTCAAGAGGTTAGAGTAGCAGAGTGGGAGTTGAGGGGCTTGAGGTCTATTCCTGGTTATGCATGAGACCCAAGAGAATACTCACAACCTACTTGTGCCTCAACTTTCCCCATCTCTAAAATGGGGATAATTATACTTAGAAGTTTTTAAAGTGTATGAATCCTTTGAGAATCCTGGACGAAAGGTGCTGAATAAGTTCAATGCATTATTTCCTCATATTAACTACTTGTGACATTACTTTGTATTCCTAGAGCACCATACATAGGCATGGCACTTTACAGACAACAGGATTTGTCAAGGATGTATTTAATAGATATAGCCAAGACATTCCTGCCAGCTAACCAAAAGTAAGTCATATTTCATCATCACAAAGCAATGGGAGGGCTATAGATCCTTGTTTTGTCATAGCCATGAAATATGACTTCCAAGTGTCTCTCGTTTTTCAGCAACTGCTTCTAACAAATAGTTACAGGGCTGTAACTTTCAGATTAATACTGAACAACGTTTACAGCATTTGTACTAGTTCAGTGCAAATGAGCTACGGTCCAGCTTTTATCACGCAAGGAGTTCTGTGTGGCCACATCCTTGTGCCTGTTGTGGGCTTGGGATTTATGGGGGTTAGCTGTGAGATCTGGGATACCACCAATGAAGTGGCATTTAGAAGGATCTTGGAACCAAACCAAAACCCAAAACAATGACACGTGTCTCTTTATTCTTTTGATCTTTCTAGTTTTCTTGTATCAATAAACCAAATCTTACAAACCCAATATGCAGGAGAGCACACCGTAAATTTTATAGAAGGTTTAATAACTAACGCACGCACATGTGCTCTCTTGCTGAAATCTTGTCACCCTTCAAATATGTACAACATGGCGGAGGAAAACTGAAAGCAAAGCTGTACACAATCACGCCTGTTAGGGCTTTGACAGCATTGCAGACCACTGGAGCTCAGCTACCATCTTGAAACCAGAAGTCCGTATGGCAGTTTCTTTACTATCTGATATACTCTTGTAGTGGCTGTGAAGAGGAAAGTAGCTCCCGGAAGCTTTGATCAAGGATCAATGCTCTGTTCTTTTAGGGGCTGGTCACGTGTAGCAAAAAGACAATGCCTGACCTGAAGAGCTTGCGCCCAAGAAACAGACACTAATGTAGGTGCATCAGTGCAGGCCCCTAATTTAAACAGACTAAGCTGCTATAAGACATGGTCTGAACCAATGCCGCTAACCCCTGCTTGAAGCCGGGTGCAAATCGGGACTTGAGGTTTTGCCAGCCTAATGCACTACAGAAGTCATGAGCATGGTAGAAAATCCTATATAGAATAGGGATATAAATAGCGTTTTAAAAAAATGTAACCCTTTAAACTATTAAAATTGTATCGGTTAAACATTTAACTGTTAACGAGTTCACAAGATAGGTGTGGGATCTAGAGGTGAGGGTCCCGGCTGCCGGCCCTGCGCCCAGGGTCCCAGCTGCCAACCCTGCACATTAGGCATTTAAACATTAACTGAATACGTTACCGGTAAGACTGATGCTTATCGGTTAACTGGTTAACCTTTTACATCCCTAGAATAGCATACACGAGTGGTTTGCACTGGTGCAGCTGTACCAGTGGCTGATATCCATGGGGTAGTTTTTCCTTGGTCTAACAATGCAGCAGCTGTTTCTATCTCCTATTGCTCACACGCCGAATGATATCACATCTCCTCTTCTAAACACGGCACAAAATGAATTACTACTTGCAATGTGTCCTGGGGGTGAGTGAGAATTATCCCCATTTTGCAGATGGGAGGGTGGGGAACTGAGTCCGAGAGAGGGTAAGTGAGTTGTTCAGCGCCACAGAGGAGTCCGAGATGGATTAGAACATCAGGGTTCCCAGTGCTCAGACCCATGCTCGGGCCACTGGGACAGGCTGCACTGTCTGTAGCACTGTGTATACCCATCTAATAGGGGAAATGTCCTATCTGTAGATTGCTACACACCAAACGTATGCTGTGGAATCCAGAACGTCGTTAAAACCTGCAGTGTCGCTCTGTGTATCTTTGCTTCCGTCCTTTTTTATTTTTTTTGTAGCAACGCTGACGAAGGCAGCATTCAGGAGCATCTTCAGTGCAGCACAAAGGACGAGGCAGAGCGGGCAGATACCAGTCAAAATCATAGGGGGAATTTTAGGCAGGCAAAATGTAAATACCCCAGTCAAAATTGGGTTAAACCACTCACATTTTTACTGTGTAAAACTGATCCTGAGATCACCAGTGACCACTAGCGGTCCCGATTTGAGTGGTACATTAAGTCTGATGGACGATACACCCCTGGAGCACAGAAGCCCTTTGCACCAGGCTGGGCTATTAGTTCAGAACCCACATAATAGGATGAGCACCCCATACCGAATCCCCAGTCTCACTTCCTGTAGCATCTGACTGTTTTCTTCGGAGGTCTCTGATCTAAATACTGATAGGGCTCAGTCCTGTTTGATATCCAGCAGGGTGATTCTCTACTCTTGCTCATATGTAGCAATGTTGTATTTTGTGTATTGTAATTTTGTGTCCTCTCTCTCTCCGCCCTCTTCGTTGCAGAACTGGGCAACGTCATTAGTATTCGTCCACTGCATGCCAGCAAACTCCCTCGCTGCATTTGTGTGATTTCCCACCCTCTTCTCTCTCATTTTGACTTCAGACAGTTTGTAAAATGTGCGAGTCAATGTAGAAGCCTCAGGATTCAAGGCTCTGGCGTCTTGTGCATCCTTGCTGTGGGTGGGAGCGGGAGCAAGAAGAGAGCTATTATCTTTTGACTAGTTTGTGACCCAAGTTCAAGCCTCTTTAGTGAAATAGGGTGGGGCCTCTGGCATTCAGCCCCTGATGGAGCATGATTCCCATCACATAAACCCGGTTGTGTCAAGTCAGATTGCGAGGCTCTGGCCTTAACAGAACCTGGAAGTGAGGGAGTTCAGCAAACCATCTACCTCCTCTCCTTTAGAAAGAGAGTGGCCCTTTCAAGTTCACCGGGAGGTCATTTTCAGGGCACTCGGGGCTAGGCTAAAGTTCATCTACCGCTCCCAAAATGGTGGGAGGCATGGAGAGGTCGGGGAAAGGTGTAGGCTTGAGTTTCTGGAACTGCCAGTCTTTTATTAAAACTGACAGGATGCAAATATTCATCGGCACTGTAGGCACTGGGCATTTCTTTTAATACCCTGGCTTGTTTTCAACAGGAAGTTCCATTATCAAAGGACAGGGTTGGGGTTATGCTCGGCAAGCTGAGATACAGTAGATTTACTCTGGTGTGTAGCCCCAGCTAGTCATACGGTTCTTTCTCTGAACAAAAACCTTCACTCTTTAATTGAATAGTTCAGAGGCCAGAGTCAGAAATTTGGGGTAGTTTTTTTGTTTTGAGAATAAACGTCCGTGTTCCAGTAGGTTATATGCAAAAAGAAAAGGAGGACTTGTGACACCTTAGAGACTAACAAATTTATTTGAGCGTAAGCTTTAGGTTATATGGTGAGTCTTGATTTTACTCCGATAGGAAATATAAAATCTCGACGTTAAAATACATCCACTCTGCTGCTCTCGTCTTGTGGATATAATTTGAATGAGGTTTCTCTTCGTGTGTCTGTTCTTATTGTTACTATTTGAAGGTGGGGAATTGGGTGGGGGGGAATCAGAGCCTTGCATCATTTTCTTTGCTGTTTGCAACCCTTCTGAATAGTGAAAAACAATGCGATTAATTTTCTCCAGTGCAATCATGCATAGATTTAATAAGCATCCAAAGGTAGGATCCATCTGTAAAGTATGTGCCGCATGCTAAATTACTTCTCTTCTGCAATTTTTTTTCTTTCCAAACCTTAATTAATTGAAGAAAAAAAATTGTTTATTAAAGTGGGAACAGGGTATGCTCTGTCTCTCCATCTCTGGTTCAAAAGTTCATACAATTCCCCGAAGGCTCATCTGTGTGTGTGTGTGAGACACACACACACACAATCTCTCTCCCCTATGGTAAGAGACAGCTGTCCAGAAAGGTGTCTTATTTTATGCAAAGGCTGTTTTTCCAAGGGTAATCTGAAGTCTGTGTTGTTTTCCACTCCTGTTCCCGCTCTCCTTATCCTTTTGGCTCAGAAAGTTTCAGGCACTTCCAGCTGGCATCTTCCAACAGCGGTGGGTGAAAGGTGTCATAGTACAGAAGGCAGAAAGTCAAATTCTACATGTCGATGCCCACGGGAAGCAACGACGTGCTCCTGAGAGAAATAAATAGGGCCCTTGTGAAAGGAGAGGGGTTAGGGAGTGATGGGCACATGTGGGGAAAATATTAACATACTGAGCCGCGTCAGGTGAGTACAACGTGAAGAGATTACCATATACTGCCCTGTCCTGCACTCCCAAAACTTTGCCCCCTGCTGGAGTCCCTGATCACCTCCTCTATCCCCTTCATACTCCTCCTTCTCAGCTTTAAGACCCTGCACAGGTCTATTCCAGCTGCATTTCATCTCCAGGGGGTAGGCTGACTCTGCTCACCTTGATGTTCCCTTTATCTTCCCCTCCCACGGGCAGCTCCGTGCCTGCTCCTGTGTTCTCTATCCCAGGCTGTAGACCATGTGGCCGGTCTCCCCTTCGAAGCTTGGTCCGGTCAACCCTGAATGGCTGATCCTCCAACCCATGGAGAAGCTAACACACTTGTCTCATAAACATCTGATCTTTTTATGGTCTCTTTTATGGTCTGCTTTTATGTCGCTTGCTTGTCTCTCTGCTCTACTCTTCTTTCTTTGTCACCCCATCTTGGATTATGTCCAAGATGGTGAGCACCTTGGAGCAGAAACCTACAGTACCTCCTTGAGGTCCCAATCAAGATCAGGGGAGGGGTTCCATTGTGCTAGGTGCTGTACAAACACCTAGCAAGAGACAGTCCCTGCTCCGAAGAACTTACAGACCAGGCTGGGAGGTGAAACAGAAGCACAGAGAGGGGAGGTGACTTACCCAAGGTCATGCATCTGGTCAGTGGCAGAGCTCAGACTAGAACCAGGGGCACCAGTCCCTTTCCAGTAATGCTGACTTCATCCTGTTGATTGTATTGACAGAATTCAGTTTGCATTGCTTTATTTTTTTTTTTTAAGATTTTTGTCTACTTAAAATGTTCATCCTTGCGGGAAATTGGGGGATGGGGATCAGGCATTTAGCTAATGACCGATGCTGAGATGCAAAAAGTTTTAAAGCTTTATAAACTGTTAAAATGCAAACCGTTCAACATCACATGTCGAAATATACAAAGTGGGTCTCCTTAAATGAACAAATCATACATGTTTTTACTATTCATTTGTTGGCCCGTTTGTAACCAGCCTGCTTCAGAAGTCTAAATCTACTAGATTTTGCCTCTAAGAAGGTCTCGGGCAGCATTTTTCTTCCTTTTTCCTCTCTGTAAATTTTGATTATCGATGGAAATGTTTTCCCGTTGGTTTGTGGGTGTACGGTGAAATCCACATTTACCGATTTTAAAAATCGAATCCTTCCAAGCCTGTAAAGCAGCACCCAACAAATAATAATAAAGGGAAGGCTATGTAGAGTTATACAGAGGACGAGGATGGTCTTATGGCTGAAACACAGAACTAGGAGTCAGGAGATCCTGTTCTCAGCTCTGTGCTGGGAGGCTCAGACTGTCCATCTGCTGCAAGGAGATGGTAACATCGCCCTCTCTCGCAAGGAAGTTGAGGCTTAATTCACCGCTTCTAAAGTGTTTTGGCATCCTCAGATGGAGGGCAGCAGAGTGCACAGTGTATATTGTAAGCAGGAAGCAAATAAGCATTTTCTGGGCCGGGGTGGGGCTGTTAATAGCGGTCTAAAGTGATGTCTAAAGAAATGGTGCAAACGCTTTTAATCCAGTCTAGGTAAACTTGTACTCAGCCAGACAAGACTTTTTTTCTAGGATTTGATTCCTGCACCCGATGCCTCTGAAGTTCTATTTATTGCCAGAGTGCTCTGATTTTTAAAATAAACATCCCAAATCATTCCTTTATGTTGGCTGCTGAAGAAGAGTGACTGACCCATGTGCCACAGACGCAAAGTGTGGTGCCTTTGTATTACCCATGCCAAAGAAATGGCAAACTGAGATTTTGCTGGGACTGATTTCCGAGCGTGGCAGGGGGGATTCGTCAGTTGAAGGTAAGGTTGTAGCTTGTTCAGAGCCGGATTCTGATATCCTTGCTCACATTAAGTAACACCTTCCTTCACAGGTAGGGCCATTGCTTTCAACTGTGTGCTGGGTGCTTCTGATAATCTTGACCCACTATTACAATTCCAACTAGGAGATTTAAAAAAATACGGGGTGTTATTCTTATTCAGGTTTATAAGCCTTTAGGGTTCATGTTTTTAAGCCTTTGCCCCCCCACCCCTCGTGCAATCACCTGACTCCAGGAGTTGAGGCTTTAAGAAAAAAACCCACCAAATGCAGCAAGACCTGCAATAAAACTTCAAGAGTTGGCAAGGCTGCTGGGCCTGTATCTCTAAGGCTGAATCGAAGTGTGGATGAGAACACACCCGAACTTTTGTGGCTCGGGCCCATCTCTGCCTTGAACGTCATTGGATCCCTCCATGTTAACGACTTTGAGAGCTGTAGCCTGGGAGCCGAACTGCCTGGAGCCAATAGAGGGGTGGGTGTGTGTGAGGTAAGAGCTACAAATGAGAACATGAAGGCTTTAGGACCATTGGCAACTGTTGATAGCGCTCCCACTCATTGGATGTAGTCAGCTGCCAATGCACGCTGGGTCTGCTTCCGCCAAGGTTGCATTCGGCTCATTGTCTCGATCTCTCCATCTGTGATTCTAGGGCACTTCTGCCCTGGAGGCAGGACTGGGGAAACGTGCACATGCTAGCTCTGATCAAAATAATGCCCTCAAAGGAGCCATGCGTGGCTACGGCCACTCGGGCCTGCCGCTCAAGTACGTCCTTAGATCTCAGATGGGATCGGACTCAGGCGACTAGCCCAAGCGGCCGTCAGAGCTCGCCCACATACGTCGGCCGCAGCTGGGAATGGCGCCCACCAGCTGCTGCGCTGACATACCGTCAGAAGAGCCGACGTTGCTCTTCGATCTACGGAGTCTCCGTGTTACGGAGATTTGGGTAACTGTGATTTCAGGTGTCCCGCGCACATAAGCATCTACCTGTGAGGACCCATCTAGACGTCGTCCCCCTCCCCTCAATACGCTTGCTCTTATTGCCCCGCCTGACAGTAAGCAGCCGATCATCCTCGGCGGGCTATTCAGTGTCAGCTGAGAACAATTCCCCTTTGCACGAAACATGGTGCTTCACTGACACTACGGCCCTGGTGCTCAAAATTGCTAGTTAAGAAAGAGGGCAGCCGTGGGGAGCAGGCGGGGGCGGAGGGGGGACGGTGAGCGGGGAGGAAAAAAAAGAATGTAGAGGCCGGTGGCTGTAATCATCCTTGTTGCTGTCTATTTCCTCAGACTAATAGCAGAGCGATCAGAGCCTGGGAGTTCAAACAGAGGTTATCTTTCCCAGGTACCATCTCGTCCAACGAGAATTTGATTTTTTTTCTATGGGACTTTACTCCATTAGATTAATGAAATTTCAATGGGAGCCTGGCGCCCCCCGAAGCTTTGTTAACAAAACAAATGGTGATTCTGTAGGTGTGACAGCTTGCTAGGAGAGTTACGAGAAGGTGAATACATCCTCTCAATCCGCCTGGCCTGCAACGCATTGATCTCTATTTAAAGCCCCAATCGGATTTTTGTTAATTATAAATGATTGATCTGCAGGTTTCTCTCCCCGCTCCCCACACGTGTTCTCCCCGCCAGCGCATACACACTTCTGACTTCTTTGCATGCTGCATGTGGTGCTTTCTATTTAAAAAGACAGCCGTTGCTGGCAAATGGTTGAAACACCCCGTAGCAATATGTTCACTTTACTGTTACTGTCAGCGGTTTCATTGCAAACCGCGTGTTTTTCATGGATTATCAGCTGGACATTAAAATTAACTTCAGGCACAGAGCGTACTTTATAGTTGTTGGTTTGGTTTTGTTTTTTTAAAAAAACAACCTTTAAAACAAACCGAAGTGCAGTAATTAAACCAGAAAATACATTTGGCTTGTATTAGATTCCAATTTAAAATCTACAAGAGCCAGGAAATTGAGCTGCCATGCTTAAATCACCATTTTAAGTCTAGGTTTTATGGGGGTCATTGTAGGGAACATGGTCTTACATACAGTACAAGTGTGAACCAATGCCTAGGTGAAGGTGACGTTTCAACCATCCCTGAATCTTCTGGAAAGAGTGGGCTGAATTCTGCTCTGGTGGAGCGTTCTACATCGTTAAAGTTGCTCCAGAAGAAAAAACAAAAGTAGAATTTGGCCCTTTATGGGTTGGGTGGGTATGTGGGGGTGGTGGGTTGTTTTTTGTGTTTTTTTTTAATTGGATCCTTAACACCACTCAAATACTGCATATTTTTTGGTGGCATAATTTTGCAAACTGTTTGAAATTAGTCCCCAACATGAGATACATGGACAAGTAACAGTATTGCTAAGGCCTAGGTGTGAAGGCCAAAATAACCATCGCCAGCATAGTTCTTCTCAGCTGACCCAGGAGCAGTATTTATCTGAGAGAAATTCTTACGTGGAATAATTTCAGGTCACAATTATCTCCTTTTTTTTTTTTTTTTTAAGCACAGGTATTGAGTGGCTGGAATGACCTGGCATAAGGGGGATCACAGTTGAGAACTGAAATATGATGTTCACCCACCACCAAAGGATGCTATTAAATGCATACAAGAGGCCGTATGGATTACAGTAATATGACATAAGGCATAATTCTGCATTTCTTGTGCACCAAAAATCTCTCATTGCTGTCTATGTTGAGGGCTAGAGTTTTGCAGGACACTCTCTAAAAATTAAAACAACGCTCCTCTCTGTTGGTTTAGGAAGTTGGAACAGGTTTGCAAATACCAGCCTTGTAAATAGCAAAGACAAAACACTGATCATTACAGCAGTGAGGTTTTGTGTCAAGAAACATTATATAGTAATATAATCATCTGATCTATTTAACAGGCTGTTACAACATTACAATTTACACGATTCAGGACATGACTCCCTTCTTAATAACAGCCTGCAAAATCTAGCAGGTGGGGGGGTAGGTTTGGTTTCTTTTGTGGCCTGGTTTCTTGGAAAACATCCTGAAATCCTGTTCCTTTCCCAAACGCTCTTTCAAAGGCTGGGGTGCTTTGAATGTGCAGAATTATTTATTTATTTATTTATTTATTTATTTTATTTAAATTGCAAGGCTCAAAATTCTGCCTTAAAAAAAAAAACAAAAACAAAAATCCCAGACCAAAGACTAGTAACTTGAATTAATGCGGCAACATGTACAGTGGTATTGATATGGATGGGGAAGGTGTTTATTAAAGATCTCCCTCGTGAGATACTTAGTGGGGGAGAATCTAAATTAAACATACAGTTTTTATTACTAATGTTCGAATAACAACCCGACGCAAATGTATTTAATTTTACTCTCCGTGCCCCCCTCCCCCCCGCCCCCCCAGCGCACACTGCTTCACTTTGTCCTATGCGGGACCCAATCCTGTTTCCCATGGAGGTTTTGCATTCAGCAGGATTTGGCCTTTACTTTTTTTTTTTTTAACTGTAATTCCTCAGATTGCTGAAGCTGGATCACATGCTCTGTTCTTGAAGAAGGCACACGGGTGTTTGACATTTATATCGGTAGTTGGAACTAAATTCTGCCCTATCGATGGTGATGAAACCATGCTGTTCAGTCGGGTCTGTTTGCTTTAGGAAGCCAGCAGCAAAGCTTTAAAGGGGACTCTGGAAATTTGCGGGGGGAGGGGGGGGATGTGCATTCTGCAAAAATATAATATACGGTTTCTATTGGAGTCACAGTCAACGGTAGTCCAAGACCATGGATGAGTGCCCTGAATGATCAAATCTCAAAATTGGAAAGAAAAAAAGTTGATTTTAAAATATATTTAATTCTGTTCCTGTTTGTCTTTTTGAATAGCCTAACTAATGATTTTCATTAGTGTGGCTGTAATTTATTGTGGTCCCAGTGGGCTCTACCAAGGTTAAATAATTTAAAGAAATAAAAACCCTTATTTGATGTAATGTAGCTAATGAAGTAGATTAGACATTTTGCACCATTGCCTCGTGAAATAGATCTCTGAAGCAAAACCGCAGCTTGGGCGCGGGGACACAAATCTCGACATAAATATCCAAATGGAGCAAGATGTTGCAAATTTTTAAAGATATGCCATAAAAACAGATTAACACAGGGATGCAGCCCCTGTTTCCCTGAATTACAAAAGGATATCATGGGATTGTGAGTGACATTCACATAAATAAAAAATCAATTCTTAATGATGAGGCAGTCTTGTTTTAGCGCATTACCCAGGTTAAATGGGAGCACGCAGAAACATCAAGTCCTATAAGACTAGTGGAATCATTGTATATTAATATGATTTAGAGAGCTGCATACCTCAATGGAATAATTGTTGTTATATCTATACAGCCAGATGGCACTTGGTGTAAACAGCCATTGAGAACCTTAGACACAAGTGCTGTCAGTAGATCTTTCAGGTGTTCTCTCCGCGTCCTGCCTGCTCGTCTTATCGTTGAAATCTCCAGTTCTGTTTGGGGGGAAATGGGTAAAGCCTGTGAAGTAGACACATTTTTTTCAGCCTTGTCCCTTGGTTAGTCTTTTATTTATTTAATCTCTGCTACCTGTCACTCTTCCTAAGTAAACTTACAGAGGATGACAATGCTGCTTCGCCAACGAGCGAATAAAGACTGCAAATCCACCCCTGGCTTTTTATTTTGTGTATTTATGGAGGTGGGTGTCTTGTATGTCCCTTAAACTGAGCACCTGTGGACTTCCCCCTTCCTCCTCCTTACAAAAATATGGGAAACAAACATCCAAAAACTTATGTGAAGGTTACAAAATGAAAAGTCAAAAGTAAAGATGTATATTAATGATAGCTCATAACAGTAACTTGGTTCCCATGCACTCTTGAATTTCCTGTTCTGTGTGCTGTACTTGAATGTAACGTTTTTGTTTGTAAGTTGCTCAGGCATGAACAGAGATTTTTAAAAATGGAAAACACTTTATAAGCGGGGGTCGTGCATGAGTTTTTAGTCTACGACACACCCACACCTTTCCTGCCTTTTTTTTTTTTTTTTTTTTTTTTGAATGCTTTGCAAAGACATTTTGGGGGCTGAAAAAACCAGAGTCCTGATCCTCACCCAGGAAGTAAAATAACATGAGGAATTTCACAGTATTTTGTGCTTTGTAAATATCTGCCTTGTGCAAAAATAGCCCAGGTGGGGAGGATGCAAATGCTGAGGTGTTCTGGTTTATTTGGTTAGCTTTATGTATACCATATAGAACTGAAGTATTATTAGTATTTATTTTTATGGCTCTCTGGCACCTGTGGCAGGAAATAAGGTCTACATTTGTGTTTTATATATACTATCTCATATTTTTAAATATGTTACATATGTGAGCCAACTATAATACAAGGAAGGGACCATTTTCCTATTAGTTCATCGACCAGTCAAGGTACAATCCTGAGTTAAATACATAAGTAAAATACATAAATAAATACATAAATAAATAAGTAAAATACACGCTACTAACATAGTTTCCACATATAAACTTTAAATGTTCTTTGTTTAATGTGGGACAGAATGACTTTGGTATGGATTTTTACATGTTTTCAGTAAAACACGCAGGACTCTGAGGCTGATCCATCGAGAGAATCAGAGGAAGAAAACAAGAGAGGCTGTTTTCTGTTGATATCGTAGGGTTCTGAAACTCCCTGTGTATTTGTGACCCTGGTCAGTAGTACGGTGCTATTGTTTCGGTGATGGAGGGGACTGTCAGCTTTTGAAATATTGGCCATCGTGCCTGGCTTTCCTGTTTGAGGGAAACAGGAAAAACAACCCAGAGACCAGAAGAAAAGTGAAGTCCTTTTGCACCATTTACATCTTTATTTACTGGTAGATCATTTTTAATTTTTCTCAGGCTCCGAATCATCCCTTGAATTCCACCCTTCACTTTAAGAGGGAAAAAATCCATCTGCTTGGAAAGGATCTTTCTTTCTTTTTCTTTTTCTTTTCTCCTTCACTCACTTTTTTTTTTAAAAGCTTTTTAGGGCACTCTTAAAGTTAAACACGTGTGTGTGTGTGTGTTTGTTTGAACCAACTCTGCTTGCGACAGTCTCTCTCATAAAATGGAACCCTCGCATCCTCCCGCTATTCCTGTTCCGCAGAGGGGCAGATCCTCAGCTGGCGTAAATTGTCACAGCGCCGTTAGAGAGCTGTGACAAATTTCTACCAGCTGAGGATCTGCCTCCAGGAGTTTTGCCTGAGTAAAGGGAGGATTCAGCGTGTAGCTCTGCGACCCTGGGCATTGCAAATGTCTCAGGTGCTATATGAAGCATACAGAGTAGCATCTCGCAGGCGTCAAAGTTCAATGGGATGAGGCGCTGACGGATTTTTAGTCTTAATTCTGAATTTCTTGGCTTCTGTGGCTTTTTTTTTTTTTGCTCTGCTTTGGTCCTCCTGTTACTAGAAGTTGTTACTAGGTCATTTAATTTCTTCCCCTCTTATGTTTGTGTTTAAAGTTTGCATCAAAGTAATTTTGAGAACTGCTATTGGGGGGTAGGGAGAGTGGGTGCATGCTCCCAATTTCCTCACCATCCCTTGAAGCATGGGGAAACTGAGGCACGGAGCCATGAAGTGCAAGTTCACATAATGAATCGTGGAATTGTCAAGACATCTGGGTTCTACTTTCAACGGCTAGTCTTGCTACCTCCTCCTTATCAGTGATGTCCCGCTTTATACCCATTAGGCCGGTAGGGAGAAGCACACCCCTTTTAATTAAAGGTGAAAAAGACATAAAATCAGGGATACTGCTGTTAATTAAATCCTGCTCTGCCTGCAAATAACCAGTGGATTCATTTAAGGGCTGTAAACAGAAGCATCACCCTCACCACCACTTTTCTGAGATAAGAAATTCCGGGAAGGTCTGTGAATCAGACGTTCTCACCATTGAGGGAAAGCTTTTGATTTACAAAAAGGCAGGAGGCTTGATACCTCCAGCTTTGTGATGCAACAAGAATTTTCTCTCCTCTCCCCCGCCCCTCTCTCCTGGATTTATTTCTAAAGTTCTTAGAAGGATATGCTCAGGCTTCGGAAGCTCCACCTGTGGCCTGTTCCCTTCTCTTTGTGCCCCTCTTGCCGGTAACTCTCCATTAAAATTGTTCTGGCTAATTTATAATATTGTATTAAACATTCACACAGGGACACAGCACTTTACAAACCTAGATCATGCAAACACACCACGGCTAGCCCTGTTTAGCTCAATAGAGCTACTTATCATTGTGAGCCCTGTGGCCCCCATTCAGCAAAATGTGTTTAAGACCATCCCTTATTCTGTAAATTGTCAGTGGGGCCGGGGATGCTGGAACAGTTTGTACAATGGGGGTGCTGAAAGCCACCGAACCAAGCTGTAAACCCTGTATAGAACAGAAACCACTTGCAGCCAGGGGGTGCGGCAGCACCCATGAGTGGGGCTTTAAGTATGTGCAGAAGTACTTTGCAAACTAGGGATTGTCTCGGAATACCTGCTTTGCAGAATCCGAGCCCATGTCTGTTAAGGCCTTGTGTACACACAAAGTTGCACTGGTTTAAGTATACCGGTATAATTAAAATTGGTACATCTTCTCCTAGTGTGCATGCAGTTTTACGTGTATAAAAGTGCCTTATACCAGTATACCTTATGTCCATACAGGAAGGAGAATACGCTATACCAATATTAAGGCCCTTTTATCTTGGTATCCACACTGGAGCCATGTCTACACTACAGATTTCTGCTGGCATAGTTATGTCGGATGGGGGTGTGAAGAGGTGTGATCTCAGACCAACATAACTATGCCTGCAGAAATCCCTAGTGTAGAAGCAGTTATACTGCAAAACTGCCCAGTGTAGATTGTTTCGTTCGGAGGAGGCGGGAACATGGAATAAGGTGTACCGGTCAAAGCACAGCTCTGCCTATAGCAGCTGTGTCTGCTTTGCCAGCATAATATAGTGCTAAAGTGATCCTAGTGTAGACATGGTCTGGAAGGTTGGACTAGTATATAACTCTTTTGGTTAAAAAAAAGAAAAAAAATCACAGCCCTAAACTATAATTATATTGGTATAAAATCTCTTTATAGGCCGGACTTAAGAATTTACAGGATTGGGCCTGTTGATACGCTATAATTCTGCGTATGTGAGATCTCGTGTTTATTTTAAATGCTTCATTATATTACCTTCTCACTCACCCCCCTACCCAAACACAATCGTGAACACCTCCACCAGCACAGAACTGGGGAACACTCCTCCGCGAGCCATCCAGTCTATGCGCCCAATGGAGGAAAATGTAGTTTGATGAAGCAGGTTTAATTTTGAAGCTCCCGAGTGGGCGAAAAAGCAATGATTTTAAAAAAAACCCAAATCTTGGTGCGTCCCTTTATTTAAAAGACAAAGAAAAATTCAGAAACGTTGACTAAGATTTAGCCAATCAAAGGCCCTGACTGTTTAAACATTCCTCCCCTTCTGATTTGGATTCTATCTCACCATGTGCTCAAGGGGAGGAAACTGTTGTTAATTTCAGTGAAATTAACTTACGTTGTTTTGCTGCTATGTCATAATTTTTACGCAGGGCCCCAGGGGTAGCTCTGTTCTCTGTTATAAGATGTCACAGTCTCTGGGATACGGTATTGCTGTTCGGCTTGACTTCTCATTTCTGTTGCCTGGAGCTCAACTGCGCTACAGAAACCCTATCATATAAATCGAGGCATCTCTGGGCATTGTATACACTTATATATAATTTATCTATTTTTAAATATTTTATGTATACTCTTTAAAAGCCGTGTGTTTCCATCGTGCCTTTCTCACCTCCAATTATTTTTGGAGGCTCCTGCAGGCCTAATTCAGCTCTGTCTCGCCAGTGCAACCCCGGTGACGTCAGTCAATTTGCACCCTTATAAATGAGAGCAGAATTTGCCCCTGCGTATCTGTGCAGAGGTGCGCCAGCTTGTTTTTTCCCCATGGTGCTTGGCAATAGATTTATTACAGAATAGGATCTAGCTGATAAAGATGATATTCTGGATAAGGCTCTGGACTTGAACTTGTAAGATTTGGGTTCAGTCCGTGGCTCAGCAACAAACTCCTGATGTGACGCTTGTGCAGATCCTCTTTATGCCTCATGGTATGTTTACACTAGTGGTATAATTTCCGATATGCGTACTAGCTTTGATTGAGCTAATTTGCTAAAAATTAGCAATATAGCCGTGGCACCATGGGCTAGTGCCCCAAGTACGTACCTAGGGTCTTGGATGGGATTGTATTCAGGACATCTACCCTGGCTTGCCATCTGCACCACCATGGCTATATTTTAGCACATTAGCTAGATCAGAGCTAACCCAGGTGCATCTACCCAAGTTGGAAATTACACCTCCGACTTCCATGTAAGATGTATCCTCAATTCTCCACCTGCAAAATGTGGATAATGATTTGTCTTGTCTATTCATCATGTAAACTCTTCTGAACACAGACTGTCTCTTGCTACGTATCTTAGAACACCCAGTACAAGGGGTCCTAGATCTCAGCTGGGGCGTCTGGGTGTAGCTGTGACATGAATTTTGATTTTTACAATATTTGTAAGCGCTCTGGAGGTTAATCTACCCTTTTGCTCGGATGACAGCGAATATTGCTTTCCCTGTGATTCACTGTGTTGCAAGTGCCTTATTTCTCAATACACAAGGACAGCATGAGCACCAACGATGCAGTCAGCTCCACCACATACTTTCCCTATGTCCCAAAGGGGACAATCTCTAAGGGGAGGGGGGGGAAGTTAATTCTCCATCTTTTTTTTTTTTTCCAGACCTTGGCCTCTGAGTGCCCACAGCGATGCCAATTAGTGTCACTTCTCATGGTGGTTCATATGATGTGGACACCTGTCCACTGTGAACTGTACTGAGAAGCATCAAAATCATATTGGATAAAGCCACTGACCTCCCATCAGGTGGTGACAACTCGAGGTCCATGCAAACTGTGGCTACATTTTGAACAGGCAAGGTAGGGGTGAAAGGCTCATTACCAATGGTCCCTCTAATTTTTGATAGGCTGTGTGCGCCAAAAACTTCTTCTATGCAAATTTTTGACGGGCCGTGTGTGCAAAAAATTTCTTCAGTGCAAATGTTTGTGCAGGTGGTGTTTCCCCGTGTGCGCGGGGTTTAGGATCTGTGTGTGCACGCACAGCTTAGAGGGAACAGTGCTCATTACCAATCCCTTTGACTATCCTGTGCTCGGGCATGTCTACATACACACATGGTGCTGATTTATCCAGATCCAATTTCTGATTCGGTCCAGCCCTCCCCTCACCCTGGTGTGAACACTCTTGAGGGATAAATGTTGATTTTTATTAGAGGCTAAAAGCACAAAGAGATTAAGTGGCTCCAGTTTGAGCTAATTGAGCTTGGGGCATCTTAAACCCATTTGGTTGTCCCCACACAAGCAGGTTGCACTAATTTCACTACATCTATTTGTAACCTGATTTAGTTAAATGGGTCCAATTTCTGTATCAACCAGGTTTCATTCCAAGAAACTTTCCCCATGGGTCTGGTCTATTCCAATCTTGATTGGCATACAAACCAGAAATAATAATTAGTCCTGCTTTGAGCAGGGGTTGGACTAGATGACCTCCTGAGGTCTCTTCCAACCCTGATATTCTATGATTCTATGTCCTTAATAGTGTTTCTTGCATCTTCCTTGGAAGCATTTGGTACGGGCCGCTGTCAGAGAGGGAGATACTGGACTAGATGGGTCTTTGGTAATTTCCATGAAAGTCGTTTCAATGCTTTGTGTCCGTTTCCTCCTCTGTATGATGGATATGATGATGCTTTATACACCCTTGTGAAGCACTTTGGGATCTACAGGCGAAGAGCGTATCGTGAGGGTTTAATGAGCTAAGGTTTGCTCAGCTCTGAACATATAAAGTGCTAAAAATTGCAAATGGACTTTTTTCAAATTTAAACTTAGATATGGGAATGGTTGTAAAGAAGGAATGGTGTGGGGGGGGGAGAGTTTGTCCTCCTTCTGTGCCCCCCCTTCACCCTCATCATGTGCGCGCACACACGCCCTGTTCTCTCAGAGCAGGGCTGGTAAGAATTTGATGGACGAACAGCTCCCGCAGTGTGTAGAGTACTTGATGCAAAGGCTAGTAGACAGCCACTGATCTTCAGCTGTCCTGAAGTCAGGAGCTAGACAACTGCAGCTGGTCCCAAGTGACACAGGTATAAAGCATACATTTACCTTCAGTGCCTTTGTTCTACACAGTGTTGAGACCCGTTGATTTTCCTCTTCCAGACCAAAAAAATTCCAAAGGGCAGCTTTGCTTTGAATGATTTCATGTTGGTAATGTTGCAGCCTTGGGGTGCTGGGGTGTAGAGTCTACACTGTGCTTGGATTTGGAATGGTGCCGCTTTTACGATATGCTTATGCAACCAGAGTTTCCAAAAATCAGATATGTAAACTGGTCTAGCTGTTGAAATCATAGGAAAGAAGGGACCTCGAGAGGTCCTCTAGTCCAGTCCCTTGCACTCACAGCAGGACTAAGTATTATCTAGACCATCACTGACAGATGTTTGTCTTACCTGCTCTTAAAAATCTCCAACGATGGGAGATTTCACAACTGCAATCCCTTTGCAGAGCATGGATCCCTTCTTTGGATATTGCAGAATGACTTCCACTTCCTAGTGCTGCTTTTTAAGTTGTTATAAAGCTGCCTGTTGTGTAGGGTTTTTGTAGTTTTCTCCTCCTACATGAGACACCATAATCCCAGGGTAGGGACGTCACATGGAACTTCTGCCCATCTCAGCAGGCTGTAGAAGCTGTTGAGGGATAAAGAACCTGTGGAGCTAACCCTGCAGTCTTCACTCGAGCAAAGCTCCCATGCAAATCAGCGAAAGGATCAGGCCCAATGCGAGTTTTTTTTTTTTTTTTTTTTTGCTTGAGTCAGGGCCACAGGTTCATGCATAAAGAGGGCCCTATTGCTGCCCCATTAACGCTCACAAAATTGGAGAGATTTCTACGATGTCTGAGAACGTGGAGATTTTTTATACCTGTAACCTTGTAAATGATTGATTCAGAACCCTTTCCTTTCACCAGAGCATGTCAGCACATTTGTTAAGAGTGGGAAAGACCTTGTGGGAAAGACACTGGAGCAGGACTTGAGAGACCCGGGTCCCTTTCCCAGTTTTGCCCCAGACTTCCCCTATGGCCTTGGACAAGTCTCTTCACCTCTGGGTCTTGGGTCACAGTTGACAAAATGATCTTTGTCTCTGTGAAGGACAGTTGTAAAACAGAGGCAAACTGAGGCTAGGAACAACATCGCTGCCCTTCCTGGCTAATAGCCATTGATGGACCTATCCTCCATGAACGAATCTAGTTCTTTTTTGAATCCTGTTATAGTCTTGGCCTTCACAATATCCTCTGGCAAGGCGTTCCACAGGTTGGCTGTGCATTGTGTCCAAAATACTTCCTTTTGTTTGTTTTAAACCTACTGCCTATTAATTTCATTTGGTGACCCCTAGTTCTTGTGTTATGCGAAGGAGTAAATAACACTTCCTTATTTACTTTCTCCACAGCAGTCATGATTTTATCGACCTCTGTCATATCCCCCTTAGTCATCTCTTTTCCAAGCTGAAAATCCCAGTCTTATTAATCGCTCCTCATACGGAAGTCGTTCCATACCCTTAATCATTTTTGTTGCCCTTTTCTGAACCTTTCCAATTCCAGTATATCTTTTTTGAGATGGGGCTACCACATCTGCATGCAGTATTCAAGATGTGGGCGTACCATGGATTTATATAGAGGCAATATGATATTTACTGTCTTATTATCTGTCTCTTTCTGAATGATTCCCAACATTCTGTTTGCTTCTTTGACTGTCGCTGCACACTGAGTGGATGTTTTCAGAGAACGATCCACAATGACTCCAAGATCTCTTTCTTGAGTGGTAACAGCTAATTTAGACGCCATCGTTTTATATGTATAGTTGGGATTATGTTTTCCAATGTGCATTCCTCCATTTATCAGCATTTAATTTCATCTGCCATTTTGTTGCCCAGTTACCCAGTTTTGTGAGATCCTTTTGTAGCTCTTCACTGTCTGTTTGGGACTTAACTATCTTGAGTAGTTTTGTATCCTCTGCAAATTTTGTCACCTCACTGTTTACTCCTTTTTCCAGATCATTTATGAATATGTTGAATAGGACTGGTCCCAGAACAGACCCCTGGGGACACCACTATCTACCTCTCTCCATTCTGAAAACTGACCAGTTATTCCTACCCTTTGTTTCCTATCTTTTAACCAGTTACCAATCCATGAGAGGACCTTCCCTCTTATCCAATGACAGCTTACTTTGCTTAAGAGCCTTTGGTGAGGGACTTTGTGAAAGACTTTGTGAAAATCTAAGTACACTATATCCACTGGATTCCCCCTTGTCCACATGCTTGTTGACCCCCTCAAAGAATTCTAGTAGATTGGTGAGGCATGATTTCCCTTTACGAAAACCATGTTGACTCTTCCCCCAACAAATTATGTTCATCTATGTGTCAGAAAATTTTGTTATTTACTATAGTTTCCACCAGTTTGTCCGGTACTGAAGTCAGGCTTACTGGCTTGTAATTGTCGGAATAACCTCTGGAGCCCTTTTTAAAAATTGGCGTCACATTAGCTATCCAGTCATTTGATTTAAGTCATAGGCTACAAACTAGTTAGTAGCTCTGTAATGTCACATTTGAGTTCCTTCAGAACTCTTGGGTGAATACCATCTGGTCCTGGTGACTTATTACTGTTTAGTTTATCAATTTGTTCCAAAACCACCTCTAAGGATACCTCAATCTGGGACAGTTCCTCAGATCTGTCACCTAAAAAGAATGGCTCAGGTTTGGGAATCTCCCTCACATTCTCAGCCGTGAAGACCGATGCAAAGAATTCATTTAGTTTCTCCGCAATGGCCTTGTCGTCCTTCAGTGCTCCTTTAGCATCTCGATCGTCTAGTGACCCCACTGGTTGGTGAGCAGGTTTCCTGCTTCTGATGTACTTTAAATTTTTTTTTTTTTTGCTATTACGTTTTGAGTCTTTGGCTAGCTGTTCTTAAAATTCTTTTTTTGGCCTTCCTAATTATATTTTTACGCTTCATTTGCCAGTGTTTATGCTCCTTTCTATTTTCCTCACTAGGATTTAACTTCCACTTTTTAAAGGGTGCCTTTTTGCCTCTCACTGCTTCTTTTACTTTGTTGTTTAGCCATGGTGGCACCTTTTTGGTTCTCTTACTATGTTTTTTAATTTGGGGTATACATTTAAGTTGAGCCTCTATGGTGTCTTTAAAAAGTTTCCATGCAGTTTGCAGGGATTTCACTTTTGGTACTGTACCCTTTAATTTCTGTTTAACTAACTTCCTCATTTTTGTGTAGTCCCCCTTTCTGAAATTAAATGCTACAGTGTTGGGCTGCTGTTTTCCGCACCACAGGGGTGTTAAATTTAATTATATTATGTAAAAAGAAAAGGAGGACTTGTGGCACCTTAGAGACTAACAAATTTATTAGAGCATAAGCTTTCATGAGCTGCAGCTGCATCTGATGAAGTGAGCTGTAGCTCACGAAAGCTTATGCTCTAATAAATTTGTTAGTCTCTAAGGTGCCACAAGTCCTCCTTTTCTTTTTACGGATACAGACTAACACGGCTGCTACTCTGAAACCTGTAATTATATTATGGTCACTGTTACCAAGCGGTCCAGCTGTATTCACCTCTTGGACCAGATCCTGTGCTCCATTTACGACTAAATCAAGAATTGCCTCTCCTCTTGTGGGTTCCAGGACTAGCTGTTCCAAGAAGTAGTGATTTAAGGTGTCAAGAAACTTTATCTCTGCATCCTGTCCTGAGGTGACATGTGCCCAGTCAATATGGGGTAGTTGAAATCTCCCATTATTATTGAGATTCTTCTTTATTTGTATAGCCTCTCTAATCTCCCTGAGCATTTCACAGTCACCATCACCATCCTGGTCAGGTGGTTGGTAGTATATCCCTACTGCTCTATTCTTGTTATTAGAGCATGGAATTACTATCCAAAAAGGTTCTATGGTACAGTTTGGTTCATTTAAGATTTTTACTTTGTTTGATTCTACGCTTTCTTTCACCTCTAGTGCCACTCCCCCACCAGCACGACCTGTTCTGTCCTTCTGATATATTTAGTATCCTGTGTCCCATTGATTATCCTATTCCACCAACTTTCTGTGAAGCCTATTATATCAATATCCTCATTTAAAATACAAGGCCCTTTAGTTCACGCATCTTATTATTTAAACTTCTAGCACTGGTGTATAAGCACTTTAAAAACTTGTCACTTTTTAGCTGTCTGCCATTACATGATGTGAATGGGACTCTTTTTTTCATTTGATTGTTTCACATCAGATCCTACCCATATTTTACCATATTCCATCCTCTCCTCTTTACTAGGACATAGAGAATCTCCATTAGTAGATCCTCCCCGAAGAGATGGCTCTGTCCGAATCACATGTTCCTTGGCACCTGTCCGTAATCTGTTCCATTTTGGTTTAGATGGAGCCCATCCTTCCTGTACAGGCTCCGCCATCCCCCAAAGTTTCCACGGTTTCTAATAAATCTAAACCCCAACCCTTTTGGAGTTGATTGTGCCGGGTTTGTACTAGACCTGGTCAGGGTTTTTTTTTTGTTTGGTTGGTTTTTTTTCCCTCTTTTAATTTTTGTCCCAATTAAAAATGGCTTTACAACAACATGAAATTTTTCGGTTTGGTTAAATGTTTCAGGATTTTTTTAAATGGAAATATGGCATAAAAATGAATATGTTGAGAAATATTGTCCCAACTTGCAGCCTGGAAACTGGACTGGGTTGTTTCTTCCTTTTTTTTTTTTTAAACGTAACCTTCTTAAATGTTTATTAATGGCACAAAAGCAAAATAGGCCATTTTTTCCCCTTCTAAAAATTTTCTTTTTTTTTTTTTTTAAAATCGATCTTTCTGACAAATAATTCACAGTGTGGCGTACTCCCTTTTTTGTATTAAAAGCAGGTGAGGTAAATGGTCCTGATGTTTCATTTCCAAGCGGGTCATAGTGCAAGAGCAGTAAACTTCCTCATGTGAAATTTCATGAGGTTTCTTCGCATCCGGCCTCATTCCTGGAGTCCGACAGCTGCATCGATCCAATTCGGAGCTGTTACTGTCTATCGGATCAATGATCAGCAAACTAAAAAGTCACTTAGCTCCCGTGACCCAGGCTGCATAGTTAGGCCCCATCGTGTCAAGGATCCTCATTTTATTAACTCTGTAATTACCTGTTAAGCTAAACCAGCCAGTTTTATTGCACATTTTCTCCTACCTGAGTGGGGACCTTTGCATTCCTATCAGAACCTTGGACGTTGCCTCATTTTTCTCAGCGTCCTCGGGGCCCTATGCTATGATCGCCGTCCCTTTGGCTGAGAACAATGAGATGAGTCTTTATCTTCTGCTGGATCTTTCTTACATATAAGCAGGCGTCCACCCCTCCCGCCTAGGACTTCCGGTACCTGCCAGATTGGCTGTTCTGCCCCTGCCTCCAACGGCTGCAATGGGTTTATGCTTTTTTAAAAGGGGCTTTTAAGTTGGGCCATGTTGCAGAGGATACTCAGTGCTCTATCATTCAAGAAGCAAGAGAATGGGACTGGCACCTGGGTCTCCCCAATGGTGGTATCAGTAGGTACCGTTAGATGGGCCCCAGAGCAGGTCTGTTTCTTCACAGCCTTGGAGGCTGGTCAAGCCCATGGATTTTTACAGACTGCGCTGGTGCTGTCAGACCTGGTCTCCTTTTCTAATTGGGATGGGAGGATGGTCCAGTGGTTAGGGTGTTAGCCTGGGACTTACAAAGCCTGAGTTCTGTTCTCTGCTATAAGTTTCTTTTGTCACCCTGGGCAAGTCTCTTTATCTCTGTGCCTTACTCTGCAGCACTGGGTCACTTGCTGGTTTGACAAGCAGTGGTTCACAACCTGTTTCACAATGTGTTATGTGGGCTGCAGGCTGAGAACCACAGTGCCCCCCCCAACCTCTCAACAATCCCCTATGCCGAGCGCCCCCGCCCAGAGTGGGGCCAGGAACAGAGCCCTGGGTCCTGGGCTGGGTACTCGGGACCCAGACCCCGGCGTCGAACCAGGCAGCTGGAGCCTGGACCCTGCAGCGGGCCAGACCCCGGGTTGAGAACCGCTAACCTAGAGTAAATGGTGGATCATCTGTAACTTGAATTCTTGAAATCAAGATTTGAGGACTTCAGTAACTCAGCCCAAGGTTATGGACCTATTACAGATGTGGGTGGGTGAGGTTCTGTGGCCTGCGATGTGCAGGAGGTCAGACTAAATCAGTGGTGGGCAGCCTGCGGCCCGCGGGCTGCATGCTGCCCATCAGGGTAGTCCGCTGGCGGGCTGCAAGACAGGTTGTTTACATTGACCGTCCGCAGGCACGGCCGCCCACAGCTCCCAGTGGCTGCGGTTCACCGTTCCCGGCCAATGAGAGCTGCGGGAAGCGGCGGCCAGCACGTCCCTGCAGCCCACACTGCTTCCCGCAGCTCCCATTGGCTGGGATAGGCGAACCTCAACCACTGGGAGCTGCGGGCGGCCGGGACTGCGGATGGTCAATGTAAACAAACTGTCTCACAGCCCGCCAGCAGATTACCCTGGCGAGCGGCCAGTTGCCCACCACTGGACTAGATGATTATGATGGTCCTTTGTGGCCTTAAAGGCTATGAGTTCCCCATCTGTAAAATGGGTGTAATAGCACTACCAACCTCTGCAGTGGTCGGAGGATAAATACATCAAAGACTGTGAAGTGCTCCAGGTGTTGATCAGCTCGCCGGTTGCTGTCATTAGCTGTTAGAATGTGGCTCCTGGTAGTACCTTGGCTTGCTACCAGCAAGGTCTTGGAAACTTTAGAGAAAAAAAACCCACCTCAAATAAGGGCAGGCTAGGTTGTTAAGTGAAAGATTCTGTTTAAGAAATCCATCCCGGGGAATTCAGCAGCTCATCGTCCAGTATAACATGTAGAGAACTAGATATTTTTATCCCTAATCTGTGCCCTGGGCATTGGAGAGGACCCAGGAGTTGCCGACCTGCTGTCATTTATGGATGAGCTAATTCTTGCTGTGCTAAAATTAGATGGTAAAGTAGTCCTGGTTTATACCTAGCATGCATAAAGAATTTCTGTTCAGGAGCCAGCTGCAGAGATCGAGAACCTGGGAGTTCAGAATTAAATTTCTCTCTCAGACTCAAGGGATTCCAGCAGGATCCTGCAAACAGCCCACGCCGCGAAGAGCAGCTTGCAAAAAGATATTAAAGCTTTTGTTCTTTGCCTTGGATGCTCTGGCCAGGCTGAAAAATCAGGATCTGGTAATGCCAACCAAATCTTGTTAGAGAGTCGATTGTTCAGTTCAGTTCCTGAGGAAGGGGGCTTCAGGCCTGGGCCTTGTGTTTCCCGGGATTGTATTAGGGCGCGCACGGATTTGGGAGATAGAATATTGCCACTGTGGTGCTTTAGATAAAGACATTGGTACAAAGATCAGACATGTCTATAGATGAATGGTACTGAACTTTCTAAAGCGACTACGGATTTTGGAGGGCTCCACTTTTGTTCTGTGTATTTACATTTGATCTATTTACCGAGCAGCAGAGTTTGAGCCTTACCTAATCCCGGGAGAAATTTCTGTGGGAGAATTAGGAACAGAACCATAATTTCTGGCTCAGTCTTGTGCCTTGGCCAACTGCAGTAGGGTTATCTGCCTTTTAAGGCTCCGGAAAGTTACTCTGGATCTCCCTTCCAGATTTTGGCCAGACAGAATGGCTTATGGTGCCAGTGGTGACTCCATCTCCAGGATCAGCAGGGTTTGATTTTAGCAGGCCTGTTAAATCACACATGATGACGAGTCCTTGCTTTTAATAGCTAGGCAAAGGGGGAGGTTATAGCCAGCACTGAACAAGCTTGCTGTAGAATAAGCTGAGCTGCCCGCCCTTGAGTGTTTACTCTGAGCATGTTTTAGTGCTGCTGGGGTCATTGTCGCTGACCCAGGGACTAGTCTATCTCACACTGATGTCAAGAGACTGACATCCATAAAAAATTAACAGATCCCCACGCACCTACAGACTGTTTCTTGTCCCAACGTCAAGACAGGAAGAAAGGGGAAAGCAACCGAGGCAGAGGGCCAAAGCAATATCCCTATCCTGGTTCACGGACTCGTGAGGGAGAATTGGAATCTTAAAAGACCATTTTGAAAAGCGGTTGCCTTAGGCAGGGCTGCGCTAATCATAACGATGGTGGCTTGCTTCAGTGATTTGTGAGCAATCTGGAAATGAGGACGGAATGCAGTTAAAAAATCTGGACGGTAGCGCGCACATGTTGATCCGCATGAAATGCAGAAACCACCCTTCCCCTCACATGTCCCTGTATTGATTCTAGGACAGTGGCACTTGGAGGCCTCACTCCATTGTGCTGGGTGCTGTACAGACACCCAGGCAGAGTGACCACCTGTCCCATTCTGGGTGGGACAGGCCCTAGATGCAGAGTTCGTGTCCCGGTCTGAATGACTGCGAGATAGCATTTGTTCCACATTCCCTGTGCTGCCATGCCACACCTGCCCAAGGCTCAGGGATGGTGCCAGTCTCTTACCAGTGGTGGGAGAGGGAGCTGAGATGGGCCTTAGGCCCCACCCTTGCCACAAGGCTCCACCCCCTGCTCCTCCTCTCCTCCCCCCTGCCCCAGCCAGGCCAGAAGCCGGAGCCAGGCAGTAGTAAGAGCCAAGTGGGCCGACCCAGACCCTCCACCTTCCCTGGGTGATGCCCCCCAGGGGGCAGAGTCATGGGCCGGGGGCTGCTCTCAGGCCCCCTGGTCTCCCTCCCAGGGCAGATGCAGGGTCTGGAGTTCCCCACAGCAGCCCGGGTTCCCTGGGCGGTTCTCACCATGGCCCAGCTCCAGCTTCTGGCCAGGGGGCGGGGCCTCGGGGGGGGAAGAGGAGTAGGGGTGGGGCCACTGAGGAGGGCGGAGCTCTTGCATGTGTCCCGCTTTTGCCCGTTGAAAAGGTGGTCACCCTACACCAGGGGTAGTCAATAGATGGACTGCGAGCCACATCCGGACCGCCAGACGCTTTTGAACAGACGGCAAAATCTTTTTATTCACTCATTATTATTATCATTAGTGATATTTTTGTGTTATTTTATCTGGCGTATGGACCTTGACCAAGAAATTTGGACCTTGGCAAAAAAAATAGATTACCCCTGCCCTACACGCAGGATACATCTGCACAGCAAAAAACCCTGCACACAGGGGCTCTGAAACCTGGTGAGTGGGGAGGGTCTCCGAGCCTGGGTGGCTATTTTTAGCCCCGTAATATGATCCAGAGTCCGTTGATTTGGGCTCTGAGACTTGCTGCTGTGGGTTTGGAGGCAGGGGGAGCAGGGTTGGCAGTGTAGACATACCCTTTATAAGAGACGCTCCATGCCCCAAAGAGCTTACAGTCTAAACAGACAAGGCAGAGAGAAGTGACTTGCCCGAGGTCATACAATAGGCCAGTGGCAGAGCCAGGAATAGAACCCTATTCTCCTAACACCTAGTCCAGTGCCATGTCTACTAGACCCTGAGTTAGGGCCATGCAGATCCCACTGTGCATCATCTACATTTCCCACAGGCTCTTAAGGTGGAACTCAAGTGGTAGGAGGCCTTCTCCTAGCTAGTTCAGGGCTCAGATCCTGTTCTCATGGTAGGGAATGGCTGAAACTTCCCTGGGAGCAGGATCTAGCCTATGTTCTCCTCGGTGGTGTGACCGTTAACACGTGCTCCCACGCTGTGTCTTTGCCGTCATCCTCCCCGTTTTATCTTCTTTTTTTTTTTTTTTTCCACCCTTTGCTAAATAGGCTTCCTACTGTCGGCTAACGGGCTGTTTAGGAGGGCCAAATTTGCAGAGCGCTCTCAATGATCTGTAACCTACAAGCGCATCTGTGCTATTGTGCAAAGCATATTAAGCCATTTGCAGGCGACGAATCTGCAATTAAAACAGTGATAGTTAATTTAAATAGTAGAAAATGAGGTTGATTTAATGCTTATTGATTTGATAATGGGAGCCGGCTGCATGTGACCAACTGACTCGGGGTCATAGCCACGCGTATAAAAGAGTGTTGCTCTTTTTGCAGCTTATTTGCCCCTCCAACCCAAAAATGAAATCCAGAGTTTAGGGAATGATGATACCTAAAGTTAATTATGGTGGGTTCAAAGCCATAAGAGGGTTGGTCTCTCCTTGACACTCACAGGATTTACATGGAGGTTTCCAGTGGTAATTCCTAGTATAAAATTCCCCTGCATATCAGTGGCAAAATAGACTATCCAGTCCGGCTAACCAATAGCAATGGTAAAAATGGCCATGTTCAACATTAAAGTGGAGTGTTTTTAATTAAAATTGATTTTGGACTAAGTCCCTAACTGCTGTTTCTAATGGCTGCCATTTTTTTTCTTTGATTGCAAAAACCTGAAGTTCAAAACCAAACCAGAACAGCAAGAGTCAGTTACAAAAGGAGGAGTGGTGAAATCGGTGTGAGCTGAAAAGTAGCCTTTGGTTAATTTCTTCCAGTGGCAATGTGTAACGGGCTAGCGGTCTGTAGGGATCTGCTTTTGTAATTCAACTTCACTTTCCCTGCATAACGTTTTTATAATGTCTGAGTGCCCATCATGCTGGGGAGAGTGAAACGGTTAAAGGCATGGATGGTAGACGCATGGCTGTAGGCCTTAAGAAAGAAAACCTTTATCTGATGCCAGTCTTGTCCCTTATGGTGATGCCGTGTTGTATTTTTGTGGGGTTGTTTTTAAAATGATTCAAGAGGGGACAGGGCAATACTCTTTATCAAGATGCTTTTGGTTGTCAGCCACTGGAAAGGTTAATCCTATGAACACACAAAAGATAATTCTCTATTACTGCGCATCCCAGCCTGGCAGATGTGCAACTGTGTTTGTGAAATCTGGAGATTTTCAAAGTAGCTGAAGAAGTTAAGCAACCATTTCCAAAGTCAATGGGAGTTTGGTGCTTGCCTTTGAACACCCCCATCCTAAATTTTAAGGGCTGATCCTGCATCCATTGACCTCCATGGGAGTTTTTCCTAGGTCCCCAAGGCCTAATCCTGGAAGGTGCGGTGAATATTCAGCTTCCATTGACATCAGTTATTCCACCCTGCATTGCTAGTGTTTTCCTGAGAGTAATGGAAATCAGGACTTGCGTTTGTTTTTAAATGTTACTCATCTCAATGGAGCAGAGAAATAGGGATTTCTCGAGGGCCGTTGAATGTGTGTGAATGTTTATGCTTGTTCCTTAAGTCGTCCGGGGATTTGTGGCAGCAGAGTTGAGGGGAGGGGAAAAGATCCCGCGTTTGCAAGGTGTCATGAGTAGAGAAAACAGAAAGACGTTGGAGCAAATATGAGCCGTTCCATAATTCCACTCTCTTCCTTATTTTAAGATGAAGCCATCTCTTTAACGTGCAATGGCCTCTCCATAGTCTCAAGCACGACCTCTGTTTTCGCAGGTGTGGTTTGTGCCGGCGGAAACGAGGCTCGTATTTTTTTGGGTGCCTCCACGTTTCACTGCGGTTGCAAATAACCCTCCCACGGCTGATCCCTGTGCTGATCAAACAGGGTCTGGATTTCCAAGAGTGGCCCCCAACAGCTCTGACGCTTTGTTAATGCTGCTCCTGCAGTCGGTGCGATCCTGGTACAGTATTGAGTGTTACAGTCTTCCTCCAAGAATCAAGGCGCATCTTTGTCTGGACTGAACGAGAAATGCACATGGTGAATAGTATGACTCCCGCCAACCGCTCATTCATGTAATATTCCTCATGATCACAGGTTTCAGAGTAGCAGCCGTGTTAGTCTGTATTCGCAAAAAGAAAAGGAGGACTAGTAGCACCTTAGAGACTAACCAATTTATTTGAGCATAAGCTTTTGTGAGCTACAGCTCACTTCATCGGATGCATTCAGTGGAAGTGAGCTGTAGCTCACAAAAGCTTATGCTCAAATAAATTGGTTAGTCTCTAAGGTGCCACTAGTACGCCTTTTCTTCTCATGATCACAGTTTATAGTCTGTAAATGCTGCATTTGGACAAAACTAATTTCTTAGATTGCTTTTTAAGTAAACCCAGCAGCAGCTTATTACCCGCAATACCAAACGCTGACAAGGACCGAGGGGGAAAAGGGGAAAGTATCCCAGGGGAGAAATTAAGGTGCAGGTTTAACCTTCAGTCACATCCGTGTAAATTCAGAGTAACTCATGTAAATCATCAGAGCCACTCTGGATTTGCACCAGGACGGGAGTGCCTAAATTATAATCAACTTTGATTAAAATGGGGAAAATTCCCATCCCTAGGTGGAAAGGGTTAATGTAAGTTTGTTGGGGGAGGCATGTTCCGCAAACTCGGATAAAGGCTAAAAAATGCAGATGGAGGGCCTTGGAGGCGGCATTCTGGGTGCAGGCCAGCTGCCTTTTCCACATGCCTCAGGAGTTAGTCTTTGGACAGATGGCACTCTGGGGTCACTCCGAGAAAACTCTGGTGAAAAGGTTACCTTCTGGGACCATTAGACACACCGCAAGCCAGAGCCTAGGGGTCATGCCCACTCTCCTGTACAGCCACAGCGCTAGAGAAAACAAACAGCCAAAACAGCCTGCAGAACATCAGGAGCAGTGGGAAGCAGCTTTAGAAATAAATAAATAAATACTGGCTCTGCATGCTTTCCCGGAACATAGAGCGCACTAGGTATAGTACCGGGGGTTCATTCTGACTCCTGTTAATAATAAAGGGCTTCTGTATTTTTTCATTTCCCCAGCAGAAAGCCAACGGCAGCAAAGGAAGTTGTGTGTTTAAATGGGCATCAAGTGGCCTTTGAATTCCAAACCCAGACTGGGAAATGCCATTAACAAGCAGCCCCCTAATGAGCGTATGCAGGACAGATCCAGGGCTTTAAATCCCACGAAGCCTGGGAGCTGCCTTGTCTGCTTCAGAAAGGCTGTTTCCACTGGGAGAACTGCTCCTGTGAAAGTGGCATTCACTTATTAACTTATTTTAGTCAGCCTTCAGTGCCCAGTGCCAGGTTTAGGAAAGTCAGCTATTTCCTCCCTCTGTGCGGCGGAGTTTGTCAGTCATCCCCAGAGGGAGATTAAGAGGGGCCTGGGGATCTGCAGAGATGAAAGCTTTAATTTTTATGTATGTATTTTTTGGTGTGTGTGTTTGACTTACATACTTATTCCCTCGTTATATTTTTTAGAGCGAATAAATCGTGCCTTGCAGGGGTGGGGGGAGTTGACATTCTCTTTCATTCCCTCTCAACTCCAAACACACTTGTTTTTTCTTTCTAGCAGAATTGGCCCTTTTAAGTGATAATTCTGAGCAAAGTAAGATAGCTCAAGACAATGCATGTATTTATATATTGCTGGGTGCGCTAGGTGCTTAATAATTTGTGCTTCCCCAGCCACAACGTGAACCTCCAGAGTGTTTTGCAGACGTAATTCAATGGCTATTAGCCAGGAGGGGCAGGGATGGCGTCCCTAGCCTGTTTGCCAGAAGCTGGGAATGGGTGACAGGAGATGGATCACATGATGATTCCCTGTTCTGTTCATTCCCTCTGGGGCACCTGGCATTGGCCACTGTTGGAAGACAGGGTACTGGGGTATCTGATCCAGTCTGGCCGTTCTTATGTTCTTAAGGGAGAAGGATTAAATATTCTCCTCCTTTTGCAAGTAGGGAAACTGAGGCATATGTGGCATTCAGTGACTTGCTTAAGATCACAGAGCAAGACCCTGGCGAAGTCAGGAAGAGAATTGATATCCTGGCTGTGTTGAAGTCAATGGCAAAACTCCTGTGGACCTCCCTAGGGCCGGAACCACACCCCTAGGGTCTGATGCAAAGCCCATTGAAGTCAACGCGAAGGCTCCCGTTGTCCTCACTGGGTTTTTGGATCAGGCCTTTTAGTCTGCCTGTTTAACCTGAGGACTACCGTTTTCCTAACCTTTGCACCACTTGATTTTGCTGCGGATTAATAGGTTGTTCTGGACTATTAGCAGCAGGGCTCATTCGCGCTTTGCCTCATTTTGCATGAAATAATAAGACCCAAAATTATGGCTCACCACACGAGAGCGGCAAATAAAACATACTGGAGTCTCGCGTTCCCTGGCAAAGCAAGCCGGGAACCACAGCCGGTACCAACCAGGATCCTGACGGATGTTTATCGTTTCATTTGCTTAGAAAATAAATAGCAACAGAAAGCACAAAGAGAGGAGACTGGAAATATTTCCTTTTGTTGCCCCAGTCGTGCAGGACACAGCGGTGAGAACCGGAGACCTGCATACAGTCTTTTTCTAGGGGCTGCCTTAGTATGATTTTTTTTCTCAGGCTTCAGAGAATGCTTGGGGTTCGGGGGCTCTTTGTGCTCTGAATTCCCCTAGCCTTAGGCCCATAACCCAGCGGGCAGGGTCATGGCTGGTTTAGATGGTTCGCTCTCTGCGAGCGAGCGGAGTGATGTCTGTGTTTCAGGAAAAGAATGTGTGTTTAAAAGGACTAATGGTCCGACTGTCCATCAGGCTGGGCGGCCCTTCAGGTCATCTGGCGGTCAAAACCAAATAATTCCAGCTTGTTCCCGAAGCCTGATGCTGCTGGCTGGGCTGCTTCGAGTTCACTGCCTCTTGTTCCTTCAGAGCCTCTGCAACCTAGCAGGGTTTGGGGTTGGTTGTTTTTTTTTAATTATTATTTTTGGGGAGATGAGAACGGACATATTTGCTCCTTAGCAACTGTGTTTGCACAAGACTCGCGATTCAGAAATGGCTCAGTATCGCCTATGCAGAAGCATATTCAGCGTTCACCGCTTAAAAAAAAAAAAAAAACCCAAACTCCCAGTGCTTTGTGCTGATGAATAGACAATAGGTCTAATCTCAGGATCCATGCAAGTCTTGGGAGAATTTTGGAATGACGTGTGTGTGTGTGTGTTTCTGGGGTGAAGGTAGTTTTTATTACAAAGAAAAGCATTTACAATGGAAAGAGCTCACTTCCTCTGCTCTGCCCTTTTATAAACGTGCAAAAAATGTTAAACCAGATGAAATGTTACATTGTCGGACGGCGCAGAAGTCTCGTGTTCGTGTCCGAGATGGAGTGGATGGAAATGGAGGCAGTGGCCGCTCCACTTTGACTCGAAGAGGGGAGGAATCTATACTATATTGTGTCCTGTCTTTATCTCCTAGTGGGAGATGTGTTGGGAGGGTGTTTTCTGTGCCTCATTTGCCTATAGTGCCCCCTGCTGGAAATGGCCGAAGTTCATCTGCATTGCTAAAGGTCTGGGCGGCTCTTCTGTCCTGAAGGCAGATTGCAGAGTGAGACCCGAACAAAAGTGAGGAGACAAGCATCAGCCTGGTGGGTGGAGGTGTTTGAAAACCAAACCCAGATCGAGATCCACATTCTGCCAATGGCCCCTGTCTTTCAAATGAGCCAGTCCAAGTCTCTGGGAGCTTAGAGTTTGCAATGTGGATCCAGATGCAGATGTTACCTCTGAAGACCTCTAATAGATCTCTAATAATGCAATCTCATTTAATCAGCAGAACTGCAGAGATTGACACGTCATCGTCCTCTTCCCTCCTGTTTCAAATTCTGGAACTCCGTTATTTTCATTTAGCACTGGGCACTGTTCTAATCAACGGATGTGATGTGCCGCTTCCCCCGCAGCGGTGAAATCAAACAAGCAGATGGACAAAGTTGCACCGCACATCCTGTGGACACGCGCCACCCAGAGTCCTTATCTACTTGAGGAGTCCCATTGAATTTTTCAGTGGGGTGATTCAAAGAGTAAGGATCATTCGTCTAAGTGTGTTCAGGAGACTCTCTGGCCTGTGCCAAAATTGAGAATGAGCCAGGAAAATAGAAAAACAAATCTAAAATGCCAAAACTTAGAGCTGTTCAGAAGTAAGATATAAAAATGAGGGTCTGAGCACTTATGACCATTAAATAGCCTATGAGAGAACCGAGGGGCCATAATACTGATTTCCTGACCAAATTCTGAATCAAATAATTATTTTTTTCCTCCCTAAATGCCCCCATCGATCTTTCTTTCCCTTTCTGTCTTGAACTGCTCTGCGACGTTGCTGTGTGCTGTTACTCTTTTTATGTCGTACCCCAGAAGAGGTTTCATCCCCGTGGTGGGAGGGAGTGGTCCCTGCATACTTGTTCTTTATCCAGCTCTTGCGTTTAAGGGAGCCCTTGGTAGAACAGACAGTTGGCGTACTGTGAGTTCACCATTGGATTCAGTTCTTTAAAAGGGATAGTGAATCTCACAATGGATTAGAATACAGGTGTGGTTTTCAAAGTGTGGTCTGTGAGCCCCTGGGGGCCTGCAGACTACCCCTAAGATTTTCCAAAGGGGTCTGCGCCTCCATTTGAAAAATTTTAGGGGCCCATAAATGAAAAAAGGTTGAAAACCACTGGAATACAGTACGGCCTCTTATTGTAAAATTGTATTAGTTATGATTAAAATTGAATTTATGAATGTATTGGAATACACAGAGATTACATAGAAACCCCCCCACTATTGTTATAGTAAATCTTCGCTGTCCTACAGTGCTGTGTGTTTCTTCCCATAGTACTCTTAAAATGTTTGTACGGTACTTTGAAAACACCATTAATTCTCAAAAACCCAGTGAGCGTGGCAGCATCCCCACTTCACGCAGGGGGAAGTAGGGACTGCGGGGTTTCCATGCCCTGCCCCTACTCATGAAGAGCTGCTGTCTCATGCAGCAAAATATCGCTTTGACAAAAGCTGTATGTGGTGTAAAGTTGTGAGATTTCATCTGCATCCTTTTGCTCTGTTTTAGCTCAATCCTTCCGCTTGCACCATTAAGCCTTCCAAATCTTCTCCACGCGTTCAAAAATTAAGTGTCGTCTCCCCCTCCTCCCCCCCATGAGCTTGACTTAAAAAGTCATGAAATTTAAAAAGAAACAATGTTGGGTCTTTGTATTTGCATTTTAATTTACGAGCTTCAAGGGTTCCCATTTCAAGCTTTTCTTTGTAACCGCAAGGGCTAAACCCGTCTGTATATATTTAAATGGAAGCCAAGAGTCACATGACTACAGGACAGGGGCCTAGAAGAAAAATCACCAAACATGATGAGCTTTGCAACACTGCAAATCCTGCTCCCAGGGTGTCTCCTGATTAGCCTGGCTGTGGACCTGAGGACCTTCCCCAGGGGCTGGGTGAGCCGAGTTTGCTACTCTGGGGGGGAAGGAATCAGAGCTACAGAATCAGAGCAGAATCACTGCAGTCCAGTGGCAGAGAGGGAACAACCTCTGCTTTCCACTCTTATCTAGAAGGCTTCACTTCTTCATGAGGTTGGTCCATTTAGCAGTGCATCCACTGTCTCCATGTCCCACGCGTCACCCTGCATTTCCCGCAATGCAAGCTGGCCTCCGTGGTACAGAGGCTCGCTCTTGTCTGCGCAGAAGAATTGTTCCAGTTTTGTGGGCTGGACCCCTCTGGGATCGAGAGGCGGAGGCAAGAGCAGTATGTGCCCACAAGTCTCTCTTTGGATGCCTTCTTGCAACATATCCAGACAGAGCAAGGCTGGGCTGCCCCTTTAATTTGGCCTGGGGCCAAAACCCAGACAATGAGACCTTCCCCTGGAGACTGCTTTCCAGAATTCTTGGATGTAACTGGCAGACATCCTGAGTTCTTTCTAGCCTGCTAATGCCAGCGGGTCACGTCATCCCGGAGGCAGCTTCCTTGTCCCCTGCTCCTGGTATTTCAAACTCCTTTGTCATGAACATCCAAACAGGCTAAATGATAGCCACCTGGAGTTCTGGGAGTTTTGACTCTCCAGATCTTCATCTGGAGCATGCTGCATGGGGGAGGATGCCGTCCGTCGCACAGGAAGGCTTAACTGGATGTTTAGGAGCTAGGCGTCCGCTTCCATGTGACGTGTATTGTCAAAGCATTGATGAAAATGTATGTTTGGATCCACTGTTCAGTGCAATAAACAAAGGGCGGTTTATGGCCTCCCTCCAAATAAGCGCACAGGGTATCGCAAGTGAGCGTATTTTCTAGGGGGTCTGTAGGACTGGTAGCCAGGACTCCGGAAGCAGAGCCAAGAATAGAACCCAGAAGAATCACTTGCGCCCTGTGCCTCAGTTTCCCCATCTATAAAATCGGTGTGACAACATCCCCATTGCCAGGGTGAAGTTTGTTTACATTTATAAAGTGCTTTCAGATCCTCTGGGAGATGCTAGAAAAAAGACAAACCATCATCAGCTGGAGAAAAGTGCCTGCAGTT
This sequence comes from Caretta caretta, assembly GCF_965140235.1. NCBI lineage: Eukaryota > Metazoa > Chordata > Testudines > Cheloniidae > Caretta > Caretta caretta. The sequence continues at coordinate 10,743,674 of NC_134232.1, forward strand.
AGAAATCCCTCAGAATCCTCCCAAGGCAGGCGTGGCTCCAGGCTGCTGAGGAGGAGGGAGTTCTGCATGGGGCCTTCTTGTCTTTGCCAGGTGTTTGCCACAGGAGGAGGCAAGTAACAATGGAGTTACCAGAGGCAGGCCCGCTATCGCATCCCTGAGAGCCTTCAGGCCTGTGCTACAGGCCTTCCAACTGGGCGCCCCCTTCTGCTCTCATAGCCAAGACCCTCCAGCTGCATGCAGCCCCTACTGCTCGTTTAGGACACATTGCATAGCTGCTGCAGGCTGTCTCTCTGCACGCCCATTGAGACAGGGGACAATGAGGGCTGAAGACTTTCCTGCCTCTTGCTTGTGCAGGCCAGGAGTTTCCATTATCCTTACACTGCCACGGTCTTGCTGTGCGAACGCTCGACCTTACCTAGTTGGCTGCAGGCCCACTTTTCCTTTCTTACCTCTCCCACAACCCCAAGCTGTACCTATTCTGCCAGTCCACCACTATGTCCTCTTAAGCCTGGTGTCTGATCCAAAGCCCGCCAAAATCAATAGAAAGGCTTCTGTTAACTCCAGTGGTCTTTGGATCAGACCTTAATAAAGGAACCAGATTCCAACACCCCTCCCCCCCCACATTAGCTCTCCCTAGAGAATGTCTGGCACCTTGTCTCCTACCCCGTCAGTCCTCCTCTTTTGTCATCTCCCTGTCTGCTTCCCTCTTCTCCTTATTCTTCTGTCCCATTCACTGCAAGTCGTCATAGTCCAGGACAAAGACCATGGTCAACTGGGTGATGTTCACGGCTCTACCGCTGGCCTGCTGTGTCAGCTTGGACAAATGACTTCCCCTCTCTGTAGGATGGGAGGTAACGGTATTTAACCTCCTCTTTCTAGCACATTAATATATATGGATAAACGTGCACGACAACAGCCAAGAATTATTAATATAATCCCCAGGTTGCATGCGTTGGCTTGCTTGGTGTACCTGTAGCGGTACCCGTTCCCCATTCCAAGATCACATTCTCCGCCCTCCTGGGGCCATTTTGGTAGCCCTGTCCAAAGACCTGACTTCCTGCCGCTTATTTTAGCCTGAGAACGTGTAACGGGTTTTCAGCTGGTCATCAGTCTTGCGCTTCCCTCTCCGCTTGCCTATCAGCGGCACGTTCTGCCAATTAAAACTATGAGCAGAGTCGCTCTTCAGATCATGGTGGTGGCTGTCTTACTCTTCCGTTAACACTTGTTCTGCTCATCACATCGTGGTTATTATATGCGTGGTATATCTTTCTCCTCTGTCAGTCCATTTACCTGTCTCCTCTTGTCTCCTGTGACAGATATATGTTGTCAAGTGTGTCCTCATGCTCTCTCCAGTTTCCAGCCTGACGTCCACTAGCCTATTCAATTAGACTGAATTGGGAGTATAATTTACTGACCCAAGTCTCTCCTTAGCAGGTAAACTAGAAAATCATATACATGCATCTCCTGCACTCGCTGACCTTGGAAGGCAAATTTAAGAGGATTTATTGTCCTTGGCTGCAGGCAAATATTGAAAACGGTACATTTTGTTTGGAGAGAATGCTATATTTGTACTTTTGCATTGTTTAATAACATTTCACTTAGCCCATTATAATTAATTCAATTGATATTAATTACGATGCATTCTAAGAGCACAGACTGTAATGCTTTGTCATATGGTTTTCCATGGATGACTCATTTAAAATATGGCATTTTGCTAATGGGTGCGTCTTAAAAATGGTAACCAGGAGTTATAATAGCTGTGCTATGAGCTGTTTCTCCCCCTCCTAGAGATTGGTGACTCACAGCTCCTGCAGACTCCACGTTTAATTTTACAGGAAGCAATTGTTCAAATCTTCTGACCCCTCTGTTTCTCCGAATGGTGTAAAAACCAGCAGATCACTTTTCATTCCTGCAATTTTCTTTATTAGGGGTGGATTATATCTTGGGTCCCTGCAGACAGATATTTTATTAGCTGTTAACAATGATCTGATACAGGGAAAGAAGTTAACGTTTCGAACAGTTATTTATTTTTGTATGTTTGTTACCGTTGGAGGATTATTTCCCCCCCCCCCCGCACCCCTCCCCCTTCTCCTTGTACATTTCCTGCTGAGAAGACTTATCCAGGAATGTCTCCACTGCCACCTACTTGCAGTTTGGAGACTGACAAGCACCTGGATTTTATTTTTTTCATTGCGTTACTGCTTTCCCAAAGCAGTAAAAATTCTGTGTGCAGGATGTCTTGAGCTAGCACTGTAGACAGATCTCTTGGTTTTAAAGGTTAGATGCAGTGGTGATGGGCAATATACAAAAACCTTAAGAGAGTTAGATGATATTGGACAGATTTTGTTTTCTGTTCTGTTAAGAAAATATTCCCCCATTCTCTTCAAAAACTGGGAGGAAAATTCTTCTGGGATTTAGGGTAATAGAAACTAGCAGAATTGTGATGAAAATATCTCCTCTTCCTCCCTCCCCCCAACTGTTCACCCACCCACCCACCCTGTATTGTTGTTTTTATGGAGTTCCCAAAATTGTACTTAGGGGGCCATATAAATGCATCCATAAAGACATGATCCCTGTTTCAAAGAGCGTGATCCTGCTCCTGCTGACATCAATGAGAATTTCGCTCTTGACGTCAACGGTTGCAGAATCAAGCCCCTAAATGATTCAGCGAAGGGACGACAAAAGAGCGAGGCATGCGGGGAGGAGAGATCGGAAATGCAGCAGCGAGAGGGCACAGTTCCTTGGCAATAGCCCATGCACAGCGTGGTTGAACTTCTTAAAATTTATTATACTATTTTATAGAATAGATGACGTATAACATAAAAGGAAATAGTCTGAGGGGACGGTGAAAGTGGGTCTTAAGGGTAATGATGAATGAACTGGTATTTTACTCTCTCCCAGAAAAGAAAAAAATCGATGTCAAAATTTTGCAAGGCTGGGATACATTCAGGGAGGTGGGGGGTCTTTCCTCCAAATGTGCATGCGTCTCCTATGTTGTTTATAACGCTTCAGTATTCCTGGTTAACAGTTTAAATGAAGGGGCCATTTCTTAAATGCTTTATTCATATTGTACAATGATTACCAGCTATAGCCATATTCCTTAATAACCTCTTATAAAGCACGTTATAAAATCCATTAGTGATGATGCTAGGAAAAGCTGTTACAAAGCATAACACACCGTAATGAGGCTGTGCAAAAATGACAAAAATGTTTGTAGTTTCATGCCGAGGTTTGTAGAAGAGCTAAATAATTTCTCTATTATTTTGTGATCCCGATATTTTGGGTGGATTTTTTTTTTCCTCACATGTTTGCAGAACTGCCTTTTGAACACTGAAAGAGAGCACATTTTGGCAGCTTTTAAACAAAATAAATTTGCACTCAGAACATTTAAAGGAAATATTGATTTTTTTGTTTTTGATTTTTTTTCCCCCTCACCAAAATAGAATCATTTGGGAGTAAAATAAAAGGACCCTTTTTCCTTTAAAATTGTTCTATTTTAAAGCAAAAAAAAAAAGACTTATTATTTTGTGAAAAATGTGGACCACTTTCAAAAATTTGAAATTTCAGTATTTTTCATACACTTCTAAGTGCAGTATGTAGAAATGATTAAACCATGCATTTGTACATTTAAAAATGGCTTTATGCTATTGTGCACCTTCATTTCATTTTTTTAAAAGCCCCAATGTTTATAAACCTCTCCTTGATCCTTGAAGCCGCTAATAAGAGCCTAGTTTTAGGTGTTTTGTACTTATAGAAATCAAGATATAAAAATAATACAGCGGAGTTCAGCTGGGTTGAATCTAGACACCGATGTTGGTCCTGATTTATATCTGTGTAAATCAGGAGCATTGCAGTGAAAGAAATTAAAACCAGGGTGAAACTGATATAAATGAAACAGAATCAGGCCCTTGGAGTGGTGTATTCTGAGCTTCAGTGGGAACATGACAGAGGCATACACCCCCATCCTCGGTGGATTTAGCTGGGATTGTTTGTGGGCTGTATTCTTCTAGGCCTTCCAAACATGGTTGGGGAAATGTTCTAAACAGCCAGATTTCTGTTGGTAGCAACAGCACACACAGGTAAGATTTCAGCCAGCCAGAGGCCCAATCTCCTATATCCACAGAAAATACAGATGCAAAATTGGCAGGGTGGAAATCACACCCAAAAATGGAAGTCTGGCCAGGCAAAAATGCCCCCCTTGGGCATTTATAAAGACCCCTGCTGTTCTAATGTCTCTCCTTCCAAACCCAAATGTGAATATAGGCTGGTTTTAGTTGTTTTTTGCGTTGATTTGGAGTGGGGGCAGGATTTTCAAAAATAGGCACTAAAATTGCACTCCAGCTAACTCTGCTCATGCAGATTAGGGAGCTGAATGAAACTAACACCCTGACTTCCCTCACACACAGATGCAGTTTGGACAGGCAGGTTGGGGGTTGTGCATGCAAATTTGAGAGCCAGTGGGAGGTAACATTTTACCTTTAGTGAATGAAAGAGTTAGTGCACCTGTGTAAAGTTAAGCAACTTACCCTGTGTATTTTGAAATCTGAAGAGGAGACAAAGGGAGGGGAGTTTCACACTGTTGTTGCTTTATATCCCATTGGTCCTTTTTGGACTAAATTCTGCTGTCAGTTACACAGGTATAAACCTGGAGTGACTCCTCTGAAGTTAAGATGGAATTACTCTGGATTTGCTCCTATTTCAATGAGAGAAGAATCTGGCACCCTGCTACTAAGTAACAATTTTAAAACAGCTGTACATTTTGTTAGCTGGTTAGGATCAGTAACTGCAGAAAAGTGCCTGGGAGAGCATTATCATTTTATTTGCAATGTGACAGCAGCTAGGAACCCTAGTCACAGACCAGGACCCTATTGTGCTAGGCGCTGGACAAACCCAGAACAAAAAGACCGTCCCTGCCCCAAAGAACTTACAATGTAAGTCTAAGACAAGGGACAACAATGAGACGGGGAAGCTTTGAGTAGGGGGTTGGGCTAGATGACTTCCTGAGGTCTCTTCCAACCCTAATCTTCTCTGATTCTTGGTCAGCAGGGTGGACAGTGGTCTCAGCTTGTCCGCCAACAAACCATTGTCAAGTTTTTGTAGGAATCATGGCAAAGGAGAATCTTTAGTCCAGTGCTGAGATGGTACAGTGAAGACTATAGGATGGTTAGACACCAGGTATTCTGTGGCTAATGATCTGCTAAAGATTAAGGGCAGGTGATGGTTACGGTCCCTTTCACATGCTGCTATAAAGATGCCTTACTGTAAATGAGAATCATGCCCAGTATTTTAAAGACATTCTGTCCGCTTATATGGTGCGAACCGTGGTGAGGTTTTCTAAAGAACCCCATCCAGAGAAAGTACTGTTGGATTCTCTACCCTGCAGCGCTGATGTATCTAAACCCTGTAAGTATTCTTCATGTTGCAGACCTCCCAAAGTGAAAAGATATTAAAAAAAAAAAACCCTTTGTGGTGAAGTCCTCTTGGAGTGGAACATTGAAGAGTGGAAAGAAAACTCTGTGTGTGTCTGCTTGCAAGTGTGTCTGTGGCCAGGTTTCTTGGGTTGTGTGTCTCTTGCATATGGTAGATGAGTAAATGTCTGCTACCTCTAGGGGCAGAGCTAGATTTTGGTGCGTGGTGGTACAGTAAAGTGCTAGATCTTCAAGTTTTCATGATGCAGCATATGGCTGGAGGAGGGGGGGGGGGAATTAAGCTGTGCAATATGCTCCATTGGTTTACAGATGTGTCTGGGTGCATGGTCTTCAGTACCAGAAGCACCAGCCATAGAGGAATACACTACTGGGAGTAGCATCCGTTCCTTACATGGGGATGAGGCCAACACTGACAGCTGATTCTGAAGTTTTCCCGGATTACAAGATCATCGCTTTGTACTGACCTTGGGATCAGGGCGAGGGTCCTCTGTGTGGATTTCCGTTCCCTCCCACTTGTGTTCTCTCCCACCTGGCACGTTCCCACAACGTCTTCCCTGGTTTGTGAGCGTTTAAGCCTCTTGGGCGCATTCAGGAGCGACAGAGGCAGCCCCTGAGTTTCTCCTTGTCTGCTGCCAGAGAAACAAAGAAGCTTCCTCCACCACGGTCATTTTTAAAGGGTTGCAATATGTTACAGTTATGGGTCATTGCGGGGATTTTTTTTTATACTTGTTGTTACCGTTATTGTCCTCTCCAGCAGTAAAAATTGATCGGTGGGATGAGCGGTGTGAGAGACCCTCTGATTCTGGCTGTGGGACTGAATGTTTCTCTCCAGGTGCCGCAGAGGAATGAGAGAGGCAGCCCTTCCTTGCCCCCACCCCTCCACAGGAGTTTCCTTTGCATACGTCTATTTTGTTCGCATCCATAGGAAACCCTAATGGTTTCACAGGTCCAAGCAGCGAACCTGGTGTGTGTAGCTGCCAGACGCGGGCCAGGGTCTTGTTTGCCCAGGTCTGAGTTGTTGCTGCAAGGCGGAGGTCGGCCAACAGGAGTTGGAGCGAAAACTGAGTAAGAATGTTAGGATTTGGTCCAGAATTTCCAAACTCAATAAATAAGGGGCCTGTTCTTGACGTACGTTTTTTGTATTTGTAATGCAGGAGTTGCACGCTTTTTGTGTCTGTCTGTCTGTCCGTCCACACACACATGCACCTCCAAGAGACAGACAGACTGAAATGAGGTTTGAATACCAGGAGGCAGAAGCATTGTGTCTAGTGGGTAGAATAATCCATCTGGGGATGTCTCTAAAGTAACAGGGTGTTGCAATATATCCCCTATAATAATAACGCTTAGCATGCATGGAGCATATTTTTATCTGTAGATTAAAAGGTGGTGAAGCATTATCATCACTGGTTTATAATGTGGGGAAACTGAGGCACAGAGAGGCTGACTGACCTACCCACGCTCAGATAGCAAATCACTGTCAGAGCTGAGAACAGAACCCAGCAGTCCTGGCTGCCACCCCTCCTGCACAGTCCACTAGACCACAGCTGCCCCAAAGCTGGAGATGGAATTTAGGCATCCAGCCTCCTCCTCTGTTTTCTCTGTACCAGTGGCCTCGTACAAAGTCAGAAAACGATAGTATCCACTCTGGTTTGTTCTCCACAGACTCCAGGGGCATCGGGCTGGAGCTGGAGCTCTCGGTGTGTCATTCGCAGAATGTGAGATCCAGGCTAAGTAATAGGTACTCTGGGCATAGGACCCTTCCCTGATCATTGCTGGAGATTCCATTTCCAGCAGTGATGGATTCGGTCTGTGCCCTATCGAGAAGCTTTAATTATTTCTCTTTTTGGAGGTGTGGGGAGGAGAGTTTGTCCCCTTCCTTGCCAGCGTTCTGGGGAATGCTCCAGCTTTCCTCAGGCTTATCTTGTGCTGCCCAAGCCCCACGTCATGGCCACCAGCACCATCTTTCTGCTGAACTGGATGGCTGTGGTTCTGGGCTCTCTTCAGTTTGCTTTTTAACTGCTCAGGAGGGCTGCTACTTGCCAATGCCTGGCCATTCCCTCCTCCCGGGATCTGACTGCTCTGCTTCAAGAGCACTTTTCTCATCTCTAGATGCAAGGAGTGCTGGTCTTGGGAAGTCATCTGCTTCAGAGGATAGTACACCCCTGGGTTCTCTTCCCAACTGCGCCACTGACTCAGTGTGTGACCTTGGGGCAAGTCAAGTCTCTCCGTGCCTCAGTTTCCCCACCTATAAAATGAAGATGGTGGCAACGCAGTCCCACCTTTGTGACATTCTGTGGGTATAAAACAGTAAGTCAGTTCAGCCCTGGGGCAACTTTCAATGGACTTAGACCTGGGATGAATTTGGATCCCAATTCAGCAAAACACAGGCTGAAGTCCCTTTGCCTTCAGGTTAAAGAGAAACACGTGCTCAAGTGCCTTGCTGAATTGGGATCTTGGTCCCTGGTCCGGAAGTCTGGTGCCATGCAGAGAACCAGAGTTAATCTTCAGAACTGTTGCCCTGTGATGGAGGTGTGTCATCCAAGGGGATCATGGATTCATTAGTGTGGATACTATCTAGGACTGTGCATAGGACTGTGCAAACCCTTCGGATTTTGTCATGTTGTTTGTGCGACCTGTCCAACTGAGGCCAAAGACACCTGCTCAGAGAACCATCACTTCAGCACCTATCACACTTATCCGTACACAATTTCAGTGCAACACTAACATGCTAGTTTAAAAGAGAAACCGCAATCCCGAGTGGTGCCGAGTACCTTCAGATGCCACAGTCCTTAATAGGTGTTAAGGGTTAACTCATTATTTGCAAGCTTGGGCTGTAATTTTTTTTAACCTTTATTGTCATATTATTGGAAACGATCCTAGGAAACGAAGCAATCGTCAAACAGTAAGGCATGTGTCCTCATGAAACATGCAATGTCTGGTTGTTATGTAACCATATTTGTATTGATTTGAAAAATATACCACACAGATACCTTTCTCCCTTCGCTCTTTCTCCTGCTTTCAAATAAAATAAAATAAACGGGGAAAACCTCAGGGAAAAATCTCTGACAGCATTGAGTGCTGCATGGAGACGCCGGCTAGTTAGGAAATATTGCCATGTCAGTCTGATTTCATTTATACAATTTATTTTATTGAGAAATATTGGCTAAAATAAATTTCCAAAACAAATGTTACGACTTTCCACCCTCCTCCAGTGAGCTGACTGGATTTCTCATCAGCTGAGAGCACAGATCTCTCCGAAGGTGGAAATGTGAGGGCAGAAATAACTGCACCTCTCCTAACGAGGCAAAAATGGAGAGAAGATGAAAGAGATTGGAGAAAGTTGGAATAACACTGGGGCACGTTCTTTAAGGATCATGCTGTCTGATCACACTGTTATTATTACTTTTATTAATATTCCCACCGAGGGCCATAACCTAGAATGCTGTAGATGGAATGTGTGGCTGCCCTAACGTGGGAGAATGGCTGAGATAAATTTCCTTTTAGAGGAATCGCTTTGTGTTTATGTGCCTTCCTCCATTCACCTAAGCCCATATCTGTTCACTTTATTTATCTATACATTTGTATTTATAAATATGGATGCATACTAGTGGCTATGGGATTCTCTTATTTTCATGAGCCAGAAGACGGGGAAAATGTGAAGTAATGAGGGGTGGGGGGAACTGGAGCATGTGGGAATGTATTTCTGCACCTCCTGACTTCAGTAGGTTTTGTGGTGACTCAACACCCTCTTGGAAGGGGCTCAACACCTTGCAGGTTTGAATCCCGGGGGGGGGCAAAATTTCAAAAGGGTGCAGGTCCAGAGTTTTAAGGGAGCAGCTCCTCCGCCTGGATTGTGAGCACTGGGCACTTTGGAAAATTCTGGCCTTAAATTTTTTTGTTTGTTTGTTTGTTTTTTTCCCCCTCAACTCCTCCCTGTTGAGCGGAAATTCTCCCCGTCTCTTAGTTACGATAATTGAAAGTTAAGCCTAATTAAAAGCAGAAACACATGCCATTTTATATTCAGCTTCTTTATACTACAGAATTAACTCCCATCCTAGTCTGCCTTTAAATAACAACATTTTAAATAGAGATGGATCCAGAACAACACTGAGACATGAAGGCCTCTAAACCGTGGGGAAGTTTGTACGATGACTCATGTGAGTATTCGGTGTTTACAGTGGGGTTTCATCCATCAATTTCAAAAAGCTTTAAAGGGTATCATAGTCCTCATTTTTAGAGACAGAATAACTGAGGCCCTGAAGCAACTGCGTGCATACATTTTAAGCATCGACTTCAACAGGACCATTGGGTCTGTCACTTAAAACTTACTAATGCTTCAGTGGCAGACACAAGAATTAGAACCAGCTCTCCTCTGCTCTAACCTCCAAACCACAACTGCCCTGTAATCAGAAGTTGACTTCGCGCCTTTCTGTCATTTTAAGGGAGGAGGCTAGTTCAACTTTAGGGTGAAGCTTATGGCTCTGACTTAATTTTGGGAGGGGCAAGGTCTCTGTCAGATGTAAGGCTCGCTTCATAAATGAATGGGCAAGAAAGTACATTCTCAGATGGTTATCAAGCCAGGCCTGTTAGATTTCAAAAAATAACCCAGGGGTTCTGGAGTCTCTATTCACCACACCACAAAACCACTAACCCAGGAACCTATCCTTGCAACAAAGCCCGTTGCCAACTCTGCCCACGTATCTATTCAGGGGACACCACCATAGGACCTAATCGCATCAGCCACACTATCAGAGGCTTGTTCACCTGGACATCTACCAATATGATATATGCTATCATGTGCCAGCAATGCCCCTCTGCCATGTACATTGGCCAAACTGGACAGTCTCTATGCAAAAGAATAAATGGACACAAATCAGACGTCAAGAATTATAACATTCAAAAACCAGTCGGAGAACACTTCAATCTCTCTGGTCACTTGATTACAGACCTAAAAGTCGCAACTCTTCAACAAAAAAACTTCAAAAACAGACTCCAACGAGAAACTGCTGAATTGGAATTCATTTGCAAACTGGACACCATTGAATTAGGCTTGAATAAAGACTGGGAGTGGATGGGTCACAAAGTAAAACTATTTCCCCATGCTTATTTTTCCCCCTACTGTTACGCACACCTTCTTGTCAACTGTTGGAAATGGAAAAGGAGGACTTGTGGCACCTTAGAGACTAACAAATTTATTTGAGCATAAGCTTTCGTGAGCTACAGCTCACTTCATCAGATGCATTCAGTGGAAAATACAGTGGGGAGGTTTATATACATAGAGAACATGAAACAATGGGTGTTACCATACACACTGTAACAAGAGAGTGATCACTTAGGTGAGCTATTACCAGCGGAGAGCGGGTGTAGAAAAAACCTTTTGTAGTGATAATCAAGGTGGGCCATTTCCAGCAGTTGATAAGAACGTCTGAGGAACAGTGCAGGGTGGAGGAGGGGAAATAGTTTTACTTTGTGTAATGACCCATCCATTCCCAGTCTCTATTCAAGCCTAAGTTAATTGTATCCAGTTTGCAAATTAATTCCAATTCAGCAGTCTCTCGTTGGAGTCTGTTTTTGAAGTCTTTTTGTTGAAGAATTGCAACTTTTAGGTCTGTAATCGAGTGACCAAAGAGACTGAAGTGTTCTCTGACTGGTTTTTGAACGTTATAATTCTTGATGTCTGATTTGTGTCCATTTATTCTTTTACATAGAGACTGTCCAGTTTGATCGATGTACATGGCAGAGGGGCATTGCTGGCACATGATGGCATATATCACATTGGTAGATGTGCAGGTGAACGAGCCTCTGATAGTGTGGAAATGGGCCATCCTGATTATCACTTCAAAAGTTTTTTTTCTCCTGCTGATAATAGCCCGCCTTAACAGATCACTCTTGTTATACTGGGTATGGCAACACCCATTTTTTCATGTTCTCTGTGTGTGTATGTGTGCGCGTGTGTATATATATATATTTAATATCTTCCTACTGTATTTTCCACTGCATGCATCTGATGAAGTGAGCTGTAGCTCACGAAAGCTTATGCTCAAATAAATTTTAGTCTCTAAGGTGCCACACGTCCTCCTTGTTCTTTCTTCTATTCAAAGTGCGAATCTAGTTTAGGGTGGTTCTGAGTTCAGATGCTACTAGCCAGGATCTTATAGCATTTGTCTGGTGGTAGTTTGAAACTACAGCAGGAAAGAGGAAAATTTGGAGGTGAATAATGAAATCCTTTCTCTTGGTTGGTTTAAAAGGAGCAGGATTTTTTTTTAAAGCAGCTCCATTTATCCTGCAGTTTAATTCAGTGAAGAAAGGTGCTTTGTCTGTGACACTTAGCAATGATGAAGGCTAATAGTTCTGGCCGGGATTTTCAAAGGTGCCTAAGGGAGTCGGGCACTTCTCTTAGGCTGGGATTTTCAAAGGGGCCAAACTAAAACCTTGACAGCACATGTCAGGTTTTTTTTGTTTTTTTCCCCCCTCCCTCCCAAATATACTGAAACACAGATAGGTGTCTGGCTAGGCGGGGAATCCGATCCAGATTGCTTCCACCAATGTAAATCCAGAGTTTTACTTCACAGAAGTTACTACAGATTAATAGTGCTGTAGCTAAAAATCAAAATGTGGCCCAAAATTGTGTGTGTATATATGTGTATTTTTGTGTGTGTGTCGTGTGTGGCATTTTTCACACACCTTGCATGGGTATGAATGATTTACACAAGGTGCAGGTCAGAGAAGAATCAGGCTCTTGCTGAATCATTCAAACCTAGAGAAATGTGAAGACATTTTTAAAAAAAAAAAAGTATGCAAACCATACTGAAAATCTGATTAATTAATTACAACCAGAGGACTAAATTCTGCTCTCAATTAACACAGGCAGCCCCGCTGAAATTAATGGGGTTGCACATGTGTGAGGGCAGAAATTGGTGTGATAGGTTTATTACAACCAGTAAATGGCAATTAATAGTAGCCCTCCTTTTATATATTCTATTTATAGCCTATTAATATTTCCAAACCTTGGAATCGCACCCTTACCACGACAGCTGTTGTGAATTAGGAGCTGGGGGAAACCCTATTTTTCCCCCCCGAATGAAGTTTCTGTTACCAAAAGTTTGCCTAGTGTTGTTTTTATAGCCGAGTGAGAGAGAATTTACAGGGAGCTGAAATCATTGAAGCTAATTAGTTGAATGGCCCTATTATTTATCCAGGGACACGTAGTACAATAATTGCTATTGCAGGTTTGAAGCATCTCAGGGATATTAATTCCAGAGCTTTCATGTCATCTCAGTACAGTAAAACTTCCTAATGGCACCCTGAAGGTGCATAATCTCATTTTAAACCCACTCTTTCTTCTTTTTTTCTGAGGGAACTGGCAGAATCTCCTTCCATAAAAGCTGAAAAAGGGGAAGAACTCATAATATTTTCCTCATAAGAAAGCAGTTATATTTTCTTATTATTTTTTCCACTCTCTGACCTTTCCTTCCTCCCGATGATGGGCTTTGCTCTGGCACTTCATCAAAAGTTTCCCTGAACTTTAATCCTCTGCTTCCCCACTTGTGCTGTTGGTGGTGGTGACAGCTTCTCCACCACCCCGTAGGGGAGGGAGAGGGGAGGTGGGAGTGGCATTCTGCCCTGTATGTTGCGTTTCAAAGATGAGGAGGAAGGTTGCATTGAGTTTGGATGCTCTCGTTAGCAGGGTTCAGCTCAGGTGTAGAGAGGCAGTTGCGTCTCTGCTGGTTATCTTCTGCATTTCGAGGTCCACCTCAATCCAGGTCCCCTTAACGGGCACTCTACCAACTCACGCTGAGGAATGTTAAGCCATTTGGGAGCGAAGCTCATGAGCTGGTGGGATGGGCCACCTCGACCACTCTCCGCCGGGATTGCTACCGTCCACATGGGCCCCTTGAAGCTGATGGCACCAAAGACAAAGCTCTTGGGAGCTGGAAGCGATGTGTGAGGTGTGCCAGGTTGTGTAGCGCCCGTAGGATGAATTCCTATCTCGTGTCTTCACTGCTGGGTGCAATGCATGGTGCATCTTGTTACCTGGGCCTTTGCTGGCCTATTGTTTGTATTACGGTAGATGCCTCAACCTGCCCCTTGTGGAATGTGCAGTGCAAACACATAATAAGAGAGAGTCCCTGCCCCAAAGAGCTAATGTTCTAAGTTTCCAAGTCCAAGAGGGGAAACAGAAGCACACAGAGGGGAAATGACTTGCCCGGCAGGTCGGCAGCAGAGCTGGGACAAGAATCCAGGCCTCCTGAACTCCAGCCCGATGCCCTATCCGCTAGGGCACAATGCTTCCCAACGGAGGCTGCAACATATTTGCTGACCATCTTTCTCCTTCCCAGAGTTGTCTCCCTCTGAAACAGGGCCATGAAATAAAGCTTCCCTGAGAGAGGATAGGAGCTGTGATGCTGAAACATCTTTAGGCTTTTATTTGGCACTTACATGCTGCCATGGTTGGTCCTTTAGAAATAGGTGTACAGGGGAATAGAGCGGGCATGTGCTGTATAAAAATCCTTCCTACCGTCTTGCCAGTGCACCTCAATCCTGGCCTGGAAAACCACCCTGCCATCCTCTTGCACTGAGCCTCCTCCTGCTGTGTCAAATTCTAGCACCCACTCTTCAAGGAGGAGGTTGATAAATTGGAGAGGGTTCAGAGAAGAACCATGAGAATGATCAAGAAGCAATGATCTCAAGCTGCAGTGCAGGACGTCTAGGTTGGATATTAGGAAACACTATTTCACTAGGAGGGTAGTGAAGCACTGGAATGGGTTACAAAGGGAGGTGGTGGAATCTCCATCCTTAGAGGTTTTTAAGGCCTGGCTTGACAAAGCCCTGGCTGGGATGATTTAGTTGGTGCTGGTCCTGCTTTGAGCAGGGGGTTGGACTAGATGACCTCCTAACGTCTCTTCCAACCCTGATATTCTGTGATTTTATGATTCTGTGATCAAAAGATTAGAAAACCTGCCTTATTGTGATACTCATGGAGCTCCATCTGTTTAGCTTAACAAAGAGAGGGCCCAGGGGGTGACTTGATTACAGTCTAAAAATATCTGCGTGGGCCACACATATTGAATAATGGACTTGTCGATCGAGCGGAGAAAGGTCCAGCGTGGTCCAATGGCCGGAAGTTGAAGCTAGACCAATTCACACTAGAAATAAGGCCTACATTTTTAAGAGTGAGAGTAATTAACCGTTGGAAAAATTCACCAAGTGTCATAGTGAATTCCTTCCCGCTGGCAATTTTAAAATCCTGATTGGAGTTTTTTCTAAAAGCTCTGCTCAAGGGATTGTTTTGTGGGAGTTCTATGGCCTCTGTTATACAGGAGGTCAAACTAAAGGATTGGAATGGTGCCTTCTGGTCCTGGAATCGATGAATCCTCGACTCCCAGGGATATGAGCCACTGGAAGGATCGGGCCCCCTGGGTTTTTCTTTGTTGCAGCCAAAACAGTTATTCCCCACCCCCCCACACACGTTGCACCCCCAAAAAAGTCTGCTCAGAGGTCCAAGACCTCGTCGTCTTCTAGGCCCAAACTCCGGCTGCTCCTCGGTCTCTGACTCGACAGGCCTGCGACGTGAGGAACAAAGAAGTAACGCGGAGCCCTGGTAGGATGAGTGGACAAGCCCAAGTGCTGGGTAACACAGCTGCAGTAGGGCTCCTAGCTTAGCTGTGTGCTGTGGCTGTTTGGGGACAGTACTTGAGGATCCTCCAGTTGTTCCTTATCCGTTTTCTGGAGAGACCGGCTGCAGGCCTACTCCTTTGGATGGATAGAGGTCCCCTCCGCCGCTAGGATTCAGGGTTTAGACAATCGGATGGAGGAAACCGTGCGTTTGTTTGTTTTAACCAGCCAAGGTTTGTAATAAAAATGGTGCTGAGCCCTTAAGTGTAGCCACCTGAATGGCCAGGTCTGTGGTTTAATTCCATGTGATTTCTATGAGATTGGCAAGCCAGGTGCACTTAGGTCCCTGGGGCTACAGCGATTTGCGCCAGCTGAGGATCCGGCTTTAAATGGATTTACCTACGCTTTGTTTGAACCCGACAGTCTTTACATAGTTCCATTCAAGCTCTCCACCAGGCATTTCTCCTGCTGCAGGAGAGGATTCAGCGGAAGAAATAAAGCCGTGAAGATTCAGTTTTCACTTTCTTTCTCGTAAAGACAGTCAACCTCCAACATAAACAACAATTTACACCCAGCATTTATTCTGGAAATTACAGTATCGTGCAGCTAACGCACACAGATAAATAATGTTTTATGGGATTCTGTGGAGTTCTTTCAGGGTAGCGGATGTTTAGTAGAATGAGAAGATTTAGACAACGGAGAGCATTGGTTCTAGCTGTTAATCCTGGAAAGTACAAATGCAGAATAATCTCCTGCAATTAAAAAGATAAAAATAAATTCCTCAATATCCTATTTACTTTCTTTCTTTCTTTTTTTTAAACCCTCTTTATTAAATACTGTGGGGGCAGGAACTCAAACCTTGTAGCGCAGCAAGAGACTCAGGAAGTGAAGAAGAAATTGTAAATGCAAATACTCTGTTGAGCAGCTTTGTCACAGATCGATGTGCACAATTATGTGATGCCTGTGAATATTCCCCCCTCTCCTGTCCTTTGTGTGTCTCTTTAGATTGTGGATCCTCTAGCAAGGCTGGCTTACATGTGAACAACCTTCAGCCTGTTGGGGAGGAAGGGATACTGGTTGGAGCCGTTAGGTGCTACCTGAATAATTATTAACCACACTGATTGCATTCGCACCAGTTTTAAATGCACGTGGACTTCAGCGAAGTTATCTTGATGGACACCAGGATTACTTGTGAGCAGAATTTGGCCCTTGTTGCTTGAAATGCTGCCGTTTGCAATCAAAAGTGTATGATTCTGGCTTAGTCTTTACTCGGGGGGGAGGGGGAGGCATGATGCATTTATACTGAGATAGCTAACTTGAGTCTGTTTTCTCATGTAAAATCCTAGTGGAGTCCAGCCGTAGGTGGTTTTTTGTCTTGATGCAGATAGCAGAGGACCTGTAGCCCTGTGAGTGCCAGGATATTGGAGAGACAAGGTGGGTGAGGTGATATGTTTTATTGGACCAACTTCTGTTGGTGACGGAGCGGATTAGGGTTTTGTGGGGCCCCTGGGCCAGAGCAACTGGGGGACCCTCCCCACCCCTTCCACCTGCAGATCCCCCTGCTCCTGCCAGGGAAATGGGGTCAGGGCACAGGGGCTTGGCCCATGCCACGCCCCTGCCCAGCAGGCAGAGTGGGACCAGTCCCCGTGCCCTGACCCCACTCCCCGCAGGAGTGCTGGGCCAGCCCTCACGCCATGACCCTGCTTCCGGGCTGGAGTGCCTGGCAGGCAGAGTTGTTCAGAGCACAAGGCTGCCCATTTTTCCCGTGGCCCCCAAATTGGCCAGGGCCCCTGAGCATGGGCCCTGTTGGCCCACTGCCTAATCTGCCCCTGGTTGGTGAAAGAGACAAGCTTTTGAGTTACACAGAGCTCTTCTTCTGGTCTGGAAAAGGGACTCAGAGTGTCACAGGTAAATCCAAGGTGGAACAGATTGTTAAGCGTAATACCTCTGCAAAGGTAAGACAAAGGAGGGTTAGTGGGTTACAACCCATGCGTTACCTGCCCACAGCAGCGTGTGATTTCGAGGATTGTCTCTTTTGGCCAGCATTCCCCTGGTGACTGGGCTGCAAAATGTCCCTGGTTATGTAGTTTAGGAAATAAACCATGTTTATTTTGCAACCCAGTCACCTAGGAACATACTCCGGTGGCTACCTCCTCCCACCACTCTCACCACCGCGGCGACCTGTCCATTTTTCATGGGCATGTCTCGAGCTGGACATCCCACCTGGTTTACGCTGTAGGAGAGGTGTCGGAGGTACTGATCCTCTTCAATATAGTTCAAACAGACGTGGTGGACTTCATGCGGAAATTACCGGCCGAGGTTCTTTTTGCGGGAGATCAGACGAGATGATCCTAATGGTTCCTCTTGGCCTTAAAACCTCTGAAGGAACTGATGCACTTCTAACTGTAGGCAGCAATGGCCAGACGCTGTGGGGATTGATGCCTTATGAAGGATGATCTAACTGGTGCCCTCTTGTGGGACAAATCCAGAAGGACCTCAGGAAGGGGTCATTTCCATTTCACGTGCCTGTGAAAAGTCGGAGTGTGAGTAGCAGGAGGCGCTAGCTGCTTGGGGTCTTGAATTAGCCATTTCGAGTACAATCCCATCCATTTACACACACACACACACACACACACACACACACACACACACACACACACACACACACACACACACACACCCGCTGCTGCAGCTATGCAGTTATCTTGTGGTGCATTACCTCGATGCGCTCCCACAGGTATGGCTACCGGACATGGAAATTACACCTCCAACTCTAGTGTAGCCATATCCCTAGTCAATGGCTTTTGGCCCTATTGGGGCAGCTACACTGCAACCAGCATGGCGAGGAATGTAGCAACTCAGGACAGTCAGATAAAGCGATACAGAGAGCTGAAAATGATGTCCGTTGATGCTGAGTTGGAACATCCAGTATTCGGGCTTCAGTGGACCACTTGTTATAAAACACCCTTCCCCCCATGAACCCTGCACCCGGTTAGCCAGGATGCACGCAAAAAACAATATATGTAAAATCAAAGGTCAGGGCCCAGTGTAATAAACCAGCACAGGGCTTCCATTCTCTAGGCAGGAGGAAGCAGCCTTTCATAAACTGCTGTTTAAACAAGAGTCCACTTGTTCTAATTAATGTCAGCCTGTCACTATTATTATTAGTTAGGGAGTTTTAACTGCTTTGCCAGAATTTGTTCTTTGAAGCACAGTGTCTTACAGCTGATTGCAGCTTTGTTGTACAAGGGGTTACCTCCTCTCCACAAATATTGCAAGGGTCAAAAGCGTGCTGTCTTCTGTCAGGATTGTCCTGTTTGCTGGACGGTGGAGAATGAATGTTACCCGTGTTTATGCTTGGGCTTTGCTTCCTGTTAGTTTGTCAGTGGCCACAGAGAGGAAGCATTGTCTGATGGCTAGGATAGGGATTCCTGGCTTCTGTTCCTGACTTGGTGCACAAGTTCTCCCTAGGTCTGTGACTCAGTTTCCTCCATGTCTCATATGGGGATCTGGAGAGGAGGGAGTTGGTAATATTGTATCCCAGTTCCACACAAAATATGGCCTATGTCTGCCAAAATGATAGGCAGTAAAAATTAACAGTTGGTGCTTTTGTTTTGTTTACATAGTAAATAATTAACTTGTGGAACTCATTGCTATAAGATACTGTTGAGGTCAAACACTTAACAGGACTGACAGTTATGTGGCAGTATGCAGAACCAAACATGCACCTAGATGTAGGCTCCTGCAGTTTCTGCAGCAATTTTAAGCTTTCGATGCCAAAAAATAACTCTAGTCCTGGTGTTGGAAGAGGAAACCTTCTAAGCGTGGCCTGGATGCAGAGCTGCCTGCCTGAGTCTTCAGACAGAAGGATCAGGTTGAGGGGAGTTGTGAATTTTCCCTACCCTGCTCAATGGGGTGTTAATTCTGAAAGCTGCAGATGTCAGTTTCAGCACAGGAAATGAGAATATAAAATCTTCATGGCAGACACTGTCGTCTTGTGTTTGTTGGCACCAAGCAACACACAGACCCTGAGCCTGATTGAGGTATTTGGGTGCTTCTCGAATGCAAATAATAATAGGAACGTGGGGATTGCCACGCTGTCTGATGGTCCATCAGCTTAGTCCAGTAACTTGTCTCTACAAGTGATCCATACCAGCTGCTTTCGAGAAAGGTGCAAGAAACCCCATAAAAGGCAATGATGGAATAACTTGCCTGGAGTACAGATTTCTTTCTCACCCTCCTCACGGATTGGCTTATGACTTGAAGCGTAAAGGTTTACAATCCTTATTACTCTTTTAGCCTGTCTGTTGCAGCTGCAGATGTTCACGCAATCCATGTAAATGTCAAACCCATATCTGAGCTCAGATTCATCCCTGCCGCAACTTCTGTGACCTCAGTGGAGTTAACTGGGGATGGATGGGACCCTTGGATTGGAAGACGATCCTTTTAATCAGAAGCCACCATTGTAGCTGGCTGGCTTGCTAGCCCTGGCTCCACTGGCATGGAAATATCAAACATTGCCTTTTAAATATGAAACTCAGAGAGAACCCGCTTGAGGACACGTCCTATATTGGGCACAGGGGGGGGACGCTTCCTTCCTCTCCCTTTTGTTTTTAAGATCCCACTCGGATTGCACCCCCTCTTCATCTCTGTTGTTTAAAATGAACCTCAACAGGAAGTAAACTGGCCTGGCACAGTTGTGAAAGACAGAGCGAGAGGTATTTACGACCTGACAGAAAGATAAAGATAAAGATGAATCTGAAGCTGCTGTGGCTGTTAGCAAAGGGAGGAGGAAATGTTTATGGCCCCATCTGCTGGCGTTTCAATAGGATGGAACCAGCTTTATGGCATAGCCTCCACTGTGACTTCCTTCCCTTTGGGGGCTGATATCTTATTTCAAGATGTTCTCACGGGACTCAGCGGTTTGCCCCCTTTGTCCGGGGACTAGAACAGGAAGGAAGGAAGGGGGGGTTGTGGTGTTGGGATAGCTGGGCTGGATGTGGGCACTATTTACATTTACAGCCCGGGATGTAGAACAGGCTGCTTTTGAGATTATCGCGCCGGCCCAGAAAAACTGGGTTATTTTTCTACTAGTTTCTTAGCCTCCGATCCTGTTCTGGAATCTATTTGTGTTAGAATCCACAAGCCACACAGGCATTTCCCTGTACGGCCCAGAGCGAGTGAGACGGCTCCATCTCTGAGGAAACTGGCCTGTAGTTTCTCATCTTCCTCCAGACCGATGGGTGCTCTCCTGTTCTGACCTGTAACCTGTGAAATCTACACATTCACCCAGTTAACACAAATTGAGTCTCATGCTAATCCGAATGATATCCTGGATAATCTGGGATGTTGAGGGTGTTTTTATGTATTCTATTTGTGATCATATTAGAAACATTTACCACAATTTCTTACTAGTTTTACTATGTACACAGTCAAGGCTTAATGGGAAAGGATGGAAATTTGTGTTCCTAAATCACCTAGGCACTCTTGATCAGCCCACTTCGAGAGTTTATTTCCATGCTGCATCAAGGACCAGAGGAGCCTCTGTCTCTCTTTGCTTCAAAACGTATTTTGTTTTTTTTATTGAGCAGTGGTATTTGATGCTCCAGATAAGGGGAATTGCACCTTGGATGGAACTGCTTCCTCTTTACACACCCTTCTTTCTCTCTGGGGGCTTCCCCCATAATAGACTCCGTGAATTTGGCTGAATGAGGCTCATCCCACTGTTAGATTCTCTATTAACAGACAAGATTATGAGAACACAAGAGTATTTGTGTCTTTTGTTCAAGGATAGCAAAGCCGTGCACTGTTTTTATGGTTGGGGAAGCTGAGGGAGCAGAGAGAGGTAAAAATGGGGTTTTTTTTTCCTCCAAGGTCAGCGGCCGAGCTGGGTTTAGAACCCGGAGTTCTGACTTCTCCAACCACCAGAACGCTGGCCAATAGTCTAGTGAGTTGAGTTTCCCTTGCACAACGACTTTAGTTATGAGATGCAGATCCCAAAGCACAACAGGGCAGAAAACTTAGCCCACTGATCCCTTCCTTTTCAAGGGCAGTTGTCACCAATCCGGGGGCACTGAATTGAAGCCTGTTAAACGTCACCCCAAACTATTGGCCTTTTGTTGGTGTCTTCTGCAGAAACCCTTTGAAAACTGTTCTCCAAGAAGATCACACATCCCCACCCCTGTCTCTTTGCTGAGCCTTTGCAATGGACTTGACTGCAGCGTCCACAAACATTTACTCAGTAATATTATTAGGTGCCAAAGAGACGCAGAGCAGCATGACAATCCCAGGGAGAAACAATTACAACACACCTGTGACTTCCTCCCCCCCCAGTAACCATGGTGATAAACTTTTATATTGCAGGGTTACTCGGCAGCTCTTCAAAGAGCTTTGGGGCTGCATCACCAAGGGCCCAGTCCTCCCAGGTGCTGAGCACCCTCAGTTCGCCGGGCAGCTGGCGGGAACAGAGCCCCGTATGATTTTCAACCACAAAACCTCCCACCCTGTGGTCTCAGCAAATCGCGCGCGCGCGTGTGTGTGTGTGTGTGTGTGTAGCCCTCCCTTGAAGTGGTTAACTCAGCTGTGAAGCCTTCTATCAGCCGTAATAGCTTCAAGGTGGGGAATAAAAAATGGAGAGTGTTTAAATTGTTAATGGGTTTCATGTTCTTGTCACTGTTGAGGGTTTGTTCCCTTTTATAAACTCATAGTTTTTGGTTGACATTGCTTTTATGTGAGCCATCAGCCGGTTGGTGATGGTGTTCCTGTGTTAGACCATTACTGCCGGATTGTATTTGCAGTAAAGAAAGAGAATGGAGGCTGTAAATCTACAGCCGGAGATTTAGCGGCCTGTTACCCTGCAGTTTAGGCCCGTGTGCTCAGGAAGTCCGTTCTCCTCCGGCAGAATTACACCCCTCAGAACATTCCTTCTCAGGCACTGATCGACGATGTTCATTGCCTGGGCCACTTTGAGGCACTTAATACAGCTAATTCAGTTAAAGGAGCCTGGAGGACTGAGGAAGATGGGCCTCTTTTGCAGCGGGAAGCCAAACGCCTAGCAGGTTAGCTGCCATCTGCTGTTTTATTCCTAGGTTCTCTGTGTGCTAAGTTTTAGAAGTGGAGGGGACTGAAATCCTAGAGGAGAAGAATCCAGAGACCAGCACACCTGCAGGCACAGGGGCCAAGTGGTGTAAATCTAGAGTGACGCTATTGACGTCAAGGAGTTACTCCACATTTGCGCCGATGGAACTGAGAAGATTAGAATCTGAATCACAGGTCTTAATGATCCCTTGGGCAATTCTTTAACTGAAGGACATTAACCCCGATAGCGTGGAGCAGCGTACCAGAGAAGGCCAAAGGACACAACCCTCCCATGCGGTGGTTGTGGATGCTGCTTGTTCCGGGTGCTGGAAGGGGCAGACGGGTCAATAACAAAGAGCAAACTGGATAGGCCAGGCCCAAAAGGTCCTGCCCTAAGGGGGAAATAGGAGTTGTCTAGTCACAGCATTAAGGGTCATTCCGTTGACAGGAGAGCAGGTAAACCTCCCGTGATGTATGACCTGGCCAATCTCGTTCCTTACCGGATAATGCGCGCTGGATGATTTTAGAACTGATTGTGTCCTGGTGTGTGTCAGTTACACATCCTCAGTGGCTTAATGGGCAGCCCGGAGCTGGGACCCAAGAACTCCTGAGTTGTAACCATGGCTTTGCAATCTTACTTGCTTCACCTCTGTTCCCATCTGGAAAGGGGATGTGACGATCTTCATTGGGTTACCGCAAGTTCTAATTGAATACGTGGGGCCAAATTCTGATCTCTGTTACCCATAGGCAGACTTAATCTGGATTTACACTCACACATGTGGGATTAGAATCTGGCCTGTTAAATGCCGTCCTATAATAGTGCTCAGTGTTGTAAGGTGAGGGCAGAATCGGGTCTGGTGTGCAGGCTGGTGAAGTGGGCGTCCCAAAACCTTTTTTCCCCCCAGAGACGAGCAGGATGCTCAGTACAGAACAGTCCCTGCTCTCCCTTCTAGCACATCTGGGTCTGAGTCCCCCTCTCTCTGTGTCACCAATGTGCATGATTAACTCCGCACAGCCCCTGAACCTGTGGGCTCCCATTAAGGGCATCAGATGATCTCTTCGTGGGCTGTCAGTCCAAAATGAGTCTAAAGTCTGGCGCTTAAAAGATCTAATTTTCATAATCACCCTCTCCCCCCTCACCCTCCCGCCCCCACCCATCCACACGCACAGAAGGGCACGTTGTCAGGGGACTCGTTGCTCCGTTTGCCTAAAGATGCATCAGGGTTCATCCAGGGGTCAGGCCCGGATTCTGCTTCCTGTTTAGCAAGCATGGTGTTGCAGCCTGGTCTGTCGGACCAGAGCTCATGCGTTGTCAGGGATGCGGCTGGCAGAGAGTCGGTGGTTAAGTAACCCCTTCATGCTGCCCTATTGCACCAAGTGGCTTTTAGGGAAGGAGTCCCCTATGGGTTGAAATACCTCAATAAAGCCAGGGTGGCCAGTGCCACGAACGCTACTTCATTGTGGTAAGGGTCTTGGGTGATGCTACAGCAGTGTTGCAAAAGTATGAGTCGGCCCTCCCCCAAAATCATGAGGTGGGCTTAAAAATAATAAAGACAAAGTTCTTTTTGTTTGCCCTCCTGCCCTTGCCTTTTGGATTTGTGCCGTCGAGTTTTTTCTCCTCAGGCACAAGGGCTGGAAACTTTGTTTTAAAATGAAAGCTGAGATTGCCCCATACTCCTGGGACTCCAGGAGCTGGGGCTTTAAGAAAAGCAACAACTATTGCGAGACGTGTGGTGAAGGCATGAGGGTTTGCAGCACTGCTCTGGAATTACTGGTAGATGCTTGTTCAGCGCTGGTTTCAGGGTGATTCTGGGCATTGCTTCCCCACCAGAGGGATTTGTCATGTCACTAACAGCCCTTCAGTCTGATAATGGGGCCGTTAAAGTAAGAGATGCTTATAGATAGGGCCCTACCAAATTAATGGCCATGAAAAACACGTCACAGACAGTGAAATCTGGTCTCCCCCATGAAATCTTGTCTTTTGTGTACATTTACACTATACAAAAGAGATTTAATGGGGGAGATCAGCTTTTTTACAATTGGAGGTCCCGACCCAAAAGGAGTTGGGGGGGGGGGGTCGCAAAGTTATTGTAGTGGGGATGTGGTATTGCCACCCTTACTTCTGCTGGCCAAGGGCCCAGCTCTGAAGGCAGCGCCGAAGTAATGGTGACAATACCATGAAACCCCCCACCCTACAGTAACCTTGTGACGCCCCAGCCCCCACCCACTTTTGGGTCCGGACCCCTACAGTTACAACACTGTGAAATTTCAGCTTTAAATGTCTCTGAAATCACAAAATTTACAATTTTTAGACTCCTCTGACCGTGAAATTGACTGAAATGGATTGTGAATTTGGCGGGGCCCTACTTACAGATTCCAACCCTCCCATACTAGGATGGTCTGCACTCCAAGGTTTGGGTCATTGGTACTACACCTGCAGTCGTTTCGGTGGGCTCACAGGTGATCGTTGGGGTAGTGTAGGTAGCATGTTGTGCCCACTGCAGACAGAGCAATCCTAGCTCCTGCTCCCCGAAGAGCTGCCCGCAAACGCCAGGAGAGGTAGACGGTAGGTCTTATACGCTCAGAGCCCTGCAGGCGTTAGGCATATCTCCTACAAGCAGAGGTCCCTGAACCCGCTAAGATTTAAATCCCTTGTCTAAGCCCAAGCTGAGTATATTTCCAATGCTGGCAGTCAGTCATGGTCTGCCCCCCGAGTGTGGGCGTTGCAGGGAAAGGTCCAGCAGACAGAACCAGAGTGTTTATTTCCGACATTTACTGCTCTTTATTTTATTTGTATCGTTAAGTGAAGGCCGAGGACGTTCCACAAACCTCAGCTTTCTCCCCGAAGTCCGTTGTTTACAGAGACTGTGTCAGTCCCTGGGGCGCGCTCTCCCATAAAACCTGATCGTATATTTCAGGGTATAAGCCTCAGATGTCAGCTCTGGAACGCTGTCTCCAAAACAATGGCTGCCCTTGTTTACCCCCCATTCTTTGTTTGTTTTTGCTCTGGTTTATCTTTCTGCTCTGGTTTTTATTTTCCTTACGATGCTTGACTTTTACAGTGACGCACTCCTTATCCCTCTAATGAGGCAGGAAGTCCTAGGAGGCTGTTACTGGACCCTGAATACCTTTCTCAGAACCCACGAAAGCTTTTAAATACTGCACAGATGTTGCCAGCACTAAAAATTCTTCTGATTTCCGAGGCTATGGTCTGGTTTGCGTTGTGCTAGCGATTGGTCCATCAGTGGAGTTGCTCCTGTTTTACCCTGAGATCAGAACTGTCATTTAATGCATTAATTATACTCCTATTCAATGTTACCGATGGCCAGAATTGACTAATGCTACCCGCTCCCCCCTCCCCCACCGCCCCAGCTCCATGTTCATGTTATCCATAACTGTTATTTAGTAATGCTGGGTTTTTTTCCCCTCTGCTCTTTGCATTATTGTCACCGATAGGTTCCGTGCTGCTGGTTTTCCATTGTTTTGTTGTTGGGGGCATTTGCCTTTATTGATTCTCTCTGCTGATACCACAAAAAGATCTGAGATCTCTGTATGGACTGACAGCCTGTCTTCCCTCAATAGAAGAGTCATCCAGCATTATAATACAGTAACTGCAAAAAGACACCTTCCCCCCCCCACCCTGTTTCATTCTTATTCTTTCTCTTTTTTCTTAATTCACTGTCTAGTGAGTTTCTGATTGACTCAAAGACCAATTAAAGTAAAATTTAATGGGAGAATAGATTACCTCCCTGAGGTTTCCCTGCCATCCATCACTTTTTTATAGCAGGAGCTGTGTAGAAGCTCATAACTTCATGCTGTGAATGTGATAATAAAGAGGGCACGGAGAGGATTCCGATTTACTGCCGGGCTGATGTGCACCAGGATGGGATTTACTGCCCCCGGTCCCTTCCCCTTTTTATTCAGGGGGAGGTCACCGGATCGGCACCGGCTCAGAGACGCTGAAGGATGGGATGTCAGGTTGCGATCTTTTCTCTTCGTGGCGGGAGAAGAAGGGGGGAAAGGTTGCATGTAAATGCAATTTGTCCAAAGTCCGGGGGTGCACAATATTCCTCTTTGTGCTCAAGAGGCTGCTGTTGCCCCAGTCATGCTTGTGCTTACACATGTTTGTGTAAAACCCCCACTCCTTGTGCAGAAATTTCGGGGTGAACCCCACGTTTGGCAGCTTCTGAATCACACATGACACTTCCCCCCCCCTCCATCCCCCACTCCCAGTGATTGTTTGCTGAATTAGCTGAGGTTAGTTGTCCAGCCTGCCCTTTTCAGGGCGTCATTAACATCTCCAAGCAGCTCGTTTGCAGAAAAGGAGACTTTGGAGTCAGGAGATTGCAAGGAAATGCCAGGAGCATACATCTGTGTTTATTAATATATAATATATTGTGTGTGCGTGTATTCAGAGTCTGGCCCTTTAAAACTCCTCCTGTTTCCCTTTTTATTTCCCAGGATCTCAGTGTGGTTCAGTGGAATTCACCCTGTAAGAGCAGAGGGATTTTAAAGGGCCAGGACCATAAATCAGCTTAAAATGTTTCTGCCATGGGTGTGATTTTTTTTTTTTCCTGATTGTGGGTGTTGACCCTGTTGAGAATCTTTTCCTTGGGACCCTGTTTGTCAAGCCTCCTGCAGTGTTACGGGAAAGATGATAACAGGCTGAGGCAACCGTTGGGGGGCCATGGACTGTTTAAGGCCAACTGAGATCTGAGCTGTGGGCACTGTTGAGTTGCTAGTATTCACCCATCACGAATTGCCCACAGTTGCCACCCAGGAGCATGTGAAATCCTACACTTGGATCCTTCCTGAAGCATAGGGAGTTGCTAGGATGTCCCTTCCTAATCCAGTAACGCCCTACGAGAAAGCGGGTAAATGTTGGCTTCTCGGTGGCAACAACTGTGTTCTTGATTAACCTCCGCAGTGCTCCCAGCTCTGAGTCTGCCTTTCCCTGCAGAAGTAAAAAGGAAAAAAACAAAACAAGTGCTGAGTGTCATTATAATAGTGCCAAGTGATGGCAAGAAGACCCTGCATGGGAAGGCGTGCCCCCATGAGTACCACAACGGCAATTTATCAGGTCCGAGCTATGCCGTCCCAGGGAGGGAGATAACAGCCAGACTGGCTCAAACCTGAGGCCCCTCTAGCCAAGTGTTCTGTCTCTGATGGTGGCCAGGAGCAGATGCTTCAGAGGAAGCCTGGCAGTAGGTGGAAAATCACCCCATACTCAAGTGTCCTCCTGATCACTAATAGTTGGAGAGCTCGAATGTGGTGAAGGGTAGGGTAGCTACAGGCTGTATCATGGAGCTTTATTGGCTGCATTCAGCTGATGGACCATACTTTATTATTATTTCTATTACAGCAGTCCCCTAAGGGCTCCAGCTGAAACCAGGACCCCACTGTGCTAGACCCTATACAAACACATTGGGACAGGATCCTGTCTACCTCGGTGTGCACATCAGGGGCAAGGAAATAAAGGCACAGAGAGGGGAAGTGACTTGCCCTGGGTCCTGCAGCAGAGCTGGGACTAGAACCCAGGCCTCCTGACTCCCAGGCCAGCGCCCTTTCCATTGGACCGTGCTGCCTCTCGGCCTTTGATCACTCTCGGTCCTATGGGTTGCATAGGGGATTTGTTTGCCTTAGCTGAGGGGCCAAAGAGAGTGGGAGGGTAATGAAAAGCTGCGTTTCCCTTGAGTGGTTTATAAGGAGCCAGGGGCTCCAGGAAAAGATGCATCTCCCCTCGTGAGTTTCAGAGAAAAGGTCTGTGTATGAAATGGCGATGAACTGAAGAAGGGAAGAGAATTTATCTGGAATTAATAGAAACTATTTGTTGGATTTTTCTAGGCTGAAGATCTGGAATTAATCATTATTCCAAGAAACCCTGAATGACGTTTCTTGCGGCTTTCCTACACAGATAGTGTCCCGGTGGGAGCACTCCTCGCGGTATTTTGTCAGGCACCATCAGCAGTATTGAGCCAACCCGAGCACCCTATTATTAATCCCTTTC
This sequence comes from Caretta caretta, assembly GCF_965140235.1. Classification (NCBI taxonomy): domain Eukaryota; kingdom Metazoa; phylum Chordata; order Testudines; family Cheloniidae; genus Caretta; species Caretta caretta. The sequence continues at coordinate 10,771,802 of NC_134232.1, forward strand.
TCCTGATGACATGACGGCAATCGATGGCTGAACAAGCTATTGAAACTGCAGCAATCAGCTGGACTCCCGTTAATCCAATGGGGTGCAGACTTGGGGCCGGGTAGCAGGACAGGGAGTTTAAGGACCTCTGTACTGGTTTATCTCTGGGACTTGATGCCCATGATATTGAGCGTTGCTATGCACAACGTAATGCGTAGGAGGGACAGTGTCCTGCAAAGCGGGAGAGTTGCAGACGGTTATAAGGCGCGTTTGCAGCACTGATTGTGTTGTCCTCATTAACGTGCATAGGCTTCGATGCATTTTGTTACCCCACTGGCAGAGAAGGGGAGTTTGCGCATATGTGCACTTATAGATGGGAGGTTATGCAAAAAAAAAAAAAAAAATAGCCACCTGCCGGGGAATTGTTTTATTCTTAACTTTGGGATTTCAGACCCTTGTACAAGTAGAACCAGCTTTATCCCCAGGGCTACAAATTCATGCACATCCTCTCCTGTCAACAAGCTGGCTGTGTGGACTCTCTGCTGCTCGGCTTTGTCCTCGCCCCCAGGTGCGGTCGCTGAGGTCACCAGAAGATCTGAACGGATGAGAAGTCCACCCAGCAGCGTTGACAGAGGGGGAGAGCAATGAGAACTGTCATTGCAAAAGCGTTTCTTAGTCGGTTCAGAACTGTCCTGCTTTACATAGAGACCTGTATCCAGGCTGCTTCCCAGCATGTGCATCAAGGTCTGGATGGACCTGGGATGTATTTGGTCTCCCTTGGTCACAGCAGTTCGGTCCCCGTTGGTCTGTTTGGGTCCAGACTTCGGCTGAGGCCACCAGCAAATGGGAGCCGTTGCAGCAGTGGGGTATTGGTGGTGTGGATGTAGAGCGAAAAGGAGGACTTGTGGCACCTTAGAGACTAACCACGAAAGCTTAGGCTCAAATAAATTGGTTCGTCTCTAAGGTGCCACAAGTCCTCCTGTTCTTTTTGTGGTTACAGACTAACACGGCTGCTACTCTGAAACCTGGATGTAGAGTGAAATTTGTCACCCATAATGCCAAGGGGCAGTACAAAGGTGTGTCTCACTTAAGCCCTCTCTAGTGGTTTAGGGTCTTTGGGAAGTCCCATGTGAGCACTTAAGTGGTACATAGGCTTTGAGCTGGCCCCTTGCATACAATGAATTTCACCTACTGTACTAAGATGATGAACTAAGACCTACCAAAGTCACATCACTTACCAGAGGCCACTAAACGGACTCAGCTTGTAAAGACTTTGTCTTGGTCTGGCTCGGAACCAGTGACCTGGAGGTGAAAACCTGTCCTCGTCCCACTCTGATCTATCCCATTCTTTCTTCTTGGACTGGCATGTACTTGCCTGAAGAGGAAAGGTTTATCACTCTGAGACGCCTTTAAAGGGGCTTGATTTTCAGAAAGTGTTAAGCACCTGGGCTCTGAAAATCTAGATGGGCACCCAAAACTTAGTCATCTTTGAAAATTTGGGGCATACATAAAACAGAAGGTACTCCATGTTGACAATGGTGAACAGTTCCGTCCCGTGGTGGTGGTGAAGTTGGAAACACGTCCAGGAGGGCCCTTCGCATTTGGAATTGCTTGGTGACCTCTTGATCCCTGTTCTATGTAATTTGCACACATACCAAAAGAAGTAATAAGCATTTAGGCATTTAAAAATGTTGTTTGAACAACATTAGTGCATTGAACTTCACCTGCCTGCTCTGAGGTTGGGCTGGTACCATTCCTTCCCTTATCAGACTGGGAAACTGAGGCCCAAAGAGGTGATGGGATTTGCCATGGCTGCTGAGAGAGGTCAGTGGAAGGGGGATGGGTTTAGAACTCGGAGGTTTGTGGTTCACGCACTCCATCCATAGGCGTCGACTCCGTGGGTGCTCAGGGGCTGGAGCACCCATGGGGAAAAATCAGTGGGTGCTCTGCACCCACCGGCAACCAACCTCCCCTCCCACCCCACGCTCCACCTTCCTCCCCTGAGCGCACACATCCCTGCTCCTTTGCCTACCTCCCAGTGCGTCCCTCCTTGCCGCCGCCAAACAGCTGTTTGGCGGTGTGCTGGGAAGGAGGGGGAGGAGCAGGAACGTGGCTTGCTCAGGGGAGAAGGCGGGGAAGAAGCGGGGCCGGGGCAGAGATTTGGGGAAGGAGTCGGAAAAGGAGGAGGGAGGGGGCAGAGTTGGGGTGGCGACTTTGGGGAAGGGGTTGGAATGCGGGCGGGGCAGGGGCGGAGGGCGGTCGAGCACCCACCGGCAGGAGCAGAAGTCGGCGCCTATGTCTCCATCCCCCCACACGTAACAATAAACCTTCTGTGACCGAGCGGGGCATGAGGTTGACGCTATTCTAGAGGCAGGTGTGCATTTCACGACTGTCTTCTCAGTTTGGTTTTGCCCCAGCGCCTTGCACAATGGTTCATGATGGGTGCTCCTAGGCACTACCGTAGTACTTTTACCTGCCGCAGTTCGTAGACACACTCACGCACACCCGGCCCCCTTCCCTAGCTAAAATCTGGGAAACACGCTCCCCATTGAGTAGCCTATCCGCGCCCCCTACGTAAGGGGTGGGCGCCAGTCCCTGCTCTCCCCAGCACCATCCTGGGTCAGAGCTGCCCGGTGAAGCAGTGCATTGTGGGGTTCAGAGGAAGGCTCCTGCACCGCTGCACACGCTCAGGCCCGGAGAGAGTTTACTGATCGGACTGGCCATTAAGGTGGGTCAGTGACGGATGGAGTGTGTTCCTGTGCCCTCGCCCTGAGTGTGCTTTGACACCCCCTGACCGGCAGCTGTTGTCCCGGCTGCCTTGTTAAGGGTGTCGCTCGGTGACTTCAGCAATACATCAACCTGGATGATGCCTTGGAGTATTTGGACAGCTCGTGGTGTGATGAATTGTTGGGATTGATCTGTCTTCGTTCCTGCGCGCCCCCCGTCCTGTCCCTGCCAACCCTTAAACCACGGATCCTTTAAAGGTTCGCTCCTTCCGGGGTGTCCCATTTGAAGATCCCTGGCATGTAAAGTGTGATGTTGAGAAATCTGGGAGAGAGAGAAACACCGAACTGGAATTGGAGGAAAGCACGTAGAGCTCATAACATGACTAAGAGGCAGCCACGGCGATGGAGAGAATCTTACAGCTGCTGAAAACTAAGGTGGAGAAACTTTCCCTGCGGTTGCAGAGAGCTCTGGGTATCGAGGGCGCAGACTTGCTGGCTTCTGCATGTCCCAGGGCTCCCTGCAATGGCAGTGGGCAACACAGAACAATCAATCAATCAATCGGATTCCCATTGACTCCTGCAGTCTAGGGAGAATAGCACACACAATTTGTTCCGTTACCTCCAGTGATAACAGAGAAATTCCTGAAAGGAATTTGAACTTTATTCCCCTCCAGTAAATATCCCATTATGACAAAGCTCGTGTGTTACGGTAAATTATTTCCTTGCCAGTTATAGCCTTCTATTGGCATGTGTCTTCCTATCAAAGCTCCGATCCAAGGCCCACTACGCTAACTGAGCATCCCACGTGGGGACAAGGGATTTCCGGGGCAGCTGTGGGAATCTCCACTCCTGCCTGTGAGACTAGGAGTCGTGATTTGCCTCTTAGCAGGGCAAGTGGGGTTCTCAGAACGACACAGTCCCCTTTGACCCTGTCCGTACTATAGTTAGAACCATCTGCGCTGAAAAAGGCCCTGAAATGCTCATCTGCCAGTTACGTTTATAGATCAGTCCAGTGGAGCAGTCCATAGAATTGATTAGAGGTGTATGTACCCCTCTATCGGACGGTGCAAAAAACTCTCATAGGAAGGACATCGTCCTCTATTAAATTCTATAGGCTTTTAGAGTAATTTCCGTTGAACCCTATTGCAAATTTAGAGAGCCCCACTGGGTTCTCTCCAACTAAATGCTCTAGGGCTTTCCCATAAGAGATTGGTTATGCACCCCAGTTTGTTCACTGACCAGCGTTGGTTCACCTGGTGTACGAGTGCTGGCTTGTCTCTCCTTGCCATGCTGCATCGGGGCATTATGGGAAAATCTGGACAGTGCTCCCATCCTGCCTCAGCTGCTGGTGCCAGAGGCAAATGCTGTGTGTTTGCGGGGGGGGTGCTTGATGCATTTTAGGCTGGCCAGGAAAGCAGGGTAAGTCTCTCACAGAGGCCTGTTGGGCTGTCCTGTCTGCACAGCGGCCCCATTGTGTTAGGACCCGATGGTTGTGCTCAGTGCCCTGCTCCAGTAATCCTCCCACGGTTAGGAGCCTTCTCGGGTTTGGACACAGCTTGCCCGTGGACCCCTCTGGATTTAAAAACCTGGTTACAAACGGCAGTGAAGCAAGGCCCCTTGCCGGAGTTTGTCTCTGCCGCAGCAGGTTGTGGGGTTGGCTCATGGCCTCGTTTGCACAGCTCTGAACTCTTCTCGGTGGCGTCTACTGATCCTTGCTGGGGCTGACGTCGGAGGCCCGTGGTGGGGCCAGCTGACCTTTCTCTCATTCATTAAGGACCCACTTAGTGCTCCACAGGACTGACGTGAGACAGCCAGGAAAAGCAGCACCGAACGTTTATGGCCATGGAATGCAAACCTCATCGATGAGCATCCAAATGCTAATGCAGAATTGAAATAGCATTGAGATGATATTAGCCCACAAAAGCACCTCCTTCCGTCCGTCCCCCCCCCCCCAAAAAAAGTTAAGACAAACTCTCTTCATGTCCCTCCTGTGCCTACATAGTATTCGTTTGCATGGCAAAGTTTTTAGGGACACCTCTAGTACCATGGCAGGCTGTCAGGACTTTGGGGCAGGGCCCACCAGGGCCAGTGGAGAGAGCAGTTGGCTGGAACTCAGGAGACCGGGCTCAGCAAAACTTTCCCCTCCCACTCTTTGTCCAGCTTGTCTGTTCAGACTGTAAGCTCTCTGCATTTGGACAGCCCCAAGCACGCCGGCGGGGGGCCTGCTCAGTCGGGGCTTCCGTCACAGGCTTCCTCTGTGACATCAGGCAAGCAATTTACCTTCTCCAGGCCCCACTTCCCTCCTCTGTAAAATGGAGATACCGATGCCGACTTTCCTCTGAGCAACATAAAGTGCTTTGAGCTCCCGTGGGGGGGGAAGGGTTGTGTGAGTGCAAATATACTTATCATTGCAACGTATTATTGACGTACTCCTTAAAACCGGCGGCTTGTTGTGGTTTTTTTTTTCCCCGCCCTTGCTGCCAGTCGTGGGGAGCATTCCTGACGAGGCTGGGCTGCGACAGTCTGCAAAAGTCACGTTGTCCTGTCTTTGATCAGCGGCCAGTGTGGGGAATTACATCACAGGCCAAGCTTTGTATTGTGCCCCAGTTACTGATAACTCTGCAGATGCTCTGACAGTGACCGCATGCAAATGGAACTCGGGGTGGGGGGGACTCAGATGTGGTTATGCTCACAGCAGGAAGGCGGGGTCCCTGTCCAGCAAAGTATTTCAATGCCATGAAGTGAGTGGGGACGGAAGTGATTTTCTGAACCAAGGTCCAAGTTTCCTTGGCTCAGAACGTGTGTGTTCGATTCCCCCCACTCAGGATCACTTGCTCTGATTTTTGATCCGAAGGGAACTGAGGGTGGGAAATGCCCCCCCCTCCAAAAAAAAACAAACCCCAAAACAAAAACTGGCTGTGTCATGGAAACAGCCTTAAACTATCGTATTTCAAGTATAACGCCATCATAAAAGTAACAGGATAATGATTTTTTTCAGTGCAGATATTAGAGAGCTGGATATTGATTGGTTGTTTCCCTTGTCGTTCTAACCTCTGATAGAACTGCATTTTTTGACAGAGAGTGCAATAAAATGTACAGTTTCCAATTTGAGAGCCCTATAAATGTCATCTCTGTGTGCACGGTTACAAATTCTTCATGATGTTCCCTTTCTCTCCCCTCTGTACCGAGAGGCTCTTCCGAGATCAGAGCAGTAGTACAGTACGTCTCTTCCCGGAGAAGAAAGTTCACATGAACTGAAAATCCTTCACACCGTATTTATAGATAAAATGATGGCGTGTCTAAAACAATGGCCCTGTCTCTCCTTGGGAGCTGCAGGGAGTTCTCTTGGCTGTGGGCATTTTAGAAAAAAAAATAGCCCTATGGAATTATTTTATTATTTGAGCAGGGCTCAGATAAGAGCAGCATAAATACATACAGGACCAAATTATCAAGTTCCCCCACAAGGGACCACATTTTGCAAAGAGCTCAGCTCAGCCCTATTGTAACACTCATGGTCAGTACCCAACGGACTGAGTTCTTCTGCAGATCTGACCCACTTACTCTGGTGTTCAGTGGGATCTCGGCTCTTTTGAAAATCTGACCGTGGGCGTCACGACGGGGAGGCTGCTGGGAGCTTGAGCTCTTTGGAAGATCTGGAATTGTGGATGCTAAGATCTTGCCAAGCACTGTAAAGAAATTTAGGAAGATGATAGTTCTTCCATGAAGGGCATGCAATTGAAATCGCTCAGGGCTGGCCTACACTACAAAGTTAGGTGGTCTTAACCAGTGGTGAGCTGGAGCCGGTTCGCACTGGTTCACGCTAACCAGTTGTTAAATTTTGAAGCCGGTTTAGGATCGGTTGTTAAAGGGGTGGGCAAACTCCAGCCCGGGGGCCACATGCGGCCCGTGGGACAGTCCTGTCTGTCTCGTCTGAGCTCTCGGCTGGGGAAGCTCCCCTGAGAATTTTTACTCACCTGGCAGCACTCCAGGCCTTCAGCAGCGGGTCCTTCACTCGCTCCAGGCCTTCAGCGGCACTTCAGTGGCAGGTTCTTCAGCGCCGCCGAAGACCCGGAGCGACTGAAGGAACTGGTTCTTCAGCTTCTGGCAGCTCATCACTGGTCTAAACTACATGGCTTGGGGCTGTGAAAAACTTCACTCCCTGTGTGATGTAATTAAGCCAATCTAAGCCCCCATGTAGTCATTTCTAGGTCACCAGAAGATGCAGCGTCTTCCTAAATGATTTGGATAACGGCCCAAAGAGTGCCCTTACAAAGTTTTCAGCTGGTTGCAAGCACTGTGGAGGACAGGATTAGAATTCAAAATGATCTTGACAAACTGGAGAAACGGTCTGAAATAAATAGGCAGACATTCAATAAGGTCCGAACCTGTAATAACTTTCCTGTCTTATCGACAAGCAATGTCTGCCCTTGAACATTGCAGCATTGTGACATGGCTGATTGGAAACTCTTGGGGGCAGGGACCGTGTTTTTGTTCTGTGTTTGCCCAGCCCCTAGCACCAGGGGGTCCTGGTCTGTGACTGGAGCTCCTAGTAAGCTACTGAACCACCAATGGAATAAATAATCACATCCACTTGAAAACTAGCTTGAGGCCACCAAACTCATTGCACTTGTGACTAAAGAGAGGTGTGGGTCCAGGTCTCCAGAGGAAGGCAAGTTGCTGTGTTAACCCAACATGCTGCTTGTAAAAATTAATCCATTTTACATAAACATCCTCCTTGACAAAAACCTGAAACCACCAGCTACATCCCCAAGGTGCACAACGGCCCGCATAATCAGCGCAGTCACCCTTTGTGCGCTCAAGCTGTGACCTTCCCTTAGGTTTAATGCAAGCTTTTTATTTATCTCCAATAACTCTCCAATCAGTCAGCGCTCTGCCAGGTTTTCTCTAACCTCAGATTATGGTCTCATAACCAGGTTTGGTGCCTTTATTGGTCTCGTAGGTAGCTGGAGCTGTTAAGCCCGGTGGTTCGATTTGATGAGAGACATTTCAAGGGTCTTAGTATCTCTCCCCTTTTGCCTAAACATTTCAGCCCCGTCTACACTGGGACTGGGACCGCAGATGTCAGCTATGGGTCTGTCTTAGCTTCCCATCAGCCAGGCTTGACATTCAAGCTCGAGAGTGCACCGCGTTCAGAACGGGTTACAAAAGTGGCACTTTGTCATGTCCTCTGCAATGCGTGTTGCATTGGTTTGGCGTGGTCTTTTTCCAGTGCCCAGGCCATGATTAGCCCCGTATAATGAAGGCCTCCAGGTGAATATGAAATTCAAAGGCAAGAGGGATGCCAGGAGATTGCTCTGAAGTTTGGGGAAGTCGCCTCAGTCTTACCCACAAGTTCTGAACTCTGGAACGAGCCTGGATTTGTAGCTGGGGACCCACGATTCTGACTGATTAACCACATTTGCTGCCTTTTTATAATAAACTCCTGATCTAGCTGGTCCTGGATTTATCACTGCTGGTGGGTGACGGAAAGATAAGAAGACGATGCTGCTTTTTTTTTGTGTTTTGTTTTTGAGCAAACATTCTTTCTACTGCCCTGTCACTTTCTTACATTTCCAGCGGTGGGATACAGCGAGCACGATCAATATTTTATTTTATCTCTCTTTACCAGTAATTTTTTTTTTAAATCAGAGAATCCTTCTCTTTCCCTGTTCCCCCCCCCCCCCCCCACACCTTTGGATAAATAATTGGGAGGGAAGCTGTGCTGCATTCAGCACCTTTTAGAAAAGTTTGCGGAGTTAAAGGCTGATGTCAGGGAAAGTAATAGTCCGGGAGAAGGAAGGCCAGGCCTCTGCTCTGCTTTAACATCCTGGTCCTGAGAAGAAATGAAAGCCAGAGAGTGGATGAGTGTTGGCTCGGGTGACTCATAAGAACAGCCATACTGGGTCAGACCAAAGGTCCGTCTAGCTCAGTAGCCCGTCTTCCGACAGTGGCCAATGCAGGTTGCCCCAGAGGGAATGAACAGACCAGGTAACCATCAAGTGAGCCATCCCCCTCGCCCATTCCTAGCTTCCCAGGAAGCTGCTGCTCTAGCTTGGTCACATGAAGTCTGAGTAGGGCACCAGACTGGGACTCTCCTAACTCCTACTCTATGTAACCTCAGGCAAGTCATTTCTCGCTGAGTAAGATCTACACTGCAATAGAAGATCTGCCGCTGACAAGGGCTGGGGCTGTAAATTGCAGTGTCAGTGTTCAGGGCTGGAGCCAGGGCTTTGACACCCTTCCCCCTCGTGGGATCTGAGGCTCCAGGCTCTGCCCTGAGCATGAAGGTCTACGCTAGTTTTTGCCCTGCAAGCCCAAGTCAACTGACCCAAGCGCTGAGATTTGGTGCAATGGGTTTTTTATCGTGGTGGAGCCGTACCCTCGATTTCCCCTCCCACCCAGACTGTGTTGTAGGAGCTATAGGAGACGAGTCATCAAGTTCGTGAGCTGTAGCTCACGAAAGCTTATGCTCAAATAAATTGGTTAGTCTCTAAGGTACCACAAGTACTCCTTTTCTTTTTGCGAATACAGACTAACACGGCTGTTACTCTGAAACCAAGTTTGGTTGGTTTTTTTTTTAAGTGCCTTTCATGGTAAAATAAATCTTCATTTTTTGGGTGACTAGAGATCTCTGGAGCTCAGGTCAAGCTTGTACTTAGAAAGCTCCTGAGAACAGAATTTGTTCAAATGGTGTAAGCCAGTGCGCCCACCTCAAACCCACTTAGCAATGCTGGAAATCCAAGCTGCATCTCAAATGTAGGGACCCGAGATGCTTAGCAGCCTGGGATCTCCGGCTTAAATAAGGTGACCAGATGTCCCGATTTTTATAGGGACAGTCCCGATATTTGGGGCTTTTTCTTATATAGGCATCTGTTACCCCTCCATTCCCTGTCCTGATTTTTCACACTTTCTATCTAGTCACCCTAGGGATAAACAACATCCTTGGAAGCCAGAGTCGTGAGAGAAGTCTGTGTGGCTACGGTGTCGAGGGCGAGACCTATAGCTGGGGAGGGGACGTGAGATGCAGGCCATGACAGGCTTGGGGAGAGCAGGGCAAAGCATTCGGTGGCAGCTGCCTGCGTCTCTGAGATTGCTACACGTGAAACCTACGAGAATGTCACCTCCTTCGGAACAGCAGCACAGAGCAATCAGCAAACAGATCTAATGATGCGGGCCGAAGGGGGCATGGGCAGCTTGGCACTGATTGGGGTGCATTTGCTAGGGCTTTTATTGCTTCCTGTCTCTGTGCACCCCTGGGAGGAGTGTGAGCCTGGGCGAGGATACGCTCACATGTGTGCTTGGAAGGGGGATTGTGGGAAGGCAAGTTTCCCTGACCCCGCTGCCCATTTTACGCACTGCTGGGAAAGCAGGATAGGTCCTAAAATCAGAAGCAGGGTGAGGAGCGAGATTAGGTGGGGCTGAGCGCCTAGTATCTTAAATCCTGATCTTACGCTGCTTCCCTGTGGCCGACCTTTGGAACTGCACCTTCCCTCTGCAGTCCTCTCTGCCATTGCCAGAGGCTGGTTTGTTTGCAGGACACAGGCTTCCCTTGCTGTGCCGGACCGAGCAGGCACCCGCTACCCCAGGTTGGCAGAGCCCCGATTTCAAAGCCGTTTGCGCTGTCCGCCTCGAGCCCCTGCTTCCCCATGCTCACCAGAGAGAGGTACTTCACCCCTGTCCATCCATCTGTTGACCTTTGCTTGGCCCTTTATAAGTCAAAGTCAGATTTCCGTCTGAGAGCCCTTTCCTAGTGCCCATAAATAAGCGAGAGAAGCCAATGGAAGTGCTTGATTTTATTCATATGTGTTTTTAAAGACCTGAAACTCAGCCCCGGTGTCAGGATGGGAATTCATGCAATCTTTATGGCACAAACCTCTGTGTTTGTTTATTTTTGCCCCGTTCACCCAAATTTAACTCGAGTGCAGCTTGGAAACAACCAGGATTGTGTTATGCATGATGGCACTCCCCCAAACCTGGGGTCTGTCTCTCTCTCTCTCTCCCCCTCCCTCCAGATGATCAAAAAATCCTAATAGACTCTCTGCTGGCACATGCTTTCTCCGTAGAATGCACGCTACGATGCACACGCTAATTGCTCATGACCCCTTCTGCCAACCCACCCTGTTCGAGTATTTGGGGGTGTTCTTTAATCTCGTCCCACACAGGGACACATGTCTGGTTTTCCCCACACAGGTTTCCCTGATTGGAGACCTGTCAGGTGGAAATCAGGAGATAGGCCCTGGTGGTGCACCTGCACGGCCCACCGGGGACCTGCAACCTAGGCAGGAATGTTCAAAGTAGTGTGTGATGGGAGAAGATTGTCTGGTCACGTCACACCATGTGTCCCAGGAGGGTTGGAAGAGGGGGTTAGAAATAAATGGTTCCTTCTGTGTCATGTCTCGGTAAAGAACTGTGATCGGTGTGGGGTAGGTGAAGGGGGCACCATATGAGCATGTCAAAGCCCACTGGGGCAAGTCTTTGTGTTTTGTGTTTGTACAGCGCCTAGCACAATGGGGTCCTGGGATCATCATCCATGTCTGGTGGAGGAAGAGGGAAACGGGTCATTTAGAGGCATGTTCCACACAAGATCTGTGAGCAGCAGTGGGTAGGTAGGTGCCACAGGGCTTCAGCTTCCAGGCAGCCTGTGAGCAGGGATGCTTGCTGGAGGGGAGGGGAGTGAAGCTGGCATCCCCGGGCATGTCTCAGTGACCCACTATCGCCCTCCTCCCCCACTCTCTCGCCTGGCGGCTGCAGGGTGAAAGCTGAAAGTTGAAGAGTCCAAAACCGTCAACCCCCGGCGCTCGGCCGGTGATGGGAAATGAAAATATTTGGATAAGCCGCGATACAGAGCTGCTGCTATTTACAAATCTTGATCCCGCAGCCGGCACATCAAAAGCTCTCCCTTTATACAGCGAGCTTGGCACGCCCGGCTCTGTTTTCAGGCTGTCAAGGGCATTATTTGATGTTCCTCTTCTGTTTGTTTACATTAATTAAGATGGTCAGATCCATCATTGTGATTTTCTCCCCCCAACCCGCACCTCCTGGTAAAAGCATTGTGGGGAGGGGAGTGCTGAAGGGGGGCGCGCCTGCCGCAGGTGTTAGGCTGCTCTTGTTCCGCTGGTGATAAAACACACATTTGTTCTCTGGGGGGTGTGGACAGAGTGACACTTTCTCGATTAAAAACCCGTTCCCCCCCCCTGCCCAAAGTGACGAATGACATTCTTATCTGGAACAAGTCAAAGCAGTGGCCAAGTTTCATCCCCACTTGACATACGGGGTAGCGAAGACCGCGTGGATGGCGCTGCGTCCCGGCCAGGGTCCTGATTGGTGGCTGGGTCTTTCTGCTGGAACAATCGGCGAAATAAGAAACATTCTCAGCGTTGGGCCCAATTCTCCGTTGCCTTGCACCTCTGTGTAGTTGTTAGTGGCAGTGCAAAGTAGCTCTGGAACACTAGCATTTCCCACTCACTTTGCTGTGGTGCAAATAACACCAGGGACAAGGCAGTGGAGAAGAGGGCCCGGGTACTTGTCATTGTTAGGCTTCAGAGTTAATGCTGAAGGAGGCTCATTCATGCTTCTATCAAACCAGACTCGGTCACCCAAGCACTGTGTCAGGGTCTCGTTTGGAAGGTTTTCTCTGCAACTATAAGCACTAGAAAGCTTGTCTTTTAAACGGAAGCTTAAACACTGAGCCCAACAGAGAGATGTTGGGGCACTGTAATAGACTCAGACTTTAAGCTCAGAAGGGACCATTATGATCATCTCGTTCAACCTCCTGCACAACGCAGACCCCAGAATCTCGCCCACCCACTCCTGAAACAAACCCCTAACCTATGTCTGAGCTATTGAAGTCCTCAAATCATGGTTCAAAGACTTCAAGGTGCAGAGAATATAATAATAACCGTAATACCTAGCTCTGATATAGGTGCGATGTTGTAGCCATGTTGGTCATAAGTTATTAGAGAGACAAGGTGGGTGTGGTAATATCGTTTACTGGACTAATTTTGTTGGTGAGAAAGACAAGCGTTTGAGCTTCCATGGAGCTCTTCGTCAAGTCTGCCTGCTCAGAGCAGCTGAAGTCTCCTGTTCCAGTCCACTTCCTGATCTTGTATTGCACTGGAGAACCGCTCTTGAGATGCTTGATGTTGGCACTGTCTGCTCTCTGTATGACTGAGCATCCCCGTAGCAGCAGCACCTCCCATTCCCTGAATTGCTAGTAGCCTCTTGCAGTCGTTACTGGCTTTCCATGTAAGTTCCTCAGAGCGTGGATCATGGGCCGCATACAGCTTGAAGGAAGAAGGGCAATCCATGGGGCTTTGGGATAATCGATGGTGATGTAAGTGGTGCTGTACGTTGTTCATTGGCTCGGAAAGCTGGTGTAAGCCACACAAAGGGGTAACGTGCACCAGTTTGGCAACCGGTGGGCCTGATTCTCATTTTGCCAAGTTGACACCAGTCTCCTTCCATTGGCTCCGGCCTCACAGGTCTGTGTGTGCAGCGCCTAGCACGATCGGGGTCCTGGTCCTTGGCTGGAACTCCTAGGTGTTCTCACAATACAGCTAATAAATCATAACGCTCATCTGTTGCTAAAAGCCATAATTCCTATTGTTGGAGCTGCAGCCACGCTGAGCCCAGCCTGGGCTTTGCCCTGGATTGGGTGTCAGAAGTAACGGCAGTTCTCTGCAAATGCAGGACAAATTCAGGACGTTGCTGAGCTGAGCTTAGAAATGACATACAGCCACACTGCCCCGTCATGTTAATGGAAAGAGGAGAGTCAACATGGTCTAATGAATTTAGCATGGCATAGGGATCTCTGCCGGTGACCTCCTCGGTGAGGGAAAGTCACTTCGGTTCTCTTTTGAGAGCCCTGCGCCTTAGTGTCCCCATCTGTGAAATGGGCCTCATAAGATTTGCTCCCCCTCACCAACAAATGGTGAGATGGAAGAATGTTTGTGCAGGGGTTAGAAACTGTAGACTGAGATTCCCAAAGCTTCCTACGAGAACAGATCACCCCAATTCCCTTTAGAAGTGAACGGCTTTGAAAATTCCACCCCGTGACACGTGTTAGGACTACAGTCAAATCCCCCTTTCTATCTGCCCTGTTGCTATCGTTTCCTAGGGAAACTCTGGTGCTGATGGTTGGCACTTTTTTTCCCATACGCTGCTTTACCCGGAATTGATTGAAAATGGTCCAGTATGGCTCAAAATTCCAGCCATTCCCAGCGGGAATTCTGAGCCCCGGGAATTCCAAGAGGAAACCATGGGTTTTTTTGTTTTTTTTTTTTAAGGGGGTAATTGGCACTTCATTTATCTGGGAGGTTTGTTATGACTCTGAGCTAACAGATAACCGCACTTAGCAAACTCTCACTCTTCACTAATGGAAGAGACTTTAATCTAATAGCCATGTATCATCTGACACGGGGCGGGGGGGGCTTTGAGGAACCTCCTCCCACCACGCACGCAGTGTTCTTCCTTCCCTGGAATGAGTCCTGGCTCACAGGGAGGTTTCCTGACTTCCCAACTCCAGAATGGCTTTATGCCAGACCCCAGGAAGAAATTGGGGAGTGCGACTGGCGAAGGAGATTGGAGCAGATGAGTCGAGGGAAAGGGCCCGGTTAGGGCGGCTGCTGCTGGTGGTTTAGGCGACGGAGAAAGATGAGGTTTAAAATAAGAGCTATGCTAGCAGAGGTTGCCAGATGGCCGTGTCTCTGCTGACATGTCCCAGGTGTAGTGCTGGAAAAGTCCCAGCCGATCTCCAGAGCAGAGCTGCCTTCAGCTTGGTGGAAAAATTAAGGTTGATGCCTTGCTTTTATCACATTCTTGAAGCCTTGTTCCTCTTACATGGTGCCTCTGGTTTCCTTCTGGTTCCTGTCTCTCTCCATGTATACAGGCTGCAGTGCACTGACCAGTACCATCTCCTGTCCGTAGCACAGCCCAGCTTGCCATCTGACACCCGGGATCGTTTTCCTTTTGCTTCTGATTTGCTCTGCTGCGTTCAGGGTCCCTCTTCTCTCGGGTATGACTGGCTCCTGCTCCCTGCCCTGGCACGCTTTCCGGACGGATGCCTCTGCCTCTGAACGGCTATGTTTGTATCTGCCTCAAGTCTCTTGGTCCTGCTTCTCAGTGCTCCCTCTGCTGAGACAGAAACCACCCGAGATGTTTCATCCCTTGGGCTCCCAAATGCAGGAGCCCGGCAGGGCTTTAACCAGAAACATCTTTGTCCAGGTCAGGGCAAAAGCTGCTAATGAACTCCAGAGATGTTCACACCACCCTCGCTGCACCACTTCCCTGAGTTGTTCGAGAAGCAAGGAAGCTGAGTCAAGCCTCGGAAGAGGCTTCCCCGATCCTGTTCTGTTTATCCTGGCCTGCTTCAGACATGAAGATTTGGGGCATGCGCATACTGCATTCCCAAGGTGTGAGTGCAGCTCAGGTAGTCATGGCTGAGCTGGCTTTCATCTAGGTCCTGGAGCAGTGAAGCCCTGGCAGCCCACAGGACATACAAGCCCATCCCAGGCTCAGGGGTAAGTACTTGAGTAGCTCGCCATGCTGTAGCCCACGCTGATTCGGCTTCCCTGCTCCAATCTAGCTAGTTTGCGAACTGAAGAGGGGTACGGCTGCAGCCGCACCTCCGTGAGGCTTCCAAACCTCCTCCAAGAGTGTGAGTTTTCACCTGAAAATCCAGGGCATCCATTTGGACACAGAGGAGTTGTTCCTCACCATGGTGGTTCCTTGATGATGTCCTGTAATAGAAGAGAGGGGGTACAGCCCTGTCTTGGGAGCAAGGGAAGTGAAGTATCCCCGTCATCCAACAGAAGTGTCTGCTTCCCCACACTGGTTA
Organism: Caretta caretta; assembly: GCF_965140235.1. Lineage (NCBI taxonomy): Eukaryota > Metazoa > Chordata > Testudines > Cheloniidae > Caretta > Caretta caretta. The sequence goes on from NC_134232.1 coordinate 10,787,342, forward strand.
GGCTCATCTTTAACTTCAGTGGGCATTCAGTCAAGCTGCCGCTCTACGAAGGCCTGGGATGCACACAGATTTTGTCCCTGTATAACTGCTTCAGTTAAGGGCGTGATTATTTCCCCAATATAGTTAGAATCATTGAAGATTAGGGTTGGAAGGGACCTCAGGAGGTCATCTAGTCTCACCCCCTGCTCAAAGCAGGACCAACCCCAACTAAATCATCCCAGCCAGGGCTTGGTCATACCAGGTTTTGTTATACCAGTACGGCTTCCAGTGTGGACACAGTTAGACCAATACGCCAATAAAACTCTCCATGCTAGAGAGGTTGCACTGCTTTAACCGTGCAGGGATTGTCACAAAGCAGTACAAACTGTTTGTACGTAAAGAAGCCCTAACTTTAGTGGAGTTGCTCCTGGTTTGCACTCAGGGCTGGGTGCGTCCAGATGAACGGCTCTCATTCCGTTGAGACAGGACCGTTTTGACATCGGTGGAAATCAGCTGAGAGGGGAAGCCCTTGAGACTGCGCCGGCATTTCAATCGGGCTACACACTTAAACCCGGGCTGCTGCGGTATCACTGCTCGATTAGAGCTAGCTTGGCTGTAATCACGCTCCGTGACTGCAGCGTAGACCTGTCCTTTGGCCTAGCTGGCACAAAGAACAGCACTGAAGCCATGGCAGCGAGGGCCAAACAGTCCCACCCGGGACCATCGTGACGTACTCGAGCGGCTCGAGCTTGTGCTGCTGTGGCTTTACTTCTGCTGCTGTTCAAGCTGGCTGGATCAACGTCCACCTGGGCTGCGGTCACGCTCCTGATTCCACATAATTATGCCCTAAGGGCTTGTGTACGCGTGCGTCGGTATAGAGCTACCTACGCCAACAGGAAGCTGGAGTCGGTAATCCACCTCCCCAAGAGGCGGGAGCTAGGAAGGATTCTTCCGTCAACCTAGCACTGTCTACACCAGGGGTGGGTCAGCTTAACTGTGCTGCTCAGGGGTGTGAAAAATCCACCCCCCGAGTGGCTTAGTTGGGTCAACCTAACTTTTTAGCATAGACCAGGCCAAAGCTTTATACTCTGCTTCTCCGTCGCTAGCCTGCTGGGCAGCTGCCCGCTGCGTAGTTACAGGCTAGCCACTCCACTGTGTGACGGCAGGATTGTTTGTTCGCAGTGATGTTTCTTAGGGAGAACCTTTCCACAGAGGTGACCTGACCTGCTTTTTTAAATGAAATAACTTGGCAGCTAAACGGTAAAAGCAATTAGGCCTAATTACCCTTCAAAATTTGTTTTTACAGAAGGATGCTGGGTTTGAATGATGAAATAATGACCCCACTTAGCATTTCTGTGGGGCTTCCCATTTGCAAAGCCCAGCACAAACATCCGCTAATTAACCCCTAGAGCACCGCCCTCCCTTCGCCACCTGGGCGGTAGGTACCCGCCCACTTTTAGGGCACGTCCACCACTCCTGATTGGACCACGCTCTGTTGATGAAAGAGACGCTTTCAAGCTAAACGAAGCTCTTCTTTGGGTCTGAGACGGATCCTGTGTAGCTCGAAAGCGGTCTTTCACCCACAGAGGCTGGTCCAATAAAAGCTACGGTCTCTCCCATCCGGTCTCTCTAATATCCTGGGACCAACGGGACTACAACACCACTGCAAAGAGGTACATATTCATCAGAATTCAGATGGAAGCAGCAAAGCAGCATGAGATACAGGTCGCTTGCTAGGATCATCTGGGTATATCTCACTTAGTCAGCTCCTTCCCGTTGCAGGGGCATTGAGCACTGGTGCACCTCAATCCTTCCTGCTTTCTGCCTGGCACACACAATAGTTTAGTCTCCCGGGTGTCGTAATGCTTTGGGCTTGTTGTGAGGAGGTCATACTAGACAATCCAGCCTTAAACTCTATGGCTTGGCCCGGTTGGTGGATGGTAGATATGCAAAATGAGCGTAACTTACCCCCCAAGATCATGCCAAGGTTAGAGTGAGTCGCAGAAAAATTTACTAAGAAGAGGGTGTAAGATAAATTATACTCCTGGGGGGATTCTGCGCCTAGGGTGACCAGATGTCCCAATTTGATAGGGACAGTCCCGATTTTTGGGTCTTTTTCTTATATAGGCTCCTATTAACCCCCACCCCTGTCCTGATTTTTCACATTTGCTGTCTGATCACCCTATCTGCACCACTGCGCAATGCAGAATTTTGCAGAAATTAATGTTGTGTGTGCAGAATTCCCTTTTTGCCCCCACAGAAATGGGCTGCAGGGATGTTGGCCGACACTAGAGGCTAGTGGACCAGACAGAGGCCACGGGGAGGGGGAGGGACCTGGAGGGTTCCCAGCAGCTCCAGTTCCCAGCACACCCTGAGGGAAGGAGGTGATGGCATGCAGAAAACTCCATGCAAGCCTGGGACCCAGCATCAGGCTGTTTCTCCATCTGGATCCCTGAGCTCTAGAAAGGTAGAGGGGGTGAGAGTGTCTGGCCCCCTGGCTGGGCTCGGAGGAGGAGGAGACAACAGAGAAACAGGAACTGGGTTGTCATAGGGGTTTCTTTAACTCTCTACTCCTGGGGAATTTTTGTGCATGTCTGTATTGTCACAGACATACTTGCTGACAGGTATTTTGAAATAAATTACGAAAATAATTGAAACTGGCATGATTATACAGTATGATTTTGACAAATAACATTTGCAGAATTTTAAAATATTGTGCGCAGAATTTTTAATTTTTGGCACAGAATTCCCCCAGGAGTGGCTAAGGCAGCTTCCTCACCCCTCCCCAAAGACACACTTTTGAATGTCTGCTCCACCATCCCCTACGTCTGATGGAAGTGGCCACAATTACCATTGACCCGAGTAGGAGCTGCGCTCTCTAATTATCCCAAGGGTTCTGCCTGGTCCCCACCTCACATCAAATTGGTATAAATTACTCCCCTTAGCTGCTTATGCCCTTACATGGGTTTTCTCACCCAGTTCACACCCATCCTGCTGCTTTTATGAGTAGCCTGACTGCTCTCTGCTGGTGTAACTCCTTGACCTCAGTGGACTTGCTCCTGATTGACGCTGGAGTTCAGAATCAAGCCCCCTGGGACCACACGTGAGTAAGTTCTCGCAGGACGCACATGCAACCTGTATAATTGAGTGACTCACCCTCAGACCCCACTGCAAGCGAATGCCAGAGCCAGGATCCGAACTCGGGGGGGATTCCTGACTCCTCAAGCTGTTCTTGTTGCTAAAGGCCACATTACCCCTATAAAGCACAAGGAACCACTTGCTCTGCTGACCAGCGGGATTGTTTGCTTAACTCAGGAACAAGCTGTTGGATCTTGTGCGATGGCTTCTGATCTGTTGCAGGCTTCCAGCCCAGTGGGAGAGGGAGGTTCTGCAGGAAATACAGTCAAACCTCTTAATTCCAGTGACGTGGTGCAAAAGGGCCCACCAGCATAGAGCCCTGCAGCACAAAGCATGGACTAGAATAAGCCCATTCTCCATTCATTGTTTGGGGTTTTTTTGTTCTGTGCTCCTCTCCAAAAAAGGTGGAAGCTGGTTGTTTGACTTATTTCTATAGTTCATTCTATACACAAATTGAGGTCCCAAGGGACAGCTCTTCTTTATGTGCAACACGACTCTACGGTTACAGGAGAGAAACAGAGTAACAATCAAAACCCTCGGGGAAATCATTTAATATTTCCAGCCTTCTCACATAGGTTCTTGACACTTGGGTCTGCGGAGGGGAAACACTGATTTATGCCGTCAGTCATTAGACAACGTAGAGGTGAGGTCAGGTGCGGGCATTCTTCATCTCTTCTCCGGTGCTCAGAGATCCCTTGGGCAAGGTGGAATCAAAGCCTTTCAAATGGTAGAGGTCATGAGTGACACCGTAAGAGGTAAAAGAGCATAGCCCCTCCTGCCTCCTCCTGTACGGTTGACACCTATATATCTTCATATTGCCATTGTTTCTGCTTGAAAAATTGCATGTCATTTGTTTCACTTTTTCCTACCCTCCTCTGTCCTTAAATCCTCTTGATTTTTCCACCATGATCTATAGGAATAGTTTGTGTCAAGGCTGACAATTATGTGCTACAGAATTTTTATAGAAATAATGGGCTAAGCCATGAGATAGGCGTTAGCCAACAGGTGTCTGGTCTTTTGTGGCCTGGCAGAGACCCTGTAAATTAAAATCACATCTGCAACTTTGGGAATTTTTCTGCGTTGATTTTGTGGTCACTGATTTTCCTAGCAGAGAAGTGCCAGGGGCTTGGGCTCCGTGTTCCGGTATACAGGGCGGCCTGTGGGAGGACAGAACATAAGGGGAGGTACAGTGCGATCCAGAAACTGGTGAAATTTGTCAGTTCCCAAAACCCAAGTACATTTCTGCATGACCTTGACTACAGCACAGCTATCTAGATAATTACTTCCGGTACCTAGCAGCTCCACTCCTTAACATTCCTCTGCTTTCTTCCCGACTCCAGAGTTTCTGTCTGTCCATTCAGAACAAACCATGGGGAAGGTGGAGGAGGAGGGATAATTTGGGCTTGACCAACACAAGGCTAGATTGTGACAGTATCCTGTTACCGTTCCGCGCCCATGTGACTACTGCCGTATGAGCACGCTGCCACAGTAGATCCAGTTGGACCCGCTTATTGGGCGCGTGGTTTAGAATAAGTTCTAGAGATGGGCCCCAAGCTGTGAAGTTGGGACTTGGATCAAACTCCTACAAAAGCCTGGGGCTGTTTGGAGCCATCAAAACTACATGTTTCCAGGGTGAAACTCAAGAGGGCAGAGCATCTCCATGGAGGAACCCTAGCCGTTGAATTTGCTCCTGTTAGGGATCAGGATGAGCCCGAAACCAGCCGCCTACTGAATTCACTGTAAGAACCATCTATATCCTTGGTCCTGTTAGATCCACGAGTGGGTATTTAATGAAGCTAGAGAGCAGCCAAGCAACATTCCTCTGGACAGGAGGAGCCAGTATTGCTCAGCCGCTCTCTGTGTTGGTAACCATTAGCAAGCAAATTTAGGATGTGGAGGATTTGAGTTTTGGTCCCTTAGTAGCTGAATTGACTATTCCTCCTTTATGGACAGGGTACCAAGAGTCTGTGGGTCTGTATCTGCTCTCCTCAGCTGAGCTGGTCCTGATCAGTGCCAGGGCAAAGGAGAGGAGAAATGGTTCCAAAGAGCCCCAAAGCAGGCGTGGGGTAGAGGGTCTGACAGGCAATCGTCAGGGATCAGCCTTTTGTTCTGGGTTTGTACAGCACCTGGCACCATGAGAGTCCTGGTGCTTGACTGGGGGCTGCTGTGTGCTACCACAGTACAAATACTTTCTAATAGATATGGGGTGTGCAGGCGTTATCTGTGTGTATTGAGGGGCCTGATCCTGGGGCAGCTCTGCAGACCGGACGCTGGTAGACCTGAGCCCAGTTCAATCTTAATTGGGAGCAACCCTCCAATAACCAACTCCGATGCGTGCATGACGATGAGATCCTAAAGTCCTGTGGAAGCCAATGGATGTTTTTAACTGAGGAAAGACCTCGGGCTTTGGTCAATAATTAATAACCTTATTATTATTACATGCTTTTCCTTGGAGAGAGGGTACTATACAGGGAACTGCACGTTCCCCTCTGTTCCTTTGAGATGGGGTGAGAGAGAAAATTCAGTAAGGCCTCAGATTTCAGGCTCAGGTTTCAGCGTGGTAGTGGAACCTCAGTGAGGAGCAAATATTTGGCCAAGTGCACCCTGAAGCGAGCTGGTATCCGGTGTAACTTCACAGCTTGCCCATATGTTGTTACTTATACATCAGCCTTTTTGAGTAATGACGTACGGGGCCCAGGCGAGAGTTGGCTTTTGTCAAGCATATATTTCAGTGGCGTTTAAATAAACCCATCGAGCTGCATGTCTCGTGAACTTTTTTCTTCCATCCATCTGCACCGAGCTGCCCGCGAAACGAAATGGATGAGGCCTTCATGCCTTCTTCAGTCCCCGGAAAATGAGCCAGTCCAGTTAACAATAAATGGTGGTCAATTGGAACACACATGACTGGTCTAGTGAAGAAGAAAAGAAAGTTGAGCGTAATGAAGTCCCTGCGTCCGTGTCCCTGTGCGTGGACAGGAAAGGACGGGTGGTTTATAACTGTTTATTGGAGTTAATGGTAATAAATTCCTCACTTGTGAGGCATTAACTTTAATGTTTTCATTCTGTGATGATTTAGGTTTTCCCTTTTCACGTTGTAAATCATGCTGTCCCAGTAGCAGGGCAGGTCGAGTGGCTGACATAATGTTATGTTTGGGGGAGAGAAGTAACAGGGGAGTGAGATCTCTCTCTCTCTCTCTCTCTCTCTCTATCTCTGTATACAAAAAGAAGACTTGTTAAAAAAAAATGTCCTCATAAACTCCTCGGACGGATGGACAGACGAACAAGCGCACCGGAGCAGAAATGTGCAAAGGAAATGTGCTCAGTTGCAAAGCCGGAGCAAAGGACTGGTTTCCATAGCAACTTCCAAAAGGTACTTGGTGCCGAAGGGTTGGGTTTTTTTGTTTTTTTTTTCCCACCCTCCCTCTTTGCTGCGTGTGAGCCCTGAGCTAATGAGCTGTGCAAATAGATTGTGAGATTGTGTTTTTTATTTTGCAATTATAGACTTAGTGGCTTGGATGGAAACTTTGGGGCCAAAGGCGCTGCCTCCTTTCTGAATTCCATTTTTGCATTTTGCAAAGTTAGTTTAACTTCAGACTTGCTGGGAAATTTTCCAGGCAGAATAAAAGGCACTGAGAGTCTCCCTACATGCCCCAGGCCTGTACTAGTCCCATCTGAAGTCATGGAAGTCTGTCTGTTCTGTCGTGTTTAGTTGTCAGTCATAGATACCACACGGACACTTTAGGAAAACCTACACTAACTAGCTAGCTCTCTAGACAGAGGTCTGTCTGTCTCTGTCTGTCTGTCTTTCCGATCTACCGATATTATGCCAATAACTATGTGGCATCTACAAGAATTTTAAAGTACAACATCATTCCAATAGGACAATCTTCCATTCTTTGATGGGTTTGTAACTTCCTAGGATGACTTCAGTGGGACTGGCGTTTAGTCCTTTATGTCGAAAGTTGTCAAAGGAACACAGAAACTGCCATAAGCCATCTAGCTTTGGATCCAGGCTTCAGTGTTGACTGGTGGCAAATGCTTTAAAAGAAGATGTATAAAACTCGCACCGTGGCCAGTTCTACTGTCACATCCCCCTGAGGGCCCTTTCTTTCTTGACCTGTCTCCGACTTTGAATGCAAACTTTAGCTGAATTGTTTGTATTCAGACAAAACAGCATTGCAAATTGGGATACCATGCAGTATGTTAGGCTTTTGTACCTTGAAAAGAACGGGACCCAGGTCTGAGCCCTAGGAAATTTCAGTTGATAACTTCCTCCATGTGATTTGCTGCTTTTGAATGTAAACCGCACCTTGGTTATCCGCCAACTTTCAATCCCGGTAGCTATCCTAAGGTAGATGCCTATCCTTTGAACTTGGCTTACTAGCCTCTTATGAAAAGTCTTATTGAAGCCCCAGTAAATCACCTCCACAGCCTTTGCTTCATCTACTTGCTTATTAACCTCCTCAAAAAAAAAAAAAAGCAATGCAATTAGTCTGGCACAAGATCTACTTCAGATGATGCACGCTGGCGATTGTTTAGTTTCCCATTTTCTGTGAAACGGTTGCTCATTTCATTCCCATTCTTCTATAAATGGTTCTAAGTTTTCAAGGCACTGCAAAATTAGACTAAGGTCCAGAGCTGGGAGACGGAGAGAGAAATATGGCTACAGGAAAATGGGGAGCAAGGAGGAAGAGAGAGACTAAAGAGAAGAATAGGATGAGGAGCAGCAGAATGAGAGAAGAAAGAGAAAACGGGGGACATGAAGCAGATATTTTGATTAAACAAAGGAATGGTGGAGGGCAAGGAAAAGGTGCAAGAGATGAGCTTGGGGGTGCAGAGAACACAGGCCAACATGATGCCATTTTCAACCATGAAGTTTGCAGGAGATTTTTGAGCTCCACTCATTAAACGACGTTCTTTTACTGGTGTAACTCTGTTGATTTCAGTTGACCTACACCAGGTCCAGTGTTGTCTGCTTAACTCTGGCTCTCCAGCTTCTTCATCTTGCGAATGGCTTTGTGAGAAAGACAGCCTTTCGTGGGCCCCCCCTTCCCCCATCATCCTGTTTGCTCTCCTCCCCTCCCCCCACACACCCCTGCTGCTTGACTTGCCAGGTGCTCCATTCTGCAGGCCACCAAGGAGGGCTTTATGGACCACCATCCTCCATGGGCCCGTGTCTTAGCAACACGAGGCCTCCTACAGAACCCTCTTGAGTTTGACAGAGATGGCGGTTCAGCAGCTTAAGTAAGGGGAGACTCACCATCTTCTATGGGGGCCCATAAGATGCTGACTGAAAGAGAGAGGGGTTTGATCCTGCACAGTGTCTTACAGCAATGGTCCAAAATACTGCAGTGAGGTTCGCGTAAGCTGCCATGCTCGTAGACCCATTTACCGCCAAATCCTGTCGTACGAGTGGGCGAAGTTGCTTCCGCAGTCGGTTCCTCGGCGTTAGCCTAACTCCACTCAACAGCAAAACTCCTATTGACTGCAATAGGAGTAGATAGGTCACTGCGGAGCGATTTGGAAAATCCCACCTCTAGGTTTATTGTAATAAGGTTGCTCTCAGTACAGTGTCTAACCGAAGTGAGGGAGCAGGAATGACAAACGCTCAGGAATTGACTGCAATAGCAACATCTCCACGTGTCCTGCCTTTGAACGTGCAGGTAACATGGTAGGGTGAGGGCTGCCGTGTCCTCCAGGCCTGTGTGGCTTTAGCTCCCATGACACCTGGGATGGGATTTCTAGGGGCGGGAGGGGAGCTCCCCATCTCAGATGAAATTAAAATGCACATTTTTAACAGGGAATGTTAATCAATCATTTGGCCAGTTGCCAAAGGAGGGGCTAACTTCTCTATCGCTTAGGGCTTGTCTATTGCAGCTAATGGCAAGCCAGGCGGTGAGTCTACACCGCACCAGCTTGCCGGCCAGTAACTTGCCATGTGGCCACTGCTACAGTGCAACAAACATCCCAGAGTGCGGCTTAGCGTACTAGTAGCTGGTTTCGGGACTCTCTTTGCACGGTAGCTGTGTCCCCATGGCGAGTAACTGCCCGGCAACCTGGTGCGCTGTAGAGTCACAGGCTGGCTTGCCACGCTTTAATTGGCTGCAATAGACAAGCCCTAAACGATAGAGAAGTTAGCCCCTCCTTTGGCAACTGGCCCAATGATTGATTAACATTCCCTGTTAAAAATGTGCATTTTAATTTCATCCGAGATGGGGAGCTTCGCTCACACCAGCGCACGGTCTCGCTCTTTACCCTCTAGACAAGGCCTTAGTCTTTAAATCGAGGCTCTGGTTGACCGGTCAAGTTGTTTGGCCTCGAGGCAGGAATTACTGGGTGAAATTCTCTGACCCGGAGCGTTGGACTAGATATATTGTATTGATCCTTCCCGGCCTTCCTATCTGAGCTGCTTGGCGTAGCATGTGTCCCTGGCTAGTTTGTGACTAGCCCCTTAGGGTTTGTTTTTCTAGCTCATGAGAATGAACTGGGGGCTTTAAAAAGTTAAGCAAAAGGTGAAAAGAAAAGAAAAAAGCCCAGTGATTTTCTTTTCAGGATAATTTAGCCATCTGCTGCCAGCTTGTTCTGTAAAGACCCCACCCTCAGCACTGGTGCCCTGTGCAAGCCAAGCCATGTGGCCTCTTGTGTTCTGATCCCCGTGGCCTGGTGTTACCAGCTGACTGTCCCTGATTCTCTCTTCTCATTGAGTGAGAACACACCTGGTGAAACAGACCGTGACTCCTGTAGGCTCCAACGTCTCTGCTTTCTTGGATACACAACGCCTGCTGGGGAGGGCTCTCCCGGGGCAGCCCAAGTCCACAGCTGTCTCTGAGAGTCATGGAGGTCCCGAGAGATAGAATCCTGCTCAGCACTTGTGTGGCAGACTTGGCTGTGGGTGCTCGGGGCGAGTCTGGAGGGAGAAAACGCTCTGCCTCACAGCTTCTGTCTTCTCTGTGTCTCCCCCGATAGGGCAGTAGGTGCAGAACTGCCATGTCCTCTGCAGTAACATGCCTCCCGCAGATTTCATCTTTATGGCTCCGGGTGTGTTACGAGGGCTGTATCCGGGAGGTTCTGACAGTGATGTTTGTCTTGTGTGCTGCAATCATAAGGGTGCTTAGCCTTTAATGTTTCCAAGGTCTCGTGTGTGTGTGTTTAAACTAAGCAGTCACATAGCATTTACAAAGGAGGGTAAGTTTCATGATTCATATTTTACTGATGGGGAAACTGAGTCACAGAAAGGCAGTGTGACTTGCCCAAAGAGAGGCATCATTATTTATTAGTTGTATTGTGGTCGTGTCTAGGAGCCCCAGGCATGAACCAGGTCCCCACTGTGCTAGGCGCTGTACACACACACACACACACCAAGAACATGGTTCCTGTCCCAAAGAGCTTACAATCTAAGACAAGAGACAACAGGTGGATGCAGAGAGACGGGTGGAGCAGGACACAGTGCTGTTACAGTGAACTCAGTGACGGAGCTGGGTTACTTATGGATGATCCTGGCTCCCAGCCCCATGCTCCGTCTCCTAGGCCATACTGCCTTGTTTTTCCCCCCTTCTTGGGGGTGTTTGAATGGACCCTTTAGAGCTTCCCAGAATCCTCCTTGACTCAGGAGACCTTAGCAAAAGACAGTGCAGGTTCTGCTCGCCCGTGAAGGACAAGTGCATGGAGCAGGAGCGGACGGGAAAGATCTGTAGCTTGCAGATGGCCCCTGGAGCATACACGCAACCCTTCTCTGCAGCCTTGTTTCTTGGGGTGGGGGGGACACTGAGGGAAGCTCCATGCTGATAATGTACTGAAAGTAAATGAAATTAAATAAGCAAACCAGTGCTCGCTGCTCCTGCCTTTCCCCCTGGGTAATTCAATTCCAACACTCGTACTGATGGGATCTCACAGGGGCTGCCTGCGTCACCCCGCTGGGGCCTGGAATCTTAACGTCTAAATAAAAGTTTCACTCGAGCATTTTTTATGCGCCTGCCAGCGGGATCAGTGAGCTGGCATCGGGCACGCTAATGTAATATTCATACTTGCGGGTTCCCCCTGTGTACCAGGCAGTGTCAGCCCATTTTCATAATTATAAATGTCCCATAAAATGACATTTAGATTTGCATTAACGAAAGGGGCCTGGATTCCGATTAAAAAAAACAAAACAAAATGCTTACTGTACCTTTTTTTTTCTCCCCCCCCCCCCCTACAGTCGGAAGTTCAGCATCTCAAAGCACGTGGTGTGTCTGTGACAAAGGTTCTGCTCCCTGTGTGAGTGGGCTGCAGCAATGCCAGGCGGGTGGCCTCTGCACCAGGGTTCTCGGCGACCCCGGTCTCTCGGAAGGCCATGGATTCTGATCCGAACTGCTCAGCCGGCCCCTATGTCAATAATGGGGCCTTCTACAGCAAAACCCCATGTCCCGCTTTAGGAATGCAGGAATTGCTGTAGTGGGTCAGACCAGTCCAGGGCCCTGCGACTGGCAGTGCTTGATACCATCTGCTTCAGAGGAAGGTGCCAAATTTCCACCGGACACCAAATAGTTACCAGTCCAGTTATGCCCTGAAGCTTGAGGCCTTATATCCCTTCCAAACAGATGTCCCATCTTGGTTTTGAATCCTGCTGTGCTCTTGGCCTCAGCAGTATCTTGCTGCAGTGAGTTCCATGGGTTAACGCAGGAAAAGCATTTGCTTGAATCTGGTTTTAATTTGCTGCCTTTCTGTTTCATGGGGAAAGGCCAGGCCTACTGAATAGGGGTGAAATCACCCCTGGCCAGAGGGCCAACGTGGGGCCGATGCACCACTCAAGCCTTCAAACTAGAATTTAAGTGATGGGCCTCTCCCCAGAGGTGAGTTTCACCCTAGGCGCCAGATCCTCACCTGGTGTAAATTGACCTCAGTGGCGTGATGGATCTGCCCCTGTGGATGGCTCCGATTCCCAGGTAATAACAAGCACAGAGGGGGGTGCCCACGTAGGGGGGATGTTTGTACAAAACCAGACTTTGTGCCTTTGGTGCCGCTCTCGTGTCTGGCGTTTGCGCCGAGAGCCGTGGGTGGGGATTTATAGCAGCCCCAGAGTTTGCAAACTATAAAACACGAAAATGAAAAGAGTCGGCAAAGGAGGGAGCTGACACGAGGGATGGATTGAGCCGGGAGAGAGACACGCTAAGAAAACAGGAGCAACCCTTCTGGTCTGGGATTCTGGGAAGTTACTCATACTTAAAAGGCTGCCAAGCTCAGGCACTGGAGAGATGATTAGTGGCGTTCAGTGAGTCATTTCTTATTGTGTTTCAGCACAAATTATTAAGACACAAGGCAGCAGGGCGGGCCGCTCTCAGCGGCAGGCCCTGGGCTGTGGAATTCCAGGCTGGATTTTGGGGATGAGGTGCAATCCAGTCAGTTACACAATGCGCTGCAAGGCACAGCCTCCCCTCCCTAAGTCTTGCAACCCGCGAGGGGTTTGGCCTGGATGCCAGAGTCGCCGGATGAGGGTCTCCGGCCCGAGATATACAGGAGGTCAATCTAGACGATCGCGATTGTCCCTTCTGGCCTCAAAGTCTGGGAATAACAAGCCTGATCCTGCCAGGTGGCAAAAGCCTCCTACAACTTGCTGACACCCCCGGAGCTCTCACTGGGGGCCGGGGGCTTAGCCCCCAGAATCAGCCTTTTCCTTTTGGGGTGGAGGAAAAGGATCCTGAGCTGCTGAAGCCTGCTGTGGGGGGGGCACTGACCCCCACAGCTGTGAGCTGTGGCCCATGACTAGCTGCTCACAGACGATCCATTCTAGCCAAGACCTTCTGTGCATGGAAGAGGACTGTAAGGGGAGCTCATGACTGAGAATCACCCCAATATTTCCAGATCTCCCAGGCAGGTGGAGCATGCAGCTACAGGATTCATGGACCCCAAGTGCCATCTCTGTCCGCACAGCGTGGGGCCGGACCCAGGGTGACCTCAGCGTGGCTAGTGGGCCTGATCCTCCTCTCACCAGGGCCTAGCCCAGAGCCTGATGGAAGGACTCCTGCTGACTCCGGTGGGCTTTGGATCAGGCCCTAAATCAGTGACGTCCCCGTAGTCAAAGCGGACTTTTCACTGGTGCCCGACCCCTTGTGCAGACACTGACGCCAGGGCGGAAAGTGGAGTGCAGAGAGGGCTCGTTGGTGCGAAAGCAAGAGGACCCAAAAGAGAGCACCCTGCTTAAGATAGCAATGGCGATGACGGGAAAGGTGCCATCTGGGATCCTGCCGGAGAGGCTCAGGACTTTAATTTGTGGGGGGGTGCTTTGAAACGACCGGGTCGGGCACGATAAAAGCGCATGAGATGGAAGGAGCTGAGCGGCAAACCTAACACCCGAGGGGGGGGGGGTTGCGTGAATCGTAGGTGTGGCTATCGATACAGGTGTACGGGGCTAGCCGTGGGTGTTCTGCAGTATGTTGCTATGTCAGAATGAGCTGGTGTGTCTTCAGCGGCTCCTGGAGTCCTGCAATATTCTCCCTTCGCGCTTCCTTTGTTTTCTACCTGTAAAATTCCCCTTGCAGACTTGATGGTGTTCTGTGTGTTACCGTGTTGCTCTTGCTTTCTGCCCCCGTCCCTCTGCCTCCCTCATGCACGGTGACATTAAAAAGCCCAAGTGGTGGCAGATGGATGGACATCTCAATAACCTCAATAAAGTTTGGTCTAACAAGGTTCGTTATGAGCCTAGTTCTCAGAGCCACCTCCTACGGATAAAAGCTGATGTCAGTGCTGGGATGCCTCATAGTTTGGAAAAGATCTGTTGACCCTTCTAGCGGGCTGGAGTATCCAATTTGGGTGTGACGCGTACGGAAGGGTTCAGAGAGGTCATGCATGTGTGTGCGTGCACATTGGTTGCATACATGCTTGGCCATGCACTGTGTGACTATGGTCATGCCTGGTCGAGGCGGAGCGCAGTCCGCAGATGGGAAATCTTTTGTGTATTTCACAAGACTTTGCTTTGATCTCTTTAGGATCAGAGGACAGCATACAGAAACCTGCCCAAGGTCTGGGGACTGTTTTGAAGCAAGGCTACTTGGAGAAGAGGTCCAGAGGTAACAGTCAAATAAACCGGTTTAAGATGACCTACAAAGCAGGGTGGGTGGGTTTATGCCCCTTTATTTATGCCTCTTGATGATGATATATAAATAAGTCTGAGAGTGGGTGGTGGTTGTGGTTGAGGGGGTGAAAAAGGTTTATTTGCTGCTTGTCTTTTACTTTGCAAATTCAAATCTTGTCTCTGTGGATGACTGGAGAACTGAATAGGTTCATGACAGCAGGGATACCAAGATGACACCTGGTAAACGGAAAGGGAAAGACCTTTTAGTCAGGTGATTTAAAATACCATGGGTGGGATTTTGAAAAGCATCCAAGTGATTTAGGGACTCAAGTCCAATTGAAAGTCAATGGACTTGTGCACCTAAATCACTTGGGCATTTCTGAAAAGCCCAGCCGTTACTCCCTGTTAATACCTACTGTATTTAACTAAAGCACGTGGGAGGAAAGCTCTCTTCGTTAAAGATTCAACACCACTTAAGAGCCGGGAGAAGTCTCCACCATAGTGTGAGTCATCCAAGGAGCTCTCCAACAAAAATAAGATTTGAACTCTTAATTATTCTCAAGGTGAAGAACAAGCAGGAAAAAAAATCTTTTCTGCAGGGTGGGGTGTGTGGAATCTCTCAGGTTTTGTTTATGCATCAGAAGTAACAAAGGGTGCAACTTTTGCAGGTCGTCATTCTGCCCAAAGAGCAAAACCCAGAAATGGGATTAAACATTGAGGCCTTGTCCTCACAAGGAAAAAAGGTGAATTCTTCACTCAGGTTAGATCCCGCGGAGCGAAAACTTAGGGAAGATGAGGCATTTGTAGCTTTCACATACATCAGCAGGTCGAGGAACAGATGGTGCGGGAGGCTAAGGTTTGCTTTGCCTTGCTAATCCCTGTGAAAGCTACAAATTGCCTGTCTTCACTAGGCTTTTACCTCATGTTAGTTACCATGTGTAGCAAAACTGGGTTAAGAACACACCTTTTTTCCTAGTGAAGAAATGCCCACGGGGGTCAAAGGCGTGGGGCAGAGTCTTGGGCCATCAGCACCATATCTAGTGCTCAGTTCTGAGAGTTGATTCCAGCCCGACTGATGCTATGGGGAAACCTGTGGGATTATGCAGGGACGGAGGGTTTATACTGACTAGAAATACACAAAAGAGATCATGAGACCTTTTCCGCAGTGCCCTTAACTCCCGCTTTGTTTCCCATTTCCCCACAGAGCATGGTTTCTTTGGCTCAGAGTGGCAGAAGCGATGGTGCGTCCTCAGCAAAAGGACCTTTCTGTACTATGCAAATGAAAAAAGTAAGCGGCAAAGCACCTGCCTTGTGTTCTCCAAGGGGCGGGGAGCTCAAGTGGGCTGGGACGAGACGGGGCAAGCCCTTGTTTAACGCTAATGCCTCCTGGGGAGATAGTTCCAGAGCATTCTCTCTTGAAGTTCCTGGGACTTCAGGGGATAAATTTGGCCCCAGCGAATTGGATTCATTCCTTAGTTTACTCTGTTGAATCCTGTCATTTTCTGTTATTTGTGTTACAATATTGCCTAGAGGTTCTATTATGCTAGGTGCTGGCTGGCTTATGCCTTGCAGGAAGGTTGCTATCCCTTGTTTTTCATCCCCTCTTATGTAGCTATGAATGTTCTCATTAGCCATACAAATCATTAATCTTTGGAGGAAGGTTTAACCCTGCTTAGCTCTTAGCCTCAGTGATGTCTTGTGGCAGCGAGTTCCACAGGTTAATGATTACGCCTATGCACCAATTTCCTCCTCTTCGTTTTGCCCCAGAACAAGGTGTCGGCTGCCATTTTCAAAGGTGCCTAAGAGATTTGGATGCTCAGTTCTTCTTACGATTCATAGCTCAGTCCTGGTTTCCTTAAGAGTCCATTGCTTCCTGCTGTCTGTTGGTTTCGCACCTGAAGCTCCTGCTTCTCATTTCACATGGCTGGTAAATAATTATGATGTGCCAGAGGGTGACTGATGCCAGATGAGGCATCAGCGCCGGCACTTTTAGAAAGATCTTGGCTTTGTTTTATTTCAATATACTTATTGGTAAAGAACAAGAGAAGAGAAACACAGGACTGGAACTGTGTAAATAAAATGCTGAACCGAGTTTTCCATTAGGCATCACCTGGGCTTTAACTCCCCAAGTGACTGTATACAATCCATGTGTCAGTGTATATAAATATTTTGCAGTTATGCTCCATCAGGTACATATAAACACACAGCTAATACCTCCAGCTGAGTTCGGCACGGCTAGATATATGGGCTTCGTTATACACTTCCGCCCATCCAGAAACCCTGCATGCTAACAGCTTTAACGCACGCGCAAACGTGCATCATATTCTTCGTTTTATGACGACTATTCCCCTGTTAGGACAAAATGAAAATTTGCTGACTCTCACTGACAGCGATGGTTTTGCCCTTCTCTAGCACCCTTCTTCTAAGGATCTCAGAGCACGGTAACAAGATTAAGCTTTGCAACCCCCATCACCCAAGGGGGTCGATCTTTTTTTTTAAAGTGACATTATTAAAGGCACAAGACTAACCTATTCCAATGCATAGGAAAGATAAGAAGTAGGGTAAGAGGCTGCCCTGGCCTAACCAGATCTTCAGCGACTTGAAACTCAGAAAAGAATCCTACAACAAATGGAAACGAGGTCAGATTCCAAAGGATGAATATAAAAAACCAACATGTAGGGACAAAACTAGACAGGCCAAGGCACAAAATGAGATTAAACTAGCTAGCGACATAAAGGAGAAACATTTTACAGTAAGAAACAAGAGGAAGACCAATCACAGGGTTGACCCTATAGTCGGTGAGGGGGGAAAGACAATAACAGAAAATGCAGCAACGGCCGACGTGTTAAAGGCCGTTTTTGTTTCAGTTTTCACCAAAAAAGTTAGCAGTGATTGACAACTAACATAGCCATCAGTGCCGACTTCCTCTCTACCCAGGGGGTGCTTGACCCCTCCCCCCTCCACTCCTTCCTCCAAGCCCCTGCTCCGCCTCTTCCCACCCCCACTCCACCCCCGGGCCCCGCCCCTGCTCCACCCCTGTCCCCAAGCCCCTGTCCTGCCTCTTTCTGGCCCTGCCCCCACTCCACCCCTTCCCCCAAGGCCCCACCCCCACCTGCCTCATCCTGCCCCCCCCCGAGTGCACCCCATCCATGCTCCTCCCTCTCCTTCCCAGCACCACCTGCACCCCGCGGAACAGCGCTGGGAAGGGTGGGGGAAGAATTGATCACTGGGGCCGCCGGCTGGTGGGAGGCTCTGGGGGCAGAGGGGGGGAACTTGGCTGCCGGTGGATGCTAAGCACCTGCTAATTTTTTTCCATGGGTGCTCCAGCCCCGGCGCCTATGAACATCCATGTCAGTGGGGAGGATCTGAGGCTAAAACAGGAAAATAAACACTTTAAGAATTACTTAAACAAGTGAGATGTCTTCAAGTCAGCAGGGCCTGATGAAATATATCCCAGACTACTTAAGGATCTGGCTGAAGAGATCTCTGAACCATTAGCTATTATCTTTGAGGACTCATGGGGAGGATGGGAAAGATTCCAGAGGACAGGAAAGGGGCAAATACAGCACCTATCTATAAAAAGGGGAATAAGGACAACCCAGGGTGTTGTAGACCAGTCAGCTTCACTTTGGTACCCGGAAAGATAATGGAGCATATAATCAAACAATCCATTTGTAAACACCTAGAAGAAAATACAGTGATAAGTAACAGCATGGATTTGTCAAGAACAAATCATGTCAAACGAACCTAATATCCTTCTTTTGACAGGGTAACAAGACTTGTGGATAGGTGGGGAAGCAGTAGATAGATTACATCTCAGTGGTAGTAAGGCTGTTGATTTTGCCTCATGTGACCTTCTCCTAAACAAACTAGAGAAATACAGCCTAGATGAATCTATTATATGGTGGGTGCACAGCTGGTTGGAAAAGTGACCTCAGAGAGTAGTTCTCAATGGTTCACAATCAAACTGGAAGGGCGTCTCGAGTTGGGTCCCGCGGGGATCTGTCCTGGTTTGGTTCTATTCAATATCTTCAGAAATAATTTGGATAATGTCAAAGACAGTACATTTGTCAAGTTTGCGGATGATACCAAACTGGGCGGGGTTGCAAGCACTTTGGAGGACGGGATTAGAGTTCAAAATAATCTTGACAAACCGGAAAAATGATCTGAAATAAATAGGATGAAATTCAGTAAGGACAAATGCAAAGTACTCCACTTAGGAAGGAACAATCAGTTGCACAAATACAAATACAATGCAATACAAATACAGAATGGGAAATGACTGCCTAGGATGGAGTACTGTAGAAAAGGATCTGGGGGTTAGAGTGGATCACAGACTAAATATGGGTCAACAATGTAAGACTGTTGCACACAAAAAAAAAAAAAAAGGGTAACGTGCTTCTGGGATATATTAGCAGGGGTGTTGTAAACAAGACACGGGAAGTAATACTCCCACCGGCTCAGCACTGGTAAGGCTTCCACTGGAGTATTGTGTCCCGTTCTGGGCACCATGTTTTGGGAAGGATGTGAGCAAACTGGAGAAAGTCCAGAGGAGAGCAATAAAAATGATTAAAGGTCTAGAAAACATGACCTACGAGGAAAGATTGAAAAAAGCGGGTTTGTTTAGTCTGGAGAAGAGAAGACTGAAGGTGGACAAAATGGTCTTCTAATACCTAAAAGGTTGTTAAAAGAGCAGGGTGCTCAATTGTTCTCCTTAACCACCGAGGACAGGACAAGAAGCAATGAGCTTGAATTGCAGCAAGGAAGATTTAGGTTGGACATTAGGTAAAAATTCCTTACAGTCAGGGTAGTTAAGCCCTGGAATAAATTACCTAGGGAGATTGTAGAATCTCCATCACTGAAGGTTTTTAAGGACAGGTTAGACAAACACCTGTGAGGAATGGTCTAAAGATAATACATAGTCCTGCCTCAGTGCAGTGGACTGAACTAGATGACCCCTCGAGGTCCCTTCCAGTCCTGCATTGCTCTGATACTATGTATCACCACCCTCATTTTACAGATGGAGAAACTGAGGCACAGGCAGGTGGCATGACTTGTCCAAGATCACCCTGCAAATCAGCAGCAGAGCCAGGAATAAAACTCCTAGTCTTCTCCTGTATCCACCAGATGTGCTCTCTCCCTTGACGCAAAAAGGAACCAGCTCATTGCCAGTTCCAATAAGGACATGATGGGCTGGATCTGCAGCTGGTGTATATTTGGCATAGTTCTGTTGACATCAATGGAACTACATCAGTTCGCCCCAGCTGAGGATCTGATCCAATATGTGAACATGTCTGCATGTCTACAAGCTTCCAGAGGCAAATTATCAAAGGCCTCGCTAAATCATAGAATCAGAGAATATCAGGGTTGGAAGAGACCTCAGGAGGTCATCTAGTCCAACCCCCTGCTCAAAGCAGGACCAATCCCCAACTAAATCATCCCAGCCAGGGATGCACCAAGCCGTTAATCCTCTACCAGCAGCAGAATAATCGTTTGTATCATATTTCCCCAAGTACACACAGGTCTCTGCTTCATTACAGGCAGCTCATCTTGTGTGTCTGTGTGACCCTAACAACTTTTCCTTTGCTGTTACAGTCCCGCAAGGGTTGTTAGAAGGGCCTCTGCTTTGCTGGTCTTTCACCTAAGAGGGAAAATGCTACAACCCTTCCTTCTCCTGGGGATACAGATGCTCACACCAGGGGGCTTAGGAGTTTTTTGTCCATTTCCCAGTGAACTTGCTGAGACCCCTTGGGCAGGTCACGGCTTTGTGCCTCAGTTTCCCCCATCTGTGAAGCATTGTGAGCTCCTTCAAGGAAAGGTGCTGCAGCCATACAAAGCCAATATTATTATGTTTCATTGCAGGCAAGCAACCGAAAGGGACTTTTCCCATTGAGTACTACAGTGCCCAGCTGGCTTTCCACCTGCGCAAAGACTCACGAAGAGAATCCTGTTTCAAACTCATGAGCCCTGGCAAACGCAGCTATGAGGTAGGATCAATAGAAGAAATGGTCCTATTTCTGTGCTCTCTGAGCCCCAACCGCTTGAGCATGAGAACGCTGCGTGTATCATACCATGGCATGCACCTGGCATGTTGCTATTTACTGTACGGTCTACATGGCCTGCTGTGTCTGAATCTCTGAGTGGGGTGAGACCTTTTCCCGTGTCTTCATCCCCCAAACCCAAATCTGTGACCAGAGAAACAAGGCCAGAAGGTTTTGGTGCCCCTCATTCTTGAAAGCTCATCTGGATGCAAACCTTTCCAAGTGTCCCATTGTGACCTGCTGCACGGTGTTGAATCGGACCTACTTTACCAGATTGACAATCGGCAGCAACACTGACTTCCATTGCCAATTGGCTAGTCTGATTCTCCACAGCCCTGCATCTTGTTCGGGCCTTTAGACCAGTACAAAGCAGGTGTAAAACACAGCCAGAACCAAAGCACTTTGTCCTCATCTGGCCCAGCAGTAAATGAGAATGCAAGCTCCAAGCAACAGAGAAATTGGGTCTGGAGTTGTGGTTCAGACTCAATAATAACCCCACTTGACACGTTTTTATCTGATAAGTCCAAATCATTTAACTCATGAATTAGGCCTAACAACCTTCTCTGCCGTAGGTCAGCAGCATTATCCCCATTTTACAGATGGGGAAATGGAGGCATAGAGAGGTGACCCAAGGTCACCCAGTGGGTGAGGGGCAGAGCCAGGAAAAGAACCCAGGAGTCCTGGATCCCAGGCCCCTGCTCTAGGAGCTTGTCTACACGACCTCTGCTTAAGACATTAATGACATAACAAATGAATTCCCTCCCTAGTTTACAGCTTCCAGTCCTGCGGAGGCTAAAGACTGGGTGGATCATATCCAGTTTCTCTTAAAGGGTAAGTAGCTATGGGGGAGTTCTATAGCCAATGTGCTTGACTTTACAGTTCATTCAGACAGTCCATTATCTGTAGACAGCTTTGCATGTCTTTAGCTGCCTCCATCCCTGGATCTCAAAGAATTCCCCAAATATTGATGAATTAGACCTCGCAGCCCCCAAGATGGGTATCTATATTATTGTTATCCCCATTATACAGATGGGAAAATCGAGAGGTCTAAGGTCAGAGGGCAAGTCGATGTCAGAGCTGGGAAAAGAACCCAGGAATCCTGATTCCCAGTCCCCAGCTCTAACACCAGACAATATTCCCCCTCAGAGCGCTTGGTCCAGTGCCTTTACCACTAGCAAGTCCTTCCATTCTGCTTCTCCTCCTGGCATTGATGCCCTTAAACTCTTCTCTGCAATAAACGAAGACGCCCAAATGAATAGAAAAGCAGGATGTGGCCGAGGCAGCACATTGGCGCGGGGCAAAGAACGTGGGGGGTTAAATCCTAATTCATGGGTTGCTGAATGGCTGTTCTAATGGCACCCTCTGCTGGCCAGTCCAGGGGGTTGGCACTGACCGTGGGGTGTGGGAGCTATAATCAAATATGGTAGAGAGAGAGAGATGCAGTCATCCCTGGGTAGAGCGGGTTATTGACCATATCCAGTTGTCCCACAATCAGCTAGTACCAGCCGAACGTACGAGGAGGGAGACTGATGTAGGTGGGAAAGGGCCCAGTCATCCAGCATTGCTTACTGGACTGTGAGCTTTTGTTGCGGGAGAGAAAGACGCTGTTGTTATTTGAAGGACAAGGGCTGCCAGCTTCACTCTGTACCTCTGCTAACAAGAGAACCAACCACTGTGATGTTTTTATTTTATTTATTTATTTATTTGCAAGAAGCTTGAGTAGAATTTGAAAAACAGGAGTGGGCCTGTTCTGGGTTCATGCATGTGACTTGCCACTAAGGGCCAGATTCTGAGCTCTGTGTTTCTGGTGGAAATCTGGAGTCACTTCTCTGACTTCATGGAAGTTACTTCAGATTTACACCAGCATAGCTGAGACCAGAAGCTAGCCTGAGATGTGCAAACCTCCTACAGAGGGAAGGCAGCTTTAGTGCACCCTATGCTATAACACTGTTCAGTCTGTCTGTTAATACCTTGGCCCTGCTGGCAAATCAGTTCCGTTACATGCTCGGCGACAATCCGCTGACCATGTTTCCTTTCCTCAGTGCTCCGCTGAGGTCAGTCTGCCCTGCAGAGTGTTCTCGGGGGGGGGGGTGTAAGGCTCATTCAGAAACCTTCCATCCTATTTTCCTGCTTGAAAAGAAGCATAGCTTTGCACCCTGGAGACTTCCTCCCCTTCCCCAGGGTTTGTCATCCCCTTCCCGATCCTCATTCCATGGGCTCCTAACCCACGTGTTAGGCCAGACACCCATAGTCCATAAAAGGGGTGCCCCCCCCCAAGTTCTGTGTTGTTGCAGAACAGGATGAATGATGAGCGCTGCGGGATGGTAGCCTGACTTCTCTGGTAGATTTCAGCCCATGACGGAAGCACCAGCATTTAACTCAGTGATTTTTGTTTTCCTTTGATTCCTTCCTTCCTTTTCATCGTCCCCCCTGCCAGACATGAGCTCCCTTACCATCCCATACGATGAGGAGGAGGAGGAGCAGGAGGAAGAAGCTTATGATGACATCGACGGCTTTGGCTCTCCAAATGCAGAATCCCGCAATACCCTCAACTCGGAGGAGGACGTGGCAGCGGCCAGTGGGGAGGAGGAAGAGGACATCTATGAGGTTCTACCAGGTGAGCAGCCAAGCGGTCAGGTGAAGAAACGCTCTAGCCACTCGCAATGGGCTGTAGACGCAGCAGAGGGGTATTTACATCCCCTCAGGAAACCACTTTCTTTGGAATAAAAAGGCTTGGTTCATGGAACGTTTCTACTGAGTATATAACGTGTTCTGACCTACGTGGCTTTTCCCAGCTGTGTTCAGCTTGGTCCACCACGGACCATGAGAATTAACCTGCTTCTCTCCCGGTGCAGTGGCTTCTCTGTGACTTGGAGTCTCTTAAATCAAGGTCAGGTGTGTGTCTGAAACATGTGCTCTAATTTAACCCACTCATTGGTAGGCTCAAAGCAGGAGTCTCTGGCCTGCGTTCTGTAGGATGATCACAATGGTCCCTCCTGGCGGGCTTCGGATTTGTAATTGTGATGCAGCTTCTGGTCTGGCAAGGGACAATATACAGTGAAACTTGCCAAAGGTGCAACACGCATGGGCATGAACCAAGCTGTAGTGGCCGGTTGAGGGACTCGGGAGCAGCCCTCCTTGTGCAAAGTCATACAGTTCAGAAGGGCTTTTGCCAGGAACAGATCAGGAATGGAGTCTTAGAACTTAGTAAGTAATCTAGCTAGATATGCATTAGATTCTGTTTTGTTTAAATGGCTGATAAAATAAGCTGTGCTGAATAGAATGGATAGTCCTGTCTTTGTGTCTTTTTGTAACTTAAGGTTTTGCCTAGAGGGATTCTCTATGTTTTGAATCTGATTACCCTGTAAGGTATTTACCATCCTGATTTTACAGAGGTGATTCTTTTACTTTTTCTTCAATTAAAATTCTTCTTTTAAGGACCTGATTGCTTTTTCATTGTTCTTAAGATCCAACGGTTTGGGTCTGTGTTCACCTATGCAAATTGGTGAGGATTTTTATCAAGCCTTCCCCAGGAAAGGGAGCGTAGGGTTTGGGAGGATTTTTGGGGGAAAGACGTTTCCAAGCGGCCTCTTTCCCTGATATATATTTGTTAGACGCTTGGTGGTGGCAGCAATAAAGTCCAAGGGCAAAAGGTAAAATCGTTTGTATCTGGGGGAAGTTTTAACCTAAAAGCAGTAAAAATAAGCTTAGGGAGTTTTTCATGCAGGTCCCCACATCTGTACCCTAGAGTTCAGAGTGAGGAAGGAACCTTGACATGAAAGCACCATGGGACCTGCCCCGGAGCCTGCTGTCAAGTGTGGCGAGACCAGAGAGGTGGCGGTGCGGACCGCTATTCCTTGGTGGTGCGGACCGCTATTCCTTGGTGGTGATTCGACTGTGTTAGCATGTCTGTTTGTCAGAGGAGTCAGGAGGGCTTGTGCATCCTCACTTCTGCTATTAGCAAGGTAATGAGAGAACAGCTCACGCCAGTGCATCTACACAAGCTGCCATTCATACCCCTGGCTGTGGTAGAGACGTACCCTGCATTCTTCACGTAGCTCCATTGACGACTGTCCCTGCTCAGGGAACCAGACGGACGTTTACAAGGATCCCAGGGTGAGAGGCTGCTTTACCACCGCTGCTGATTTATGCCCTACCCTGCTTTGCTCCAGCTTCCTCTCCTCTTGTTCCGATTTCAAGGCGGCCTAGAGAAAGTTGGAAAATATTCTGGTCGGAAACAATTCTTCCATTGTCTTTTTTATTTCCCTGCCCCCACTCTGCTCCGTCTTCCCCTTGGCTAGGGGCATTTGCATGAAAATTAGGTCCTTGTTTCCTTTTATTTATTTTTGGAGCTTTGTATTTTTAGCGAGTTAAAAGCTAAATTAAATACGTCAGGAAGGTTCCGCTAGGCAGCAATTAAGAGCCCAAGCTCTCAGGCATAAGGGACTGGGCTCAGCAGTTTGGCAGCAAGGTAGAGGTGGCTGCAGGTTGCAGGGCACTGGATAGATTCTGTTCCTCGCTGAGCCACTGACTTGCTGCGTAACCTTGGTTGAGCTGCTTCACTTCCCTCTGCCTCTGTTTTTTCACGCCAACCTATTGTTTGTTTAGCCTGGAAGCTCTCTGGGGCAGAGGCTGTCTCGTGCTAGGTGTATGTGCAGCGAGCGCCAAGCACGACGGAGCCCTGACCACAGTTGGAGCCTCTAGGCTCCAGGTGGTGTAACCAGAGGCGACGCATGGGGGGCAGCGTGCAGGGTCACATGCCCCTGCCGATTTGCTGCTTGGCTTGTACTGAGCATGCTCAGTAACACTGCTGAAGCCGGCTGCCCTCCCTCCCCTCCCCCCCACAGTTATCGACAGGCATGGGTCGTCCCTGGTTGTAATTGTAACAGACACTATAACTACACATGTGCGTCACTGCCAGGTTCCTGCCCGGAGTGCAGAAACGTTTGGGTCCAGGGTGTTGGTTTTGGCCGGACTTGGGTACACAGGGGCCGAAATCCATCCTTACACGGAGGCCTTTGCCCCACTTAAGCAACTGCAAAGCATTGTGGGATTGCGCGGCTCATGGCACAGGCGGAGAAATCCTTGAGAACCATGGCACTAGGAAATGCCCTCGAGAATCCGGTGACCTTCACCGTGTGCATCGAGAAGCTGCTGCCGCAGCATCTAAATCTGCCTGACCAGCCTTCGGCGGACCCTGCCTGATGGCCTAGCTGATTCTCTTTCCTTGGGACTTCGATCGCTCTCTCGTCTGGGCAGGGTGATAACTCCGCATAGGGGCAGGGGAAGATGCTAACCCCTCCTGTGTTGCTTACAGGATCTCGGATGGATGGGGGGAGGGATACACTGAGGTTTGTCCGGTGAGAGCTAAGGCTTTTGCCACCCCCACCCCACCCTGTTGATGAGCATTTTCCCCGGCAGCTCCAAACAGCATTCGTCATAGGCACCGACTCCGTGGGTGCTCTGGGGCTCAAGCACCCATGGGAGAAAAATACTGGGTGCTCAGCAGCCACAGCTGTTTGTCAGGACTGCCGATCAGCTGTTTGGCAGCTGGGGGAGGCGCCTGCAGGAGGGCGGAGAGCAGCAGGCAGGCGGGGGCCTTAGGGGAGGGGTTGGAGCAGAGGCGGGAAGAGGCAGAGAGGGGGCAGGAAAAGGCGGAGCAAGGGCGGGGCCTTGGGGCGGGGGGGAGCATCCCCAGGGGAAAATAAAAGTGAGCACCTAGGGCATTCGTGATTGCAGGATGGGAGGGCAATACTGGTCTGTTTACAGGACCCACAACCAGCTCCAGAGCAATGAACGGTGACTGCACAAAGGCAGGTTTCCGACTACGGGTGGGGGGACGAACAGCAGGAGCAGACGAACCTTGGAGCTGCAAGGATCAGATTGTTGTCCGAATGCCCTGAAGTAATAAAAAGAACCGGGGAGGGGAAATATGAGAGCTATGATTGTCTGGAAATAGGTGGCTTTTCAAAACTTTCCCTGAGTTGGTAGCTGCTCTCCCAAGGAGCACTGTATCCACCGACTTCAAAATTATGGGCCCCCCATTCTCCGCTGCCTTGCCGCCCAGTGGTGTCATTTACCAGGAGCATAAAGGTGACGGTGTGTATGTGTGGGGGCAGCGGGCATTTAAAATGCCACCATACTGATCTAGGTAGCACTTTGCACGAGTGAGGGAAACCTGTGGACCAAATCCTCCATCGTCCTGCACCCACCGTAGTCAGCCATACCAGTGCAAAGTGGATGAAAGATGCTACTAAATTGGAATGGTAAAGGTTTGCATGCACATTGTGCTGGTGCAAATAACCTCCCAGCCTGCAAGGAAGGAGAGAATCCGACCCCGGGTTTCCTTGCATGTGCTGGTAGTAATGCCTAAAATCATTAAACCTCTTTTCAGCCTTTCTGTTGCTCCCCGGAACAAAGGTTGGGCCGGTTGGCTTCCCTGGGCTAGGGCTAGGGCTGGGACAGGGAGGTTTCCCTGGGCTGCTTGCTTTGCCATTTTTGCCTTCCTGAGCTTGGCCGATGAAACCAGGAGAAGCCAGTTTCACATCTGGTTTTCCTCCATCTCATTTTCTGGTAGCACATTTGTGCTACCAGAAAATGAGATGGAGGAGAGGAAAACCAGAGGTGCTGTGATGTTCAGGCTGCAGCGTGCCATGGCGGAATATTTGAAATCCAAATAAAACCCTCTCTTTACCTGGGCTGGTTTTAGACCACGCTTCAGGCGAGTCATTTCTGTCCATCTTCACTTGGTCTGTAACAGCTTGCCAAAAAAATCCACCTTTGGGGCCGAGGTCAACCCAGTATCTCCAAAAACTCTTTGCCCCTCCAGCCAGTTCCCCGCCTTGCTGCTCCTGGTGCTGCAACAAACTATTGGTTGGAACCCCTTGACCTGGCCATGCCTTTCCGAGGTTCTGCATGCCCTGGTCCTCTTGCAGCCCAAGTCCTTTACAAGCAACGAGGTCAGGTCCAGCTCAACGAATATTCTGTTTTCTCCTCCTGCTTCCCCGTGCGTGGATGGGAAGTAAGAAGTGGTGCAGAGGCACTGGTTCAGCTAACTGGATCCCACACGGAAACTGTCATGATGGGAAATTATCTAGTGGCTCCTGCTCCCAGCAACTTGGGCTGGGCTTCGTGGGTAGATGCTCGAGATTCCCAGAATGCACCAGCTGGGAGGAAAGGCCAAAATGGGTGCCACAAGAAAACAGCGTTGCTGTGCGGTGATAGGACAAGTGAGACAGCATGTCCCCTCCCTTTGATGCAGACCCCCGTGGCCTTTGCTAGCCCAACGTGCTGGGCTGCCTCTCCTCACCTCACCTCACCTGTGCTCCCCAGTCATGAGCGGTCCCCTCTGCAAACTACAGCAGAACCTGCTGATGGCCAACTCGGTTGAAAATCGATGTCCGTTGGTGTGTGCACAGGAAGAATGGAGTCGTTCTTGCTAGAGTATCCTGGGGGGAGGGCAGGAGAAGGTAAAAGAGGGATTGCTAGGTCCCAGCCCTTCTGATGGGAGCAGCTGCAGGAGGCATAGATGTGGGTTGTCCACCTTAGCAGCCG
This sequence comes from Caretta caretta, assembly GCF_965140235.1. NCBI lineage: Eukaryota > Metazoa > Chordata > Testudines > Cheloniidae > Caretta > Caretta caretta. The sequence goes on from NC_134232.1 coordinate 10,815,101, forward strand.
TTTTCCCTTGCAACTTCCAGGGGTGGGTGACAAGCTCCTGGTGAAGCTCTTACCAGACAGGCCCTGTCTTGTCCTATGTAAACTGGGATCATAAGAGAAGTCTCGTGGATTAAAGCCACTTCACTATGGCGCATGTCCTGTCTGCACATGGGCCTGGAGGGTGTCAGAGGCAGCGGATCCACCACCGTTCCCCCGGAGAGGGTTCGGGCGATCCAGGTCCCTAAAGCCACTGTACACCTTTCCCTCTCAATGGCGCCACGATTGCTCAGCGTTCTTTGGATGGGAGGTGATCTTTGCCTCCCACGCTGGATGATGCAGGAGGCAGGTTTCAGGGGACCGTAAAGAGAGGAACCTTTAGAGAGGCAAGGATGGTCCAGTGGTTTGGACAGTAGCTGAAGACCTGGGTTCAAGACTTCCTGTGTGACCGTGGGCAAGCTACTTCGCCTCTCCGTGCCGCAGAGCCCCATCTGTACAGTGGAGAGAACAGCTCTGCCCTGCCCCACAGCGGGTGTTGTGAGGATAAATACATCAAAGATTGTGAGGTGCTCAGATCCTGCCATACCGGGAGCCAGGTAAATACCCAAGAGAACTAACTGAGGAAGCGTCTGCGTTCTCGAGCTCTGTCCTCCCTGGGAATCTCCATGTTGTGTGTGTTTTATTATGCAAATGACAATCTCTGCTGAGGTCGTGCTATTTTTTCTCTTGTCCCAAGTTTAAAAAAAAGAAAAGGGGGGGGCAGATAATTTCCTCAGCAAGTCATCGTCGTTAATGAAGTTTTACAAAAACAGATACAACCAAGGAAAAATAAAATTTCACAGGTGATAAATTTTTCCAATTTCCCTGGCAGAATTCGATAGGATTGTTAAATTAAGAGTGAAGGTGTCTGTTAGGAAGCAACGAGCAGTGATGGGTAATTTTATAGAGTGGAAAATTGAATCAAATTGCTACATTAAAACACAACTCCTCTGAGAATCTGCCCCTCATGCAGGCTGCTCCGGCATAGCACCGGGGGCTCGGTAGCTGTGCCCGGGGAGGGGGCGGGAAAGACCGATTCCCCGGTCTCTTGGAACCCGTGGGTGGGGAAACCGGTTTCCCCTGCAGGGGTTCAGAGGGGATCGGGTTTGCAATCCAGCTGTGGTGGAACGTGCCACATCAGTGCCTCATTAAAGGCAGCGTATTCAGCCTTTTCGGGCACTGGTAGATTTCATGTCGGCGGGGGGAGGCAAGATGGAGGGAAGCGGGATCAGAAAAGACCCATCAGGGTTTTGCCGGAGGCGGTATCTTTATTTTTCAGCGTTCCCTTATTCCTCATCTCTGTAATATCTGAGACCAATCCCTGCCCTAGAAGGCAGAACTTGTCCTGCCTTTTCTTTTAAGGGCCTGTCTACACTATAACCAACTCAGGGCACCTGGTCACAACAGGGTGAAGGGGTTACAGTGTAAACAGCCTAATAGTATCCATAGAACCATGCGTGGTACCGAATTTTAACACTCTTCCGGGGACAGGACAGTACGGCAAAACGGTGCTCGAGCCAGAGCCTATGATGTGGTCATTGTATGTCTACACTGCAAAGAAAAACCCTCAGAGCCCCGGTCAATTGACTGGGACTTGCAGGGCCCAAGCAGTGGAGCTAAAAAGGGCAGGGTAGCAGTTTGAAGACACTGGTCTCCCACCTGGCTGCTCTTCTGGGAATCTCCAGGCTTTGACGGCGGCCAACCTTGCTTAGGAGCAGGGGGCTGGGTCAGTTCCTTAATCGCTGTCCCCCACCCTAGCCTCCAGCACTTGGGGTGTTTGCCTGAGCCACAGGCAGAGGAGGGTGACCTGCCAGCGTGCACCAGCAGGGAGCAGTTTCAGTGGGTCCAGTAGATGGTGCCATCCCTTGGGATATTTGCTCCTGCACACTAGACAGGAAAGGGTCCCACAGCACCCCAGCAAGCTGCTCCCCAGGAAAATCCAACCAAAGCTTGCGAGTTCTCCCCCTTCCTTCCTAAAAGCCTCCATCCATCACAGCCCTTCTGGGGTGCTGTGCAGCTGGGAGACAGGCTGGCATTTAATTAGGAGATTAATGTTTCAGCTCACGGCTTCCAATCCACTCGCTCAGCCTGCCACTTGCGGGCTGGCATCAGGCGCGGAGCGTGCCACACACGGCATGGGAAGCCTGCTGTGAATGGAATTAGAGCCCCGAACATGCCAGCGTCATGTGAGGCAGGGTCCCCTCCACCGTCACACCGTGGAGCTTGCTGCTTCGGGAGGGGCGTAGCCTTGAACATGCTGGCATCTTGTGGCTGGTGGAATTGCATAGCCCGGCGCATGTCAGCATCGTCTGACTCCCTGGCCCTCTGGGTCGTGCAGGGGAGCGGTTTGACTCACTGGGGAGATAAAGCTTTGACACCACCACCCCCCCTCCAAAATCCCAGGGTGGCGTGTTCATTTGCGGTGTGGCACCAGGTGAGGCTTCGGGGTAGGGGAGGAGCAGCTGAGGGATGGCGAATGGCCGCCGCTTGCCGCTGTGCAATTTGGTCTCCTTAGAACATGTGAATATCCCAGCTGGCAAGTGCTAACTCGGTCCCTCGGTGCGACACGACCTGTGTGGAGCAGAGACGCTGCCTGCCCAGCTAGAATGGGTAGAAATAGCAGCGTAGAAGGTGAGGAACTGCTTAGGCTGGAGGTTCTCAAACTGGGCAGCACAGAATTTGCCGTTTTCGGGGGGGGGCCGTGAGAAGGTTTGGAGGGGTGGGAAACAATTTCCTATGCATGTTTTCCCCACAGCGACGAATAACTCTTGAAGGTTGAGGGGAACAGGGCTTCTGTCTTAGAGCACGGCAGCTGTTTCAATCCACCACCCTCGCTTCTTTCCGAGCTGGGTGGCCGGAAAGCGGTGGCTGCTGGCCGGGCGCCCAGCTCTGAAGGTAGCATCTCTGCCAGCAGCAGCGCCGAAGCAAGGGTGGTGTGAAATAATATTGCCAAAAAACCCAGGCTCACACTAGTAACAACAGTGTGATGCCAGGAAGTAGTATCTTACTTCAAATTTACACTTAAATGGCTGTGTTTGAATCAATGCCTTTCTGCTTTTAATATTTAGTGAGAGTTACATGTTGATTTTTTTTATCGGTATATGAACTTGTGTGGCAGGGGGGGCGTTAACTCCTACACACGCAAAGGAGGGAGGCATGATCAAATAAGTATGAGAATCACTGCCTTAAATGCGTAGAGAGGTGCCAGAACCTTAGGCTACGTATCCTACACGGCTCTCTGCGTGCCCAAACAGTGCCTCCCATTGCTATCTTCAGCGGCGTGGTGTCCCGCTGCCAAAGTTTTATCTGCGCCCCTCTCGGCCGGGGCCTTTCACTACCTCGAAGTGTAGCTAGGCACTGTAGTGCAGACTCAAGTGTAGACGTGGCCCTAGTCGTCGATGCAAACCGTACCTCGCGCCGAGCTACCCCCATCCCAAGAAGGGGCAGACGTTTGAATTACCCCGCACCTCGCTCATTGCGCATCTCCTCGGGCATCCATTTCGGTGAGGTCTTAGAGGCTTCGCTCACTCCCATCGAAGCAATGCAAAGAGAAGCGGGATCGAGGCTCTGTACCTTCAGTAAAGTACAGGAGGCTGTCGGGATCGGCTGAAAAGACTTTCCATTTCCATAGGCCCTTTCCTCAGAGGAGCTCAGAGCACTTTATAGAGGGTGTTTCCCTGTTTTTCACTGGAAGGGAAGTGATTTGCCCAATTCCGTGACAGAGCTGGGAAGAGAATCCAGCAGAGAATCCTGACTCCTTCCTCCAGCCGCTACATGACCCTCTTTTTCAGAACCAGGAAGAGCACTCGCATCCAGGCTTCACTCTCCCCACGCTTGAGAGTTGGAAACAGAATCCTAGAAGATCAGGGTTGGAAGGGACCTCAGGAGGTCCTCTAGTCCAACCCCCTGCTCAAAGCAGGACCAATCCCCAATTAAATCATCCCCGCCAGGGCTTTGTCAAGCCGGGCCTTAAAAACCTCTAAGGAGTCCTGACACTCAACCCCCTTCTCTACCCACTAGGCGACACTTCTGCTCAACATTGGGAATAGAACCCTGGAGGCCTGGTGCCCTGTTCCCGGCACCCATGACTTGAACTTTTAACCTGTCGGGGGGGGAGGGGGTTGGAGGTTCTGGTTAAAATGTTCTGTGATACGTCAGCTGTGAAGTTGGGGTGAGGTGACGGAGGAAGGAGACTTGCTGGGAAAGGTGCTCTTTCCTTTCCTGTGCCAGCCACGGTACCTTGTAGCTGAGTGCAGAATAAGCAAAGGGCCTTGGGTAAAGTTTTGTCGTCTTTGGGGGCAGGGGGCTGGAACCAAGCAAGCCGCCTGAACCCATTAGAGGCGGGAAATGCGGATCCGCAGTAGCTGTAATGGCAACAGGAACCGGCCCTGCTCTCTGGAGGGGTTTCCCGTAAAGCAGAGAGAAAGCGAGACAGATAACCCTCCGTGGGAATTTTAGTACACACTCCGCTGTCCAGCAGAGCCGCCTGTGTTACTGCTAGGAAGGGGCGGAAAGGAGCCAGGCTGCCTGCTCCACCACAAGGCAGGAGGGGGGAGAGACACAGAAGGCCCGATGGGCTTAGCATAATGGATGCAAACTTTTTTTTTCCCCCCACATACCGAAAGTCACGTAGCAGAAAGGCTCCCCTTGGAATGTCATGTGTTTTCCTGCACCAGTGCTGGCTGATGGCTTCCCAAGAAGGGAGGAGAGGCCGGAGGGTTTGGGGAAAAGGGAGGCCTAAGGCAGCTCTGCTCGGATGAGGGCAAAGATGTCCACAGGGAGCAAGCCAGGACGCAATTAGGGGCGTGTGGAGGCTGCAGATTGTGGTAGATGAAAGGCCCAGATTGCAGGTCTGTGGGGTTGCAATAGGAGTGTGCAGTGAGATAGATGAGTGAGCATGGGTGTGCAGGGAATAGATGGGGGTTGAAATCCGATGCGCACAGACCACAGGGGGCCGGGATATAACCACATATAGGCAGGGGAGTAGGTTGGCAGGTAGATGGGGTTAGATCAGGGGCATGTCAGATGTGAGTGGATGGGGTGTCTCCATGTGGGGGGGCGGAGTACGGACTGAAGGGGTGTTCATTATTTGTATTATGGTAGCCGAAAGGCCGCAGTCAGGGATCAGGGCCCCATTGTGCAAGGTGCTGTACACGCACAACAAAAAACAATCTCTGCCCCGAAGAGCTTGCAATCCAAGTCGAGCGCTGCTTGTTCCTGAGGGTTGCATTTGAGTTCCTGAAGGCCTTAGCAGCGGCTCATGGAGACTTAAATGATACTGAGTACCGCTGAGTGCAACGCTCTGTCGGCGATGCGTATAATGTGCCGGTCAGCATGGGAGCTAGACGCCAGGGCCCCCACTCAGGACATACAACAGAGGTTTGTTATCAGGGCTCATTCCTCCAAGTTACGGACTTGCCACAAAATGCTCATGGTAACTTTTTGATATGCTTCCCAGCATGCGACTTACAGACTGTGGATGAATAAGGTACAGCTTTGCATAAACGAATGGATGGCAGACCTAGAAGGCTATTGCCCACTTACTAGTCCTCCGTACTCCCAGGCTGTACTTCATTGGGGGAAATACACACAAACTAAAATCTGGGAAATGTAGTTTTGGGGGTGGGGGGAATATCCATTGAGCCAAACGGATGGAAGGTACTTTAGAGAGGAAGGATGGTCTAGCGATTAGGGTGCTAGGCTGGGATGTGGGATATCTTCATTCAGTTCCCTACACAGCCTTTCTGTGTGACCTTGGGCAAGTCATTTAGCACCTGGGGTGTGGTGAGGATAAATGTATTAAAGAGCGTGGGGCGGCTTCCATATTACGGTAATGGCAGCAGTAGATGGGTTGCTTGAACAGCTTGCTATGTGCAGTCCCAAATCCGTAGCATGGAGGATTGCTTGTCTGATATGCTGATTGGAACAGTGATCGTTAGCCTCTGGACTCAGCCACGTGCTTGTGACCTCAATGCAATAGGGAATGGGTTATAAGTGCCCCAATGGCTCCTTCATCCTACTGTTTAAATTCAACTCCAGATTGTGGCTTTAGGTTCCTTCTGAAGGGACGACGGGGTTCCATCTTAATCATTAACCCTCTCTGCTAATTATCCCCCCTGCCCACACGGCCATCAAGTAGAGAAGCTTTAGTCTGGAATCTGAGCCATGCAGGGTCGCTCCTGTTCTGCATCGGAGCAGGGGAGGCATTTCAGAAAGCTTCTCGCCAGCTGTTTGTTTCATTTGGCACCGGGTGGATCCGTGGGTCTCTGCAGAGGGCTCTTTCCGGTGTGGCAGCCTTCATCCATTCCTCGATTTTTTTTTTTGATTTTTTTTTTTAAGCAGGGCTTTTGCCTGTCAGAGTTGTAGCTCTGCCATTCCATTGCCTTACCCGCCCCCCTCCCCGCTGCCAAGCCCAGGGGAAAATGCCAGCAGAAGACGGGGTGGATGTATGTTCTCCCCTTCGAAGGGCCGGGACCTGTGTGTGCACTCGCCAAGCCTCCCTGGCGACGGATACAGACTAACACGGCTGCTACTCTGAAACCTGCCTAATTTTTGACAGTCTGTGCGCGCAAAAAATTTCTTCAGTGCAAATTGTTGTGCTTCTGTGCAAATTTGTGTGCACGCACACGCGCACAGCTTAGAGGGAACCGTGCTCCCTGGGACGTTCCTGTCTCTCCTCACATCGGGACACCGGCGTCCAGCTGACCTGAGGAGCGAGAGTTAGAAGTCGCTCCCTGCAGAGTGCTCCAGAGCAGCTTAGCCATCCGATGAAGAGATCTGTAGCTCACGAAAGCTTATGCTCAAATAAATTGGTTCGTCTCTAAGGTGCCACAAGTCCTCCTTTTCTTTTTGCGAATACAGACTAACACGGCTGCTACTCTGAAACCTTCTCACCCAGTGGCAGCAAAGGCAAGACACGTGCCGTCGTTTGCCAGGCATTCTTTGACCGCGTGACTTTGGAAGAGAGAGGACATTTAGGTCCCTTCTATGCTACAGCGATAATTGAGGCAGAGGAGGGATTGCAGCCGTCTCTGGGCCCAGTTGCAGCACTGTTCATATGTAATACAAGGGGAACCTATCGATATTCCCCCAAACCTTGGACGGCCCCAGGGTTTTAACCCCGTTACACAACTAAATCCATTCTGCACTGCAGTATTTAACCGGGTTGCAACTGGCTGGATTATAATCGTAGTGTAGACTGAGTTCTTTGCAACAGTGAGGTGGAGAGACGGAGAAGGATCACATTGCAGATGGAATGGCACAGGGAGAGGATGTTTGGGTTGGAGAGAGAAATGATGTGGCCAGCCACGAAAGTGCTAACGCAGAAAACAGAGCTTGGAATGGGACCATCTTCGTGCAATTCCTGCTCTTCCAGGAGCGTGTTTCGCTTGCACATGTTACTTTGCTGTGCAGCGGAAAACACATTTCAGAGGAACAGCCGTGTTAGTCTGTATTCGCAAAAAGAAAAGGAGTACTTGTGGCACCTTAGAGACTAACCAATTTATTTGAGCATGAGCTTTCGTGAGCTACAGCTCACTTCATCAGATGTTTACCGTGGAAACTGCAGCAGACTTTATATACACACAGAGAATATGAAACAATACCTCCTCCCACCCCACTGTCCTGCTGGTAATAGCTTATCTAAAATGATCAACAGGTGGGCCATTTCCAGCACAAATCCAGGTTTTCTCACCCTTCCAGCACAAATCCAGGTTTTCTCACCCTCCAGCACAAATCCAGGATTTCTCACAAAACCTGGATTTGTGCTGGAAATGGCCCACCTGTTGATCATTTTAGATAAGCTATTACCAGCAGGACAGTGGGGTGGGAGGAGGTATTGTTTCATATTCTCTGTGTGTATATAAAGTCTGCTGCAGTTTCCACGGTAAACATAGATTCATAGATTCATAGATATTTAGGCCAGAAGGGACCATTATGATCATCTAGTCTGACCTCCTGCACAATGCAGGCCACAGAATTTCACCCACCACTCCTAAACATCTGATGAAGTGAGCTGTAGCTCACGAAAGCTCATGCTCAAATAAATTGGTTAGTCTCTAAGGTGCCACAAGTACTCCTTTTCTTTTTGGGAAAACACATTGTCTCTCATTAGGGCCACTATTTTCTCATCCACTGTGGAGATTGCAACCGGAGCCCCCGTGCGTTCTGGCTCTCAACACACCTCCCTGTAACTTTCAGATGAGTCCCGTTAGCACTAATTAGAATGAAAACAATCCGTTGAGCTTCTGTAGCAACACTCAGATGAGTCTGGTTTTACAGGAATTAGCCAACTAATCTCCACAGCACCCCTCTGATGTAGGCAGGTAGGATTATCCCCATTACTGATAGGTAAACTGAGGCACAGAGCCTGTGAAGCATGGGTAGCTCTCCAATCAGGAGACCATCTACTTATCGATCAAGATATGTATACAGTCACTGCGTAATCTAAGCCTCTCCTTAGTATTTAAAAATGCAAGTAACAATAGCAATCTTTTTCCCTTTCCAGCCCAGAGGAGAAACAGCTGAATTAGTTTACAGGGCAAGTAACTTCTCGACGGAAAGCTAAATCAAGTGCATTTAGGGCTGAAAGTGGTTGGCCTCATTTCTTGTGGCCAAGAGTTCCGCTGGCTCCAAGAGCTGTAAAATTCCGCCTCCTGCATTCGTGAGCCTCTCCTTTTTAGTCCACTGTCCCAGTGGAATAGCTGCATCATTCTAGGTCATGATTGCAGAGAGGATCTCGCCGTTGCTCAAATGGGTTTACGAAGCAATTTATGGTCTGGATAAATTCTGCCAGGGGGTGGGGGGTGGGGCGCGATGTGGGTAAAAGAGGGGAAGTCAGGCAGGAATTCTGTATGTCCAAGGCTGGGTCAGATCATTTTTTCCACCCACACCATTCTTCCATCTCGCTTCCTATTATCCGAAAAGCCTGGCGTTGTAAGGGTGGGCGCGGACACTTTGGCATTAGTGTCTGCCTCAAGTAAGTGCTTGTATGACCTCCATTGCCTTATTATCGGAGCACCTCACAATCTTCTTTATCGTCCCAACCTCCCCAAGAGGTAGAGAAGCGCTACCATCCCCACGCTAGAGCACCAGGAGGCTGAGTGACTTGCCCAAGGTCACACAGGGAATCTGTGGCAGAACAGCCACTTGAACCCAAGTCTCCCAGATCTTAAGCTAATGCTATAACCATTTGGAAATGCTACCTCTCTATAGCTTAGCTATAGAAGTAGCCAGGGAGCTGTTACAGCCCTTTCCCTAATCGTCATCCTCCTTGGCTGGGGAGAGTTTGTTTCTGCTGATAAGCGTCCTTGTCCTGTACTAGAGGTCATGAGCTCCTCATTGATAGTCATGCTGTTCTGCATATAAGACTGGCCGTAGCCTGGGAGATGACTCCAAAGAAACTGAACTGCCCTGGAAGAATCGGTTTTATTTATTCCCTTTCCCATTCTCATCCCAGGGCCAGATTAAATGCCGTTGTCTGAAAGGATAAAGGAATCTACTTTTGACTGCCTTGATAGTGGGGGTTTTTTTATCATGGTTGCAGATACATTTACATTCTCTTTTACAAATGCAAAGAGCAGGCAAAAGCCACTTTCAATAATTTATTTTAAAATCAATGCTAATGAGGTTATGTCTCGTCAGTGGCCGAGTTTTACAATAAAGTCTGATTTATTTAGAAAAGATCTTTGGTGCCACTTCCCGTCTAATGGGGGAGCCGTTACAGTGACCCTCCAACTTCGGATCCAATTTGTAATTCACAGCGGAGCTCTGACCTGATTTGCATTGATTAGAATCGGGAGGCAGAGACAGCTGGGTCCGGGCCGTGGAGGGTGGGGGAGAGCACTCTGTCTTCCGAAAGTGTCTAAAGGCAGCAGATTATCTACCACCTTGTGATCAAGTTGCATGGTATCAGCAAAAGACCCGTCGCTGACTTGATTAGAAAGGCCCTCCCCACCATGGTTCCTCATGAAACTGGGCTACATACGGCTCTGCCCTGAGATTAGAGCAAAACTTGGTGCCTTTGGGTTCACAGACTGAGCTTCAGTGATGGTACCTCATGCTCCTTCCGGAGACATGGAACAGCACTGGACTCTGGGTTTTGTTTCTAAACTTCATGGTTGCAAAGAGAAACCTGCAAATGTGACCCAAGCCTAACCGATGCAGTGACGTCTTCCTGAGTCTGCAGACAGCCTCTGGCAGAGGGAGCACGCTAGAGCCATCTGGCCCCGCACCCAGATCTCCTGTTCTGGGTAGGTGGGGTGTGGCTAGGATCTTGGATTGCCTTAATCCAGCCCTGATTCCTGTCATTGCCTATGCTTGCCGCCAAACTGAATTCAGCACTGGTTTGGCCAAGTAGTGCATACACGCCTGGTGTGGATGCCGCTACGTTCAGGGACTCTGAACCTGTATTATTGTGCCAGTGTAAGGACCTTGCACCAATCAGCCCCTGGGAGAGTGAATGCCGGTGCTAATGATAAGTTACCCATTTCAGCTAAATCACCAGAACCCAGCTGTAAACCGATTTAAGGGTGTGCCCAAAAGGGGCTTGCACTGACTTAGTCCAAACTGGTTTTAGTTAAACTGGTGCGGCTATTGGGTATAAATAAGCCTTTCTTTCTGTCACACTGAATTAAATCTCCTTTTGTGCTCATGAGTAGCCTAGCGCCCACCGGCCCCCTGCTCTTGGTTTCGTCTTACTCCTGTTGTCTACAGTCCTCTCCCCTAAGGCTCAACCCTTCTCCTACTGAAACCAGTGGCTAAACTCCCATCACCTCAGCATCTTCTACCATCTGCCCTCTATGCCTGGATCATCCTCTCTCTTCTTCACTAGCAGGTGTCCTTTCTCTCTCCTTCTTCAGTTTCCCCCTTAAATCTGCTTCTTTCGAGAAATTGGTTAGTCTCTAAGGTGCCACAAGTACTCCTTTTCTTCTTTCAAGAAGTCATTCCACCTCCTCCATTTCCTGGAAATTATTGTTTGGTCAGTGTCTTGTGTCTCACAGACCATAAACTCTTCAGTGCAGGAAACGTCTCTTCCTATATGATGCTTATAAAGTGCCATGTAAATTTATGGGGCTATCGTAAGTGATTTGTTTTTAACAGTGTTAATAGGAATTCATGGGTTTATGCAACATGCTTTAAAATATTACCTGTCCCAGGAGCAGGGGACTTCCCCTTCCCGTTTTTCAAATGTACGCTCTGAATTTACTGGTTTGAGAATCAGATGTTCTCTCTCAATCCAAATCATCCGATCTATTTTATCTAATCTAATCTCTAATCTAATGTAATCTATTGGTTTCATACTGCTGCTTGGCATTGCTGAAGTATCTCAACTTCTTCCACATAATGGTTCTGTCTCTTCTGAAGGCCGCCACTCAAGGATTAATTCCTTTGGTAACCATTGTGCGTGGAAGTCTTCAGAGTCGCCATTTGTCCATAGGCTTTTCTGTGGGCCATGTCCTTTTTTCAAACCCAGGGCACGGACTGGCATCCACTACTCTCTAAAATGAGAGTGCCAGGCATTCGGAGACCCTGGCGGTTGGCATCATGTAAAGCCTCCAGGGCAGGATTTTCCAAAACGGACGGCATTGGCGTTGTTCTGCACCCAGAGAAGTCAATGGGAGTTTTACCACTGACTTCAGGGGGATCAGAGTTAGGACAATGCTGAGAGCTTTGGAAAAGTCCCACCCCTCATCTAGGGGACAGGGTGAAGGGACCTTCCATAATCCCTCACTAACCAAGTTCTTTCATTTCATTTCCCCTCCAGACGAGGAGCTTGACCCACCCGGTCTGGAGGACAGAGAAGACGTTGGAAGTAAAGGGAAAACAGGTAAGAGACGACCACATCGTTTGGAAGCAACAGGCTCCTTGGGGCTGGGCTGCAGGAAGGACCTTCCTCCAGCTAGTTAGATCAGGAGTCAGTGTACGTCTGACTGTGTGGCTGAGAGCATAGAGGAGTGAAAAGGCCCTGGGAGTGAGGCTGCTGACGGTGCGTGTGGAGGGGAGGAGGCTCTTAGCTGCTCAGAACCCTTTTGAGAACCTTCTCCGTTAGCTTCCTCCCTTTCTGTTCCCGAATCCCCCAGCAACCAGCTGCTTTACCTACGCCCCCCTGCTCCACCAATGGGCTGTGAGGTACCTCCCCCACTATCTCCCCCCTCCACCCCCAAGCCTTCCTTCAGGTCTCGCCATGACCAGCTGTGAGCCGTTAAGGCTGGGTGGGCTCACCATGGGGTTTCCTCTCCTTCCAATCTTCCCTTGGCTGGTTTCCAGCAGCCCAAGACCATCCAGCATCTCTCTACTCTCCTGTGGCCCCCTACCTGCTGTGACAGCACTGAGTCCCTTTCCGAAGGTTGGGCCGAGAGCTCCAGGATCCAGCTAACCTCCAGGCATATCAGCAAAGGGGGAATGCACAGCCCAGTGGGGAAAGGAAAAGGAGATGTCATGATCTGACCCTGAGGAAAGGTTCAGGTTCCTCTGGAAGGATGGAGGCCGCGGTTCTTTACCTTGTTCCTGCTCCTCAATGAGAGCGGAAGTGGCTCCTTGACCCTGAGGGCCAGGGGAGTGGAAAGACCTGGTCTCTACTCTGCCATGCCCCGAGACTGGAAGTTCAGAGGGCAGGGCCAGGGAGGCATGCAATCAGAGCAGCGACCGTGGAACTGCTGGCTGGTCCCAGTTCTGGATGCCCAGGTTTCATTCCAGGCGCATTTGGATATGACTATGGAACTGTTTTTTTGGTGGATGCGAAATTGCACCTCCTCCAGCCCCCTGCTGTTATCCATGCTACAGGTAACTAGTTGATCCTGCGTTCCTAAGGACGGACGCCCTGCTGAAGCCTCCTTCAGTGGCAGGGAACCTTGCCAATGGCCTCTCCCACACTGCTATCTGCAGCAAAACGAGGCATATCTCAAGTGAGGACGCTCCATCCATCAGCCGTGCCTGACTTAGAATCCAGCAGCTCGTTTCATGTCTGCAAAGATCTAGGTTGTAAATGCACGTACCGTTGCTCTGTCTTCCCTTGCTCTGTTTTCAGCAGGTGATCGGGACCAGGGAGCACTCAGAGAGGGAGCCAGGCTTGTAAAGTTCAGGCCGCAAACGGGATTGGGGAGAGGGGGAGAGAGACGCACCGAAAAAACCATCGGAAAGAGCGGAAAGTGAGTCACCGCCAGCAAAGCCGAGAGGAAAACGGAGCAGGGTGGGTCTGTGTACTGGAATGCTGGAGGCACCAGAAACCCAACCCCAAACCATCGCTGCAGAACAAGCTGCCTCCCCGGCATGTGCCTGGAATCCAGCGTCCCCACCCCTGCTTTTTCCTTAAGAACCCCTCGGGTGGGAGCTGAGCGGAAGGTCTGTTTCCTGCCCAGTTCCCCCTAGTCCCACCTGCTTCTCTTCCCATCGGGCGTCCGCCCCACCCACAGGAAAGAAGCCCTTGTGTGCGAGCAGCCTTGGGCGGTGCAGCTGTGAGCTTCCTGCAGCCCCAGTTCCCTTTTCACAGCTCCGTTCAGGAAATCGTGGCCACCTGGCAAAAATCTGGTTTGAGACCCGCCTCCTTGGGCTCTTTCCTCCCCCCCTTTCCATGGGGCTCATGTCCCAGAAATTAAAGGGGGAGGTTTAACCACATGAGCAGGGGAGATTCAGCCAGGTTTAAAGCTTTATTCACCTCTCTGCACACACACGAAAACCTTGGCCGTTAAAGTCTGACTAGCTCAGATCTGGGTGGCTGTCACTTCACGATGCACTCTGTGTGCACGAGAGGAAAAGGTGACCGCACGGCCTGTACAACGCCTTGTGTCTGCTGGCTTAGTGCACGTGAAGATGTCTCCGTCTAGCGACCTGACTGGGAGACTACAGTGGACCTGACTGGGAGACTACTTGCACAGTGGCGTTCCCCTTTTAGCTCAAGTGGTAGAGCCCTGGTGGTTTTGGTGCTGAAGGTCTCAGTCCTGAAAATCTGTATCGGCCTGTCTGTGCATGGCCATGCTGGTTTACTTACCTGTCCACCAACTGTCCTAGGCCTTCGGGTGTTGGGCACCAGTAGGGTTGGTGAGGAATTTTTGGCCAGAAGACTTGTTTTCATTGGAATCAATTGAAACAAAACTTTTCGTGGCAGGGACCTGTTTGAACAACAATTTTGTCAGGAAGGTTTCTTCCAATCCAGGGTGGAATTTCTGGTCAAAACAGAAGAGCCGGGACAGAAGCCTTGGGGTTTCCATATCCCGAACGAGTGCCCTCACCACCAGGCTATTGGCCGTTCTGGGATTCCTCGCTTGCTCTCTTTCCATGACAGATTTCCAAAGCTCTCTGTTTCCTCCCAATGGGGAATGAGAACAGATTTTGAAACTGCAACATTTTCCACAGAATGGAATTCTTGTTTCCTAGCCAGCCCCGGTTACAAGAAGCCGGATGGGGTTTTTAGCTCAGACCTGGCTGAACCAGATCTGCCTGCGATGGTTTCTCCCCAGCATTGCTGTGAAGCCACAAGTTAAGCACAAGGTCCAGCCGTAAGTCCTTTTATCTCCTGGAGGGTCATTCCCTGAGCGGGAAAGCCCTTGAGATGGGCCATCGCTGCTGCAGGGTCACTGGCTCACTCAGCCAAATGAGTTTGAGTTCCAGGTGCTTGTGAAGATCAGAGGGAATGAGAATTCTTCTGAATGTCACGTTTCTGTGGTGCTGTTTTCCCACCTTCATGCCCCACCAGCGTGATGAGTTATTAGGCCACTGGAGCATATGGCAGCTACAGCAGGTACGAGCGCCCCAAAGCTTTGAAAACAGACGCTGTCCCGTTATTTATAAACCATGCTTTGGTCATGACACAAAGCTGCACCTTCATCTGTGTAGGATCAAATGCAGCTGACTAAAGAGAGAAGGCAGAGGGGAAACAGACGGAAGGAATATTGGAGGGGCATGTTTGTAAAATATAAACAAATCAACCTAAGCAAGTAAATTAAAATAAAATAAACTAGTTCCATTTCCCCACTGAACTTCCTAATTCTCCCCTCAGAACTGGCTCCTAGGAGGATGTTGGAATGTATAATCAACAGAAGCAGGCCCTAATCCTAAAGCGGCAGTGGCGTGTAGTGGGTAGAGCACTAGAGTGGGACTCGGGAAGCTTGGGTTTATTTCTGGCTCTTCCAGTGGCCTTGGGCGAGCCACTTCCTTTCTCTGTGCCTCGGTTTCCCCACACCTCCTATCGTATCTATTTAGATTGTAATGTCCTTGGGGCAAGGACTCTGTCTCACTATGTGGTTGTACAGCCCCTAGCACAATTGGGCCCTGACCTCAATCTCTGAGTGCTCCGGGAATACAAATAATATATCTTCCTTGGATCAATTCGGTCTTTGGCTGCCCACACGCAGCTCCCACAAAGTGGCACTTCTCTTTCCTGACTAACCCCTACTGAAGGGCTTAGGCTCAGTCTAAGCACCATTGTTCAGGGAGCTGCTGTCCTGGGCTACGGTGAAAAGGTGTGCCGTTGAGGTCCTTGGAACAGGTACAGGCTGGGTTCAGTCAGCTAAGATCCTTGCTGCTGAGTGGCTTCCATTTTTCTCTTTCTATTTTGGGTTCCCTTTTCAGTTATTAATGTACTTGGAGACTAAGGGCTTGTCTACACAGAGATACTAAGGAAAGTTAATCCGAATTAACTAAAGGTGTGATTTTAAAGTGGATTAGTGAAACCGCATTAAACCCCTGTGTGAGCGGTCACTCAGAATTAAAGTGGCCTTAAGTTGGTTTAGCTCCCTAAAGCTGGGGACTTGAGAGGTGCCAGAAGGAGTAATGCACCCAAGTCCCATTGAAAATCAAGTCCCTTAGGGCACCTAACTGCCGTCGGTTTGGAGGTTTAAAGGCCGTATTTTCCACGGTTGGCTCATTTTGGCCTCGGATTTTGTCGGCCCAGCTTGCAATGCCTTGAGCCTGAGGGAATGGAGTTGCGAGTGCTCTGAAAAATAGGCCCCAGGCATCTCAAGGGGGGACCCCAAATAAGAGGTCATCCTTGAAAATTTTGGCCCATACCACTACAGCCTTGCCAGCCATTCAGATGCCCTACTCGTATTCATTAGTATCTTCCTCATGGAGCTAATTGTTCATTGTTATAACTATTTTAGTTATTAGCATGGTCATGATTGCTTTAGGACCTGTCTTTTTTCATGCTGAATAATATTTTAGACTCATCCCTGGGCAGGATTTCAAGGGACAGGTTTGTGGCATTGCTGGAAGCACTTGTCTCTGTGCTTTAGTCCTGTATTTTTTTTTTTTTTGTTCTTCAGTCCAAACGGAATAAAAGACTAATTAGGTGGAGTGAAGTCCTTGAAATGAAAGCTGAGAGGATGGGGGTTGCAATGGGCATTTTTCTTAATTATATCAAATGGTCAAAATGCCAGATGAGCATTTGGCTAATGTAAAACTTATTGTTTCTCATTTCCGAGAGCCACAAGGACACTGTGAAGCCAGCCTCTCCCAGCAAATCAAACTGAGAGCTGCAGTCTCATCTTGACAGGATACTCATTTTCTTCTCTTAGCAACTGGTTGCTTTTAAAGCCTGTGGTCTGAGCTAGAATTCGCTAAGGGGGAGGTAGGATAGCCGCATCTGCAAGGCATTTTACCAGGACAGCCAAATTCCACCACTCGACAGTCACCCATAATCTCTGGCTCCTCCCACGATCCACAGCTCCGCCCTCTCCTGGAGTAGCAGGATGTTTCTGCTCAGATGAAAATAACAAAAGAAAAACCCCTGTTGCTATTTAGACTGCTATTGTTACGCTTCAGAGTCAACAGGCCACCCCTGAAATGAACAGGGGCAGCTTGCACGCCTCCCTTGACTGTTGTTTCAAGCCATGCAGATGTGGGAAGGAAAACATGGCAGTAGCCCCGTTTGGATGGTTTTCTTAATGACCATTGAATCTATAAATATAGAGCCAGATTCTGATTCCCACTTATGTTGATGTGAATCAGCAGCAGCAGCTGCACTGAAGTAACCAATAAGCAAATACAAAATCTAGGCTTGGTTTGTTTGTTTGTTTATAATGGAAAACTAATTTCTGTAGAGACAGATGGGCCCATCTAGGTGCTGGTATGGCATATGACCGAGTGTAGGCTCAGCCTCACCCCCGAGGGCAGTGGCAGCTGGGCTTAGTAATGAATACAGGATACAGGAATGTGAGATTTGACAGACTGGATCAGATCCGAGGCCCATCTAGCCCAGTATCCTGTCTCCGATTGTAATCAGTACCAGCTGCTTCAGAGGAAGGTGTAAGAACCCTGCAGTAGCAGATGTGGGATAATCTGCCCTCCACATCAGGTCTCATGCTGATCTCTAATAGAGATTGGTGTCAGCCCTGAGACATGAAGGTTAATATCCCTTCCAAAAAATGTGTTGAACTTACTTCTATCTCCGATTAGTCTTTCTATCCATATAAATGTCCATTCCCTTTCTGAATCTTGCCACAAGTACTCCTGTGCTTTTTCCCCAGCCTCTGTTTGTCAGAAGCTGGGAATGGATGACTGGATGGATCATTTGATGATTACCTGGCCTCATTGGCCTCAGTTGGAAGACAGGATACTGGGCTAGATGGACCTTTGGTCTGAGCCAGTATGGCCGTACTTATGATCTAAGCTCTTGGCCTCAACAACTTCCAGTGGCAATGAGTTGTGCAGTTGAATCAGACGTTGTGTGAAAAAATATTTGCTCTTGTGAGGTTTAAATTCTCCAACCTTTTAATTTCATCCAGTGCCCCCTTTTTTTCTCGGGTTATGAGACCAGGGGAACAGATGTTACCAATCTAGGCAGCCTTGGCTAGTGAGGAGAGCACTGGACCTGGAACTCAGGAGAATTGGCTTCCACTCCAGCCTCTGCCACTGGCCTGCTGGGTAGCCTTGGTCAAGTCATTTCACCTCTGTGCCTGATTCCCCAGCTGTAAAATGAGGATGATGATGATGATGCGCTTTGTGATCCTCTCATCCAGATCCACTCTAAGGTAAACAATCCCAACCTTTTCCATCTCTCTTCAGATGAGAGGTTTTCCAGGCCCTTGATCATGATTGTTTCCCTTTTCTAAACCCCCTGTAGGACAGCAATAGCCACAGTATCTGGAAGAGGCTGCATCACTGCTATATTTTAAGTTTTTGGCCGTGGTGGTGTAGCCCTGTTGGTCCCAGTAGATGAGAGAGACAAGGCAGGTGAGGTCATGTCTTTTTTGTTGGTGGAAGGTACAAAACTTTTGAGCTTCTCAGAGCTCTTCAGGTCAGGACTCAGAGCTGAAGAAGAGCTCTGGGAAGCTTGCGAGCTTGTCACTTCCGCCCATAGACGTTGGTCCAATAAAAGAGATTCCCTCACCCGCCTACTTTATATAAAGCCATTATACTCTCTTCTACCTACTCTATACAAAGGCATTACAGAATCCTCCCCCCTTCTATTCCTTATGCAACCTAACATCTGAGCTTTTTGCTGCTGTTTTTTAAACCACAGCTGCGCATTGCTCAGAGGTCTTCATTGAGCTGTTTATAACGATGCCCAGGTCCCTTTCCAGAGTGGATTCAGTTAATTTAGATTCCTCTAAGGAGTCAGAGTAGTTCCACGGGGCATTATTTGGCACTTACTGACATTGCGTTGCCATTGCCATCCTGTTGCCCGTTACCCTCGTTTGGTTAGGGCTCTCTGAAGTTCCCCGCGGCCCTCTCTGGTCCTGATTAACCTAAATAACATTTCACCATCTGCAAATCTTGCTGCCTCGCGGCTTACCCCCCTTTCCAGATCATTAATAAATACAGCGCACTTGCGGTTTTTCCAAAGCCCTTATTATCCAAACCCTGTTCTTGGGCCCCGTGCCGTTACTCCTGCCCTTTCGATCGCGTGTCCCGCACGCTATTCAGACAATGGGGCATACACTGTGTATTAAACAACGCGGGACCTTGCACAGAACAGCTTAGCCACGTCGTGCTTCAGTTTCTTTAGATCTCCCCTATGGGCCTAGTGACTTACTGCTTTTTAAATGATCAATTTGCCGTCTCTTCTGCCACTCCACTTCCAAGATTCTCTCTTTTTTTATTACCAGGGAAGAGCAAATCCGGGGTAGGGATCTCCAAAGCCTCCTCGACCGAGTAGCGAAAACTGACACAAATAAACCATTGAGCTTCTCAGCAATGTCCTTATCTTCCTTGATTGCTCTCATTAACTACTGATATCCAGCGGGCGCACCAGTTCTTTCAGCAGTAGAGCTCCACAGGAGGAAATAGTCGGTGGCCCCAGTTTCTGTATGAGGATGTCTGCACTGCAATCAGAAGGTGTAATTTACAGCAGGCATAGGCGTATCCAACATACCTTTGATCAAGTTAGCTCACTAAAACGTGCAGAGTAGCTGTAGAGGCCCGGGCTAGCTGCCCCGGGCGGGACTGTGTTCGAGCAGCTAGCCCGTGCCAGCACCACCCATGCCACCGAGGTTACACTGCTATTTTTAGCAAGCTGGTGTGATCAGAGCGCGGCCAGTACCCCTATATGTTCTGCAATCCCACGTATAGACCCTCCGACTTCTTACAGCGTGGAACGTGGTATGTTTCAGTCCCAAATCTCCTTCCCACCCCCACAACATATTGGGAAAATAATAAACCTGTTCTTGTCTGAAGAGGGAAGTACGCTGAATTTGGCCATCACTGTATTTAAACCTCTTTGTCAGTGATTTACTTATAATGATCTGTAGGATCACTAATATTTTAGTTAATAACCTGAGCAATTTCCACCCCCCAAGAAGTTCCATCCTCCTGGAATATGTTTTGTGTCTCCTTTTTCTCCAAAATTGAGTGGCTTTGTGCTCCACCAGAGAGACCCAACAAGTCTGGGGTGCGTCCCTTCCCCTGGTACTGAGTTACTCTGGGCTTCACAGGATTGTCTGCCTTTTAGTTCCCTTAAAAAATATTTTTGCACTCATTCCATTTTTTGCTGCCCCCTGCCGTCTGCCATCCGCTGTTCACTTTGTGATGAGATTCTGCCTGCTGATACTTCCTTTGCTTCGGTTCATAACCGCTGGGTCCTGTGTTTTATACAAGCTTAAATAACCCAACCGCTCCTGCTCTTTCTATTCCCTTCACAATCTTTGCCCTGCCACTAAGTTCCCCCTTTAATATTTTTCCAAAGGATACAGACCTACTTTCTTCCAGCCTTTCTCCTGAAGTTCCCCAAGTCCCCGAGTCATTCTGTTTGTTCCCCGCTGCATCATTACCCATCTCTGTAATGTCCTTTCTCATATTTAAGTGATCAAATCTGGGCACAGATCTCCAGATGTGCCCTTACCATTCAATCCCTTAGACCATATTAGGAACATTTCCTGCAACATGTGCTCAATATTTTCTATTTATGCTTCACAGGCCTGATTCCCCGCCCTGTCGCTCCAGTGATTTCCCTTCGGTGGTTGAATGAGACCCCTTAGCTTCTCGTTTTACTGGAGGTTTTTTTACGCGTATTGGGCCACAGAACTCGGGAGCTCTCAGTATCCCAGTATCTTGATCTACCCCTTTAGAACGCTCTCCTGCCTCACCCTCCATCAGGGAAGTGAAGCTGCTCAGTTCTGTTGTCTCTGCTACTGATTTGCTGAATGATCTTGGGCGAGTCACTTCCTCCCCTTCTCTCTGCCTCAACTTCCCTGGTTGTAAAGTGGGCGTAACGGTACTGCCTCAGACGAAAATAGCTACATGTTATCTCCTCTTCCTGGCCATGAGAACTCTCTCTATTTTTATATAGACCACAGTATGAGGCTTAATTTTTAGGCTTCCCAGGCCTTTGAGGGTTTGTCTACACTATAGGGTAAGCCTGGGGTTCGAACTCAGGCTCAAGCCCAACCCCCCTTCAGGCTACACATGCATCATGTTAACCGGGGTCCCAGCACCGCATAGGGATGGAGAGTCCACGCTTGAACCAGGCCGGCACCAAGGGTTCAAGCCCTATTGCTTTGCGGTGTAGAAGCAGCCCCTCTAGACTCGTGCTCTGGGAGTCCTCCAGAAGTATCCCACAGGCTGACAAGTTTTGCCACACTGCCCCACAAATAAAGGGCTGGAGTGGCCACACAGCGGGAGGACATTAGGAAGTCTGGAATATGGGAGGTTGGACTCGGGCCTATATAATGCAGTGTGGACGCTGGAGCCCTAGGTTGGGATCCAGCGTTCAGCCATTCCTAACCTGGGGTTACAAGCGCGTGTAGACGCTCAAGCCCTAGGCTAACAAACAGACTCTGCCAACTCATGTTCTACTCCCCCTGGGCTGCTGCTGCAGTGTAACCAGACCCTCAGGCTGCATGTTACATCTACCCTTCACGCTGTGGGGGGGCAGGGGTGATGCCAAAAAATAGTGTAGCCATGGCAGCAGGAAGGGCAAGCAACCCTGACGGCGTGCCTGTCCGAGACGCTAGGCACGTACCCGGGCTGCTAGCTCCTCCCACTGCGGCTACTCTCTGTTTGAACAACACGCCGAGCTGGAAGTGTAGATACTCCTTAGAATGTGAGTGTCTCCCTCAGCTGCTTAGTCCAGTGAGAATAAGAGTCCACAGCATTGAGAGAAAGTCCTTTAGCTCAGGTGGACTGGTAGGAGCCTGCTCTGCTCCTCTGTATTCACTGGCTTTGGAGGTGACCGCAGGGGCAGCATAGAATCATAGAAGATTAGGGTTGGAAGGGACCTCAGGAGGTCATCTAGTCCAACCCCCTGCTCAAAGCAGGACCAACACCAACTAGGAGGGAGGTGTCAGTGTTGGTTGATTAGAGGTGGTAGGTTTGGACTTATTCCTGGAGGTTTCATCACATGTCATAATCTTTAAATAAAGGTGAATCTTTAATTCCTGGAGACTCCAGGACAATCCAGAAGGGTTGGCAACCTTAGAAGGGGAGCCCTGAACAATGAAGTGAAACCTCCAGCTTGGTTTCTTGAATCAAGCCGCTTGTCCCCTTCCCCAGCAGCCTCCTCCCAGCGGGGCTGTGTAGATATCTGGCATTACTTCATGATACTCTTCTTCCACTGCCCTGAGCTTGAACCAGCCGCAGCTCCCGTGCTTGGGGCTCTGGGCTAGACCGGGGGCCAGTGTCACCTTTTCTTACTGAAACAGATTTTTGAGGGCAAATGGCTTTTTGAGCAGAATGAAAACTTACCTGGAAAACGTTCCGAGAGGTAGAAACTTTCTGGTTTTTCACCGGTAATAACGTCTTAGCTTTTGATTAAAAGGGGAATGTTGGGGGGAAACCATTCGATTTGCAGTTCAGATTTTAGTCAATATTTTTGGGCTTACGTATCGGGAGGTAGCCATGTTAGTCTGTATCCACAAAAACAACGAGGAGCCCGGTGGCACCTTAAAGATGAACAGGTTTATTCGGGCATCAGCTTTTGTGGGTAAAAAAACCCACTTCTTCAGATGCCGCATGAGAAGTAGGGTTTTTACCCATGAAAGCTTATGCCCAAAAAATCTGTTCATCTTTAAGGTGCCACCGGACTCCTCGTTATTTTGGGGCTTGTCTTTTCAAAAACCTTTTTGGTTTAAAAAAAAAATGGTTTTGAACCCACTTCTTTTTCTTTCCATTTTTAATGTAACTGGAAAATGTCACCTTTTTTTAAGATACAAAATTTTCAAAATTTCCTACAAGAAATAATGGAACTCTTCCATCTGTTCTCATTGGGGCCCACTGCTGAATGGGTTCCTAGTGGCCACTAGAAACCAATCCCCCTGGGAAATGGGGGAACCCTCTGGTAATTGTCCACTGTTCTTAACCCCTCTCTCTAGGCCTTCGCACGAGAGATTATGCAAACTACTACCAAGGCATGTGGGACTGCAGCAGCAACCAGCCCGATGAGCTGTCTTTTCAGCGTGGGGATATCATCTACATCCTGAGCAAGGTAGGGAACAGTTGCACCGTTCCAAAGCTAGGAGGATTCTTGGCCTCTGAGCTTAATGGGCCAGATGTGGAAGTGGCGTCGGTGTCTAGGTGTTTACATGCCCCCGCCCCAGCACTGCAATATCTGAATGCCCGGCAGCAGGAAGACAGCGTGAGCAGCAATGTGAAATGATTGCAGCCCAGCGTTCTCCTGTGCCTTATAGCCTGGAGAATGAGTCATGGAAGGACTTGGCCTGACATCTGGAAGGGAGCCCAGGTCCTTGCTGGCTGGCAGCACAAAGAGAGATTGATGTGTCCAGGTTTCTCTAGTGGCTCGGGGCACTGTGACTTGCTAAGAGCTTATGGGACTGAATCCAGGATAGAGTCAGACCCGGATGGTGCTTCCTGGCCAACAGTATTCTGCAATACCCTGAGAAAGCAGGAGGGTGGGCATGCGTAATAATGCTCCTTTGCCCTTCTGTAGTGCCTCCCGTCTGCACATGGCAGACACGAGTGAATTAAACCTCACAATCCCCCTCTGAAGTAGGTCAGTATCATCATCCCTGTTTCACAGGTGGGGAAACTGAGGCACGGAGCATGGTCGTTTCCTCAGCAAGTCAGTAGCACGTCTGGGAATGGAACCCAGGAGTCCCGGCTTCCAGTCCTGTGCTCTAATCACCGGACAACTTTCCCTCCCACGGCTGGGAGGCGAGCCCAGTGCTGACTCCCCGCCCCTCCCCCGTTGGCTCTTACTGTTCTGTAATGCTTCCTCCCCAGTCCCAAGCATAAGCGCATGGTATTTAAAATGCCCCCAGGCAAGATGTTTCTCCGTAATGGAGTCTGTGTGTGGTGTTTCTCTGGCATTACAGGGGTAATTGAGTTGCTCAGCCAGGTGTGACCGGGCCTTTCTTTGTCAGGAGCATGCAGGTAAATAAATGAACTCTGTGCACTGTGCTGAACGTGCCCGTGGGGGGAGGGGGACGGAGTCAGGATCCTCAGCCAGGCTCCTGTCTAAGGGGGGCCGGGGAGCGGGGTTGCAAGCGACCTCTCGTGTTCTCTCTGTTCAGAAGAGGCCAGGAAGTGGCCGCGGGGTGGGCACCAGCTCCGGCTATGCCTGGTCTGGTTCACAGTGACATTGGAGCGTGTGAAGAGCGTGGCTCTGTCACTCTCTACTGAACAGCTTAAGGGGCATTATGTTTGTACAGCGCCTAGCATGATGATTTGGCCACAGGGGGTCACTCACGACTCAGGCAGGCTGTTCCCAGCCCCTTCCCTGGATCTCGCATCACTCAAGCACCAGTTTTCCGGCAGAGTTAAGTGTTGTCGCTTCCAAAAGGCTCCCTCAACCAGGGATGAGAACATCCTCTCTTGGCTCTGCCGACAGGTTGCCGTACTGGCTCAGGGGGCCTTCCCCGTTGGACCTGTATGGGTCGGCAGGTGTTTTTTGGTCCAAATGCCCAGCACGTGCGTCTATCCCGGGAGGGCTGGAAGCCGGGCATGTTCAGGTTCTGCTGAACCGAGCCCCTGCATCCCTCCAGTGAAATCTGCAGGGGCTCAGCACCTTTGAAAATCTGGCCCCCTGTGACTAATTGGGCAAAACCCAGATATGCCAGGCTTTGCTCTAGTTCCCTTGGTGCTGTTCATTGGGCCAAGCTGGGTCAGAAAGGGAGACACTGCTCAAGGGCTGTGTTTGCATGACCGGGAAAACCCCCTCTTCCAAGGGGAATCCTGAACTCGTGTCACATGATGCTACTGGACCCTTCCTGTGGGCCCGATTCTGGAAGGAGCTGGGCTCGGCCTGCCAGCTCCCACTGGGAGTTGTGGGTGCTCAGCACTTCGTGGGAGTCAGGCCCTTTGGGAGCACAGTCCCATGGATCAGACTCGGTCTCTTCTCTGGAGTACAGCTCACTTCAGGAAGAGGGCACCCCCTGGCCCCGTTCCCAAGCTTTGCTTTCTTGAAAGATTCCCCCAGGCTGCAGGTCTGGATTAGTGTGGGGCCTCGGCCAGGGCTTGGCCCATTTTATTTTTTTGAATAGTTACGCCGTCTGTGTTCTTTTTATAGGGAGGTGCAGCCTGAGCACAGGAACTCCTGCTTCCATCTCCTGTCTGCCACTGATTCCCTCTGTGGGCCCTCGGCCAAGCCATCCTGCTCTCTAAGTCTCACTCTATCCTTCTGTAAAATGGGAATGCCCATTGCCTATTGCTGGGCAGCTGTGAGAGGGGGTGGAGTAATCAGTACGTGTTAAGTTCTCTAAAGGGTACGAGCACTGCTCAGTCCAGGATGGTTATCCAAGCAAAGGATCTGAATTGCCCCAGTATTGACAACTGGATATTTCCTATGGTGGAAATGTGAGTGATCTGATACCCCGGTGATGGGCGTGGTATAAGAAGCAGAATAGAATGCAGCAGAGTAGATGAGGGCAGCTCCGTGCGGGAGTCGCTGGCCGCTTGTTTCTCCCTCTCATTGCCACAAGAACTGGCTGCGCAGAACCTCGTCTGGTCTGATCTCATATGGAGCCCTAACTCTGAGCCAAAGGAATTCACCCAAGGTCTCGCCCTGGTGAGCATAAGGACCCAGTGGAACACCAAGATCCTACAGGAACCTATAGAGTTCCCTTCTTAGCTCTTCCCCTGCTTTTGAGAACCCCATTCAGCTGCTGGACCATTTCAGCCTTCCGCTTCTAGGAGGCCTTGGTTTTAACAGGACTAGCTGAAGGCTTTAATTGCACCGCGGGCTGCTCTGTGCTGGGTCTGAGGGTGAGCGGCCCAGTTGTTTCTTTCTGGCAGCAATTCTTGGCCCTTTCCATCCAGGGCTCTCAACGCACTTTCCGGAAGAGGTCCACTCACTTCCTTTCCCCACCCTTTTGCAGACGAGCCAGCAAGCGGAAGCGACTTGCCCACGGTCGTGCTGGGCGCGCAAGCCAGACGGCCAGATTTTTGACCTCGCCTAGACCCCGGGGTGCGTGGGGAACGACGCCACTGAAATCGGTGGAGTTACACCGGTGTAAAACCCTCCCTGAGAGAGTCAGGACCCTGACTCTCAGCTTGGCGTTCTGCCTCCCAGCCTCTCGTCTGTGGACTCTGTTTGGGAATCGGCCTCTGCTGCCCTCCCTCACCCCCCCACTTCCCTCACCCCAGCGCAGGGAATGCAGCTTGGAACCACGGCGGGGTTTGAACTCTCTTCAGTGGCTCCAGATTGTGACTCTTCCTCTGACTTCCTCACACGTAACCGATGGGTCCTGAGAGTCTCCCTCTCGTAAATTACTTCGCACGACGGACGCTCGTGACCACAGCAGAATGTGGGTCGGAATGAAGCAGGGGGAGGGCGGGGAAAGAAAAGGTGTTTCAAGAGCCTGTTCATTCAGCTGCGTTTTAATTTCCTTTTCAATCTTGTCCCAATTAATTCCCCAGAATTAATCTCATCGAAGCAAACTCGGCAGCGTCGTGGCTGCCGTTTTAGCGGTGCGGTCGCTCTGTCTGAACATGAAATAGTAGCTAATATAAAAATCCATCTGGTGCGTTTGAAACACATGCTGGCTGCTGCTCGGGTCCTGTCTGACATTTCCAGCTTCGACAGCGGGAGGACAGTGATTTGGGGGTGAGCGGGCAATCAGGATTCAGCAACCCAGCATGCTCAAGGAGTGATTCCAACCTTAGCTCTGGGGCGCAGGACACCGGGGCGGAAATGCTCTGATCAAGTTTCCAGGAGGGGATGTAGAAACAGGGTCCCCACGGAGCACACGCACAGAGGGGTAGCGTCATCTAGAGGTTAGGGCAAGAGACTGTAAATCAGGGAATCGGGATTATATTCCTTGCTCTGGCAAGTGACTCGCTGGGTGTCCCTGGGCAAGTCACTTTGCCTTTCTGTGCCTTCGTTTCGGGATCTGTGAATTGGGGCTGTTGCTACCTACTCGCCTTCCAGCAGGGGTGGTGAGGCTTGATTCATTAACATGTGCAAGGTGCTTTGAGATCCTTGGTTGGAAGGCACTAAAGGGGGTGAGGGGCATTGCTATTATTGTGTTTTCTCTGCTTCCGACCACATGTCTAATTGTCTGTATAGTCTGTCGTGGCTGTAAGTAACCTGAAGCAACCAGGTGAGCCGCTAAACAGATCAGTGTGTCAGGTCCCTTCCCTCTGAATCCAGGAGAAGCATGTGCACCCCTGAGAGAGGAAATGGGCAGCGGCCATGCCAGAGGCCCCGGGCATGGGGCAGGGAAGCCGGGCCTTCTCTCTGCAGATCCGGGTTCTGCCGAGCTCCAGCTGGTGTGCTTGGCATGAGTGCCGCAGTCCCAGCCTGCCCCTTGGAAGTGGAAGGAGTCCAGCGGCAGTGCACCGATGCCTGCTAATCCCCAGGACGGGCGTAGCCTGCAGGCGTCCGGCGTGCATTGCCTGATCTGCAACAGGATGGCACCGGCATGGTTCGACAAGCACCGGGCCTTTTCGCCGCCGGCACCGGTACTAACGCGGGCTGTCTTATTGGTACCGCAGGCCAGAGATTTGTTGCTCCAGTTCTGGCACCGGGAGTGCCGCGGGGGCCTTCACCGGACTCCCAGTGCTGTGACTGTTGCCAGGGCTGGTCCCGTTACCACTTGGAACCACTCTGGGCCTGTACCGAACCTCCAGCGTCGCTCGGGCCCTGGGGCATCCCGGTGCCATTGTGCTGCACGTCTGGGCCGCGTGACGGGCTAGCAAAGCGAGGTTCCGCTTCCCCTCCCTTTTCCCGGCAGCTAAAGGACGTCGGTCCCCTCTCCCCCGGGCCGGGTGATTTGTACGTTATGATAATTATTTGAGCGCTGTGAGACTTCCTATTTTAAGTGGACTTAGTTGGATGTGACACGCAGCCCATAAAACCGGAGAAGTTAATTCTCTCAATTGCTTGAAATGAAAGTGTATTTGGGGGGGAGGATGTTTTTATTCCTTGGACCCTGGAGCGAAAGGAGGAGTTTGGTGACATCTAGTGGCCCTTTTTGTCACTTTCCAACAACTGTACTTGGTGGGGGTGGGGGTGCAGGGGGGGTCTGAGTGGCACAATGAACCTGGTTGCTGCTTGTCAAATAGCTATTATCCACCTCTGACCTAACCGGAGGGGAATGGTATCTGCAAATCTCTCCCCCACCCCACCCCCACATATTTATTATGGGCTGGGAGGGGGAAGCGGAAAACCGCCCCCGGTCCTGTGTTAACAAGCCGCCGTGCGCCGTGCTGTGATGACGGAGGGCTGTGATGGCGATGAAGGGGTTTCGCGCCCATTAATAACCCCGATGGGAGGCTATCGAGTGAGGAGGGATGGGGACGGGATTTGGGGTCAGCTGGAAGGCAACGGTCATACACCGGTCAAATTCAGGCGAGGGCTATTCCTTCTCCCCCCCTTCCCCCCCGACAGGAACCAATCGTCTAGAACAAACCCCTGGCAGCCTCATTCCTCCCAGGTAATTTTTATAAATGAGGGGACACCCATTCCAGAAGAGGACAAAAGCCAGGCAGCACAATGACACATCTATGATGCCCCCGCTGCCCAGCGGCCATTTATTATAAACCCAGAAAGAAAGAAAAAGAATAAACCCCGACGTTTCCACTCGGGACACTCTAGCCAAACCCCGCTGCATGGGTCCTCCATCAACACCCCACCTATTCTGGAGCCTAAGCTAGGGTCCCGATAGCAGGGCTTTGTCTTAGATAGGCAATATTACCTCCCCATTCTGATGTTTTTCCCCCCTACCCAGAGCAGGTATTGGAATAGAGCTAGAGTCTGCTCTCGATTGCTGTGGAGGTGCTCCGGATTTACACCAGCGTCCGTGTAGAGCAGACAGAGCAGGATCTGGCCTTTACTCTGGTCTACATTGGTGTAGGTTAGATGAGAGCATGTTCTTTGCGGTTCACCCTGCTGCCCCCAGGAGCAAAATGTTCCTCCTTTCCGTGGAGGATCGTGTGTGTCGCTGGGAGCAGAAATTCATCCCCGATCTTGGGGTTCCCCTGATAGAAGTGAGATCGGAGTGTGTTCTTTGCTGTGCATTTACGCCGCTGATCAAAATCACAAACACACACACCAGCCTCCCTTTAAGTCTGAACATGACCATTTTCCAGGAGCGTACCAAAGAATTTACCCAGAACTGTGCAAACTTTAGCAGCGCTCTTGGGTTCATCTTCTGAACCACCAGTGCATTTTCAAACTCCGGCTTTTTTTTTTCCTTTTAATATTCAGACCATTTATTTTGTGCTGAATTTTATAACAAATGCTGTTAAAGACTTCGTCTTTGACAGAGGTAATAATAAATTCACTGTTTAAAGACAGTAGCTTAATTCCTTACACACTCCAATACTGCACAGAATAAACTATATTCATCACTGAGTAATTTTTTACCACATAAATCTTTAAAACTAACCGTTGTAGGCTGTTGAGGCTGAAATATTGTGAATTTATTAGATATGACCATGTAGTATTGGATTCAGAGGTTTCCATTCGAATATATTACAGAGGAAATTTGTGTCTTTAAGTGTGACAATCCTTCTATTTTCTGAAGCCAGCATTATAACCGGCAGCTTCTCCCGAGTCAACTCTGCCTTTATTTGACAGAGATTTAATAATAAACCTTTTGCTAATCTGCCAAAGAGGGTGGGGGTGACATTTCATTCAGATGCCCTGTTTAAAATGTGTGGCAAAAAAAGCTTTTGTTTCTAATCTAACAAATGTCCACCGATTCCCGGTTTTATTTCTTAAAAGGAGGACGACATTTTATCTGGGGTTGCCAAGATGGAAAAATATTCAAGGAGGGTGTCATTTTCAGAACCATCTTTCTTTGACAATAACTTTTACATGACTTGGCTGTCTTTTTTTTCTTTTTTTAACTCCTGTGAGAGTTGGTTTGTTGTTCTGTTCTGTTGGTTCATCAGCAATAAGTTGGACAATGGAAAAATTTAATGTGAAATCCAAATTACACACACACAAAAATAGATCATAAACACTAAAACTTACACTGATTTGTCCAATATGCAAGGGAGGGAAACCTCCTTTTGCAGGGTCACAAAACTTATTTGTAAATTTCTTTTCTTAATTGTAGCCTGTTGAGCTTCTGTATTTAAAACTACATTGTTGTTTCCTCTGATAGTGTAAAATATCAGTGGAAATCTGTTTGTTAGAGAGAGAGATAATTATAAAACCATATCCCGGTTCATGAGGCGCGGGTAACATTTAAGCCAATTGATGTGGTAACATTTAAAGCAGTTATATTGCAAAATGTCACGTATGGTCTAGTTTCATTAGAGAGAAGTTAATAGATTGATGGCATTGAAACTCCCATTCCTGGGAATAAAATAAGTTTGCCTTTGCCATAACTCCTCTCCGTCCATGGCCCAAAAAACTCAATCAGCTCCGCTCCCCTTGATCACAAATGAAATTTCCAAAAACTTCTCCTGCACAGAGCCAGTAACAAATCAACAGTTTAAAAATTAAAAGCTGGCTATTAACTACTAAACAAAAGAGGCAAAAAAATCCCATGGCCATCAGTATAATTGTTCAGACGAGCCCAGGTTGAAAGATAAGAATAAACACACACAATTAATACTCAGCATAGCCCACTTATGATCAAAAGAATTCTCTCCTCTGTCTGAGAATGCTTGTAAACCATGAGTATTTCAGAGTCAGCTTCTATAGTGTGTTTTTCCCCCCTTTTTCTTTTCCACACTGCTCCATCTGTAAATGAACAAACATCTTGATTTTATAGCCCTTTGCTTTGTAAAACTGAGAAATGGAGGGGTGGGGGGGATACGCTGGATGCCTAAATAAGACTTTAATTCCAAATTCATTTACGCTATAGCGATGAAGTTGTCACAAACCATAATGCAGTATTTAATTAAAATAACAGAAGTGTATCTAGATATGTCCTGGGGTAGCTATCACCAAATTATAGCCTGTGCCATCCGTATTGTATTTATGAAACAGCAGCTTCGAAGGTGCAGCTGAGCTGATACAGAAGAGTAAACATTTAAACCATTGTTCTCACAAAAGCTGCCTTTTTCTTTTCTTGCCTTAGTTCCCCCTTGCACTTTTCCCCTTTTCTGATTCCTCACTAGTTCACCAAGATCATCTTTATTTCAACTGTCTGTGTGTGTGTGCGCGGGGGGGTGTTTTCCCAGTGTTTTTGATCCCCTAACTCCTGGTCTTCAACTATTGACCTCCAAACTCCTGTCGCTCTGAAATCCCCTCCCGTCTGTTGTCATGGAAAGAGTTGTGAGCCCGGTGTCAGAACAGAAAATCTCAGGCAGAACTTGGATGTGGGATTCCAAGAGGGTAGGAAACGAATACATTTTTTAAAGCCACTTTCACGCGCGTGTTTTTGTCTCATCTCCTACAGATGCATAAAGTGCACAGACTTGGCAGAATTCAAGTTTTCCTTTTTATTTTTAAATGATTTTGACAGATAATAGCGATGTTTCTTTTTAAGCATTGGTTTCCATTTTGGTCGGGGGGGGGTTTCCCCAATTTTCACAGTTACAGGAAATTCTGGGGGAGGTCCTCTGGTTATTTAACGACCGTAGATGTTGAGATTAAAAAAGTAAAAGCTTTATAACCGTTAACACTCTAATTGTCAAGATCAGACATCCAAAAAGACAAAGTAAATAGCCTTGAATCAAACTCTAATATGTTCTCATTCAGCACTTTTTGTATATTTTGTTGATCATCTGTGGAGCAATTTTTTTCCATCGGATTGTGTGTGTACAGTGAAATTCACTTACCAACATTTACGACTAATAATCTAATCCTTCCAACCCTGACTGCGAACAGTATCTCCTACGCACTGCTCTCTAACTGTATGTGTGCGCACATACACACTTGACAAACATCTCTCTTTTCCACAACAACACAGTTTCTGGAGTCCCGTTCACCTCCTTGTCTGCAAAATGATGTTTA
Organism: Caretta caretta; assembly: GCF_965140235.1. NCBI lineage: Eukaryota > Metazoa > Chordata > Testudines > Cheloniidae > Caretta > Caretta caretta. The sequence continues at coordinate 10,846,857 of NC_134232.1, forward strand.
GTTTAAGGTCCCAAATTAAAAGGAAATAAACAGCAATCATAAAATGACCCTGGGAATTAAGGGAAATGTTCCCATTTGTTACTGGTCTTTGTACTTTTCAACTGCTCAAACCATATGTGAATAAAACAGGGGCCTTTTCAAGTTCCTGAAAGCTAAACTTCTAGACTCTATTCCCCCTGTAGCATCACTTCTGTCTCATTCAGTTTGCCAGCCCCCAGCTTCCTTTGTAAATTCTCCATCCCTCTCCCTTCTAGGATCAGTAATTACAGGTAGTGCCTTATCTCCTCCTCTTTTTTCCACACAGTCTTATAAGATCATCAGAAGAGTTATGAACGAAACAGAAATAATTGCAGTGACCTTTTGAAAGGAAGTGGCCCTGGGGGTTACTGAATAAAGATATTTTGATAGCACTGATCTTCTAATGGGTGCTCTCTCTTTTTTTTTTCCCCTCCCCTTTCCTTTTTTCAGCCGGGGGAATCTGAAATAAATGGCTCCTTTTACACAAACACACACACACAGAGAATCATTTCAAGCCCTCTTCACAGGTCACGCACAAAGTTTAACGCTGGTGACTGCTAATTTTCATCAGGCCCCCATGTTTGGGACTTTCAAGCTGAATCTAATTGGCGGCAGAACACATTGAGAAAATCGAGTGTGCCGTAAAGCAAATAAAAATCTCTCCCTTTATTATTTTTATTTTCCCTCATGGGGAGGGGAGAATAGAAGGGGGGGGGCGGGGGGAAGGTGGAAGGGGAACCAGCCGCTCCTGCCTCTCTGCCCTCACAACTTTGCCATTAAAGTTACACCTACAGCTAAGAAGTTTGGCCATGAAAAATGGTCATTTTGTTTCCCCTGCTCAAAGCACGTTATTAAAATGCTAATTTAAAAGAAAAAGGAGTTAAATATCTAGCAATGGTGCCGTCTAATTGCAGCCATAATGAGCTCTCTAAATGTGAGTGCCCCTGACACACGGAGCATAAACAGCCAGCAAACAGATCATTAGTACCCGCGTTCATTTATTCTGGCGACCTTACTATGACCCCACCGAGGGTCGGGTAAAGAGCAGGTGGATCCGGCTGTGACACCCCCCTCGGGGGATCCAGGAAATGAAGCTATAAGCAGCTGCCATGGCAACACCTATGTGTGCAGATGATGTAACACACCGGCAGGCTGGGGGCGCCGCAATTGGGACGCCTTGTCCACCCCGCGCCCCTCCTTTGCCAGCGAACGAGCCTGAGCGTTCAATTCTTCCGTTCTTTTCACGCGCAGAGTTGCTCAAAGGGAGCCCGATTGTTTGTTTGTTTTTTCTTCCCCCAGCTGGAGGCAGGTTTGGGGGGGGCCTAGCGCAGAACGGGACCTCGTGTGTACACGCGTGGCCCCAGCTCCACGAGCCAGGGGTACCAAGCACTTCCAGCAGATGTTGAGCACGCCCAGTTTCACCCCCTTTTCAGAGGGAGGCCAGGCCCCCCCCCCCCCGGTGAGGGGTCCTAAGCGTGCAGGGGCTGAGCATCCTCTCGGCTTTGGTGGGATGTCAAAGGAGCTAGGCACCTCTCAGGATCAGGCCCCGAGCCAGCCCCTGCAACCAGCTGCCCCCCACCTGATATGGAAGTGATGGGTGTAAAAAAAAGTAATAATAATAAAAAAATGTCGACTGTCTCGCATTTAGTCTCTCTTCTGCTGTACACTGTGCACGCATTATGTAGATAAACCTCAGCTCCCCCCCCAGGCATGGGGATCATTCAAGTTTTACAAAACAGGGGAAACTGAGGCACGTAACACTGTGCCGTAGCTGGGAGTGGAACCCAGGAGTCCTGACTCTCAGCTATAACCACCCGACCCTGCTTCCTCTCAGCACCTGGGATGGTACCCGAGAGCCCTGACTCCCAGTCCCCTGTGCTTTTCCCGGCTCTAGGAGGACGTTCTCTGCCAAAGGGCTCAGTCCTGTGGTCGCGGGCGGAACCCACTGTGGATTGGGCCTGCAGGCCAGCCGAATAAAAGCCGTGCCTGAATGAGAGCGGCTGGGCAGGAGATTAATAAAAACAATTCTTCGGAAATGATTTTCCTCCATTCCAGCCTGTTTGGTTCTAAACAGTCTCACTAATCACCTTCACTTTTTCCAAGGGGCATGGAAAGACTGTCCCTGGAAATTATTTTGAAATAAAAAATAGCCCAAGCAACACCCTGTCTCTCCCCCCCCCATACCCCTGTTCTTCGGGGGGGCTCCCCCCAACCCAGTGCACTTTAGATGAACCTGTGATATTGTAGCAATGGCCCTTGAAGTGCAGTGGGGAGGTGATTTAGGAGAATATTAAAGGCGATGTGGAGATTCGAAGGCGTCTCTCTCAGGGAGAGCTGGAGAAATACGCAGCACAGATGGGCTGAGCAGATTAAACATTTCCGTCACATTGTTTCCAAATTGTGTTGCTGTGCCTGAGGGTTGGTACTGCGGTCAAAGCGCGGCAGAATGGTGCAAAGCTGTGAGCTGCATGCTTTATGGAATAAATATTAATACTGCAGTTTCACATGATCTCACAATCCCATCATCTTGGAAATGGGGCAGCCGGGGTGGTCTCCAAATTCAGCACTTCCCCCCCTTCCTTTTTTCTCTTGCAAATGAAAGTACCTCTCCCTCCCTCTGCTTCGGTGTGCACCTCCTGCCGCAATTACAGAGCTGCTTTGCAAGTCTTTCCTGCAGCTGTCTGTCTGTCTGATCTAGCTGGGTTCCTACACGGTACCTCGTGTCATGCTATCCATGGGCCTCCTAAAATAGCCCTCGCTTGCCGATCCGGAGTACATCTGCACCTGTGTAAACGCAGAGTAGCTCCTTTGCCTTCCATGGAGTCGCTCTGGATTGACACCACTGTAACTGGGAGCAGAGTTTTAACCTGGCAGACGACACCCCCTGCGGCTTGCATACGCAGAAAGACCACGGGCCCATCTGATTCACAGTCAGGCAATGTCCTTGGGCCTTGTGCACCCATCTTTATCTCTGGGCCAAATTCATCTGTGGTGCAAGTCCAGGGCCCGGGCCAGGGATGAACTGAGCTTATTGTCGCAGGCCATCGAAATGGAGGGCGTTGCACAGATGATTTTTTTAAGTTCCCTGCAAAATCCTGACCTCCTCCTGCAGGCAAAGCTCCCGGGGGGGGCAGTCATGGGGAGTAAGCATGTTCTTGCACATCACAGGCCTGGGCAGTGGCCAATCCCTTCCTAAATTCTTCTGGTGCTGTCCAGCATGAACTGGGCTAAGCCCATTCACCCCAAATGGCAGCTTTTCCCAAGTGGGGATTGCAGCATTTCATTTGACGCCCTCCCTTGCTACCTCCCGTATTTCCTACGCTCCGACCGGCCATCACTTTGCTTTTCCCATCCGCGTGTGTTCTTGGGCCTGTCCACCTCCCGCCTGCAGGAATTCATTTAACAAGTTCCTGGCAAGAGCAAATAAATAATGGTTGGGGGGGGTCAAATTTAATCATTCATTTTTATTGTGCTTTATCTGAAGAAAGGTTGAATAATAAACAAGAAGGGGGGGAGGAGAAAAGGATGGTTTGCTGGGCGCCAAAGTAACGGGGAAGCCGCCTCCCGGTTTAGCACAGCACCGAGCCTTTGACCAGTCCCCTCTTCCTCTGAGGAGATATCCGATAAAAGTCCCCCATGCTGGGAAAACATAAGTGAGCGCTTTCTAAATAAACAGTGTCTCTGAGCAGTTACTGGGCATCTTCCGCTGGCTTCAAGTTTTGAATTCCCTGAGGGGGAAGGTAAATTTTAAATTTCAGAGCTAGCTTCTGCTCCGAGCCAGTTTTCTAGATAAACAGATATATAGCTGACCTGGTATAAAACTCCCTGTGTCAGCTGACCCTCTAATAGCACAAGGCATGCCTCACCTATGAATGAGGATCCTCCATTTGACTAACAATAATGTATGACACACACACACGCTGATAATGGGGCCGAGCAATCATAAACCGATAAGTCCCTGATTGATTGGCTTTTCCTTGGGCATCCATCAAAGCATCATTGATCTTCTGTGCGAAGGGGGGCTGATTGATTGTGTTCCTGAAGGAGGCACGGGTTGTTTACGAGGCCGGGCAGAAAGCACGTGGATGTCGGCCGGGGCCAGAGGCCGGGGTGAGGAGTAAATATTGCCGGCTCCACTTTCGGTAGAAGGAAAGGAAAGGAAACGTGTGTATTTCGGGGACGGCGGGGGGACGCTCACTCTGGAGGAGCAGATGCTGTCTTTGCAGCCATGTTAATATCACGTTAGCGTTCCCCCGACGACCCTAGGAGGGGAGCCGCCCAAAGATGCAGCCCCAGTTTCAGAGTCCAAGCAACGGGCTCGTGGCTAAAAGCACCGGCCTGAGAGACAGGAGATGAAGGGTACTGTTCCCCACCTGTCAAAGAGGGACAACAGCTCTGCCATTCTCCAGCAACTCTTTCTTGCTACGTATCCGTGCGGCACCCAGCACCACAGAGCTGTCCTCTCGCCATACAAATAAGAAGTTCTCCTTCCACGCCGGAAGCAGAAGATCCCTCCAGGAGTGGAACCGGATGTGTGGGGAAGCCCCTGGCTCGATGAATCTGGAGGATTCATTTGCCTCTTGCCCCCGCCTGGTTCTAGGGCCCTGTAGGGTGGGGCTGGGGACCCATTAGCATGAGACCGGGAATTAAATTAACATTGGAGGCTGGGAAACCCCAACAGGTCTTCGCCTGAACTTTCAAAGGCCAAGGCCAGCTCCTTAGCTGCCATCAGTCGCCGTAGCCCCATTGAAGTCAACAAGGCTACGCCGATTTACAGCTGCTGAGAATCTGGCCCGGCCATCTCATCTGTGCCCAGGACAGGGATGGTCATTCCAGGTCATGGCTGAGCTGCCTTGCAAGAGATCACACAAATAGGAAGCAGCGGGAGTGGCTGGAAATTAAAATGCGGCAATCATGTAGCAGGGGGGCTCCAATCACTTTTTTCCAGGCTTATGAGGAGCAACCTGCTGCTTCCCTCCCCCGACACCTACTGGCAGGGCATTTGCAGCCCCATGGAGGGATTCAAGGCCCTGTGACCGGCGGATCGCTAAGGAGGGCCGTGATGTTTGCGCGGCCATAAATGGCAACAGGGAAACCACCGGAGGCTGATTCAAGCTGTGAAATATCCCGTGCTGGTGGCCGTGGTGTGTTTTCGGTTATAGAATTGGCTGCTTCTTTTACAGGGGGAAGGGGGGTGTTTGTTCTCCCCTTGCTGATGGAGATTAGCAGCATCAATCCTTTTACGGCCCAGCGCGCAAACCTGCCGGCTGCCGGTTATTGGAATGAGCGTCTGTTTCAGGGGCGCTCGTCACCGCCGGTCGCAGGCAGGAAATGCAGAGAGCTCCAGGGCCGGTGGAGTGGGCCGTCCTGCTGGGAGCGGATCTCTGAGTTTGAGGGAGGAGGTCTCAGGGCTGAGAGCAGAACTGGGGCCTCCTGGCGCGCCGAACAGGTGCTTTTTGTTATCTGTGTGCACCGAGCGTCGTCCTGCAAGGGGTTGGTGGCAGTGTATCCTCTTGCCCTGGGATGAATCAGAAGGGACGTGTAAATCAGCGGGGTTAAACAGGTGCGAGTAAGAGGAGGATTGAGGCGAGGAGGGGGAGGATGTTGACTCCCTGGCTTGTAAAGCAACCTGGGCTCAGTTGCTGACTGTGACCGTGTCACTTCCTCGTCCGTTGCCTCAGTGGCCGCACCTGTACAATGGGGCTACATGAGGCTATGCAAAGTGCCTGGAGATCCTCCGGCCAGGTGCACTGTGGTGTTGAACCGCAGGTGTGTATCGCCCTGCAGGGAGTGTGCGTGTCAGACCCCATCTCAGCAGCTCCAGGTGCCTGTTCACCACCTCCTCAACGCAACGAACGTCCAGATGATTGTCTCAGCTAAGTTCTTCCCCCCTCTCCCCCCACCGAATCTGTGCAAGCACAGAGCACGCAGGCCCTGCTGGAAGTTGATGAGGTAGATTCCAGGGAAACAGTCCTCCATCGCTCTCTTCCCTTGCCCCAGAAAAACCCAGCTGCTCAGCACCCCCTAAATCCAGGCGTCAGCATCTTAGTAAATTAGCACCTCCAGACGAGAGCAGGGTTCACTCGGTGCCGGGCTTTGGCTTGCTGTGCCAATGCACTCCTCGTTTTAATAGTTTAATAAAAATTAGCATAATTAACAAACATCTGTATGATCCAGAGTGGTGCAATTTGGCACTTGGAAACGAGGACTTAAACATTATTGCTGGGAGTTTAATGTTGTTTTAATTCTTTTTGGCACTGTGCAGTGGAATAAACGTTTGGTGCCGATAGTTCTCGACTGGCTCTCATTTGCATTTTCCTCCCTTTGATTATGAGCAATTGCAAGCTCCCCGGCAATTCATCAAAGCAGAAATTATTTTAAAATACCTCGTGGTGTCCGGGCTGAGGCGTAGCTGCGGTGGGCAGAGGAGGGATGGGACGGGGAGGGTTGGATTGCTCCATTCATGCGTTGGACGGCTCTCTGACCAACCGCCCACCCCTTCCAGCCAAAGGTCTCCTGGGTGGGTTAGTTTCCTCCTGCTGCGAGTGCAGATCCCGTTCATTTCCGCACTAAGGCAGCTGATCATCCAAAGCTTTTTTTGCTCCTCTTTTGCCGCAGGATTTTCCTTCCTGTTTTGAGAGGGTCGCAATGCGGCCGGGGGGGGGGTCTTTCATCGCTCTGGAACCTGGCAGGTCTGCTTGGCTCAAAGGTTCTGCAGCGTCTGCTGCCACACGGCACCCTGGTGAGCACATCGCTTGCGGAAATCAGCCACCCTGCCAGGTGTTTGCTCCTGTCTCGCACTCGCAGCTGGGAAGCTGGTTAGCCTGCGGTTGGGGAGGCCGTAGGAGAGCTGGGTTCTATCTCTCACCCTCTCTAACTTATCGTGTGCCCCTACCCCCAACCACGGCCCGTCTGTGCCTCAGTTTCTCCATCTGTAAAATAGAGACGTAATTCATGCTGTGCAGGGGATCAGCACCTGGGCTCTAAGCCTCCGTGCCTCAGCACCCAAACCAACCGCTAGCCAAAGGGTTTAGGAGGAAACGTCCCGTGTGAAAATTCATCCCACGTGGAAACAACCCGCTGCAGAATTTGCTGCACCTGCTTCTGAAACAGCTGGGGCTGGTGGCTGTCGATGAAAGCATACCGGGCGAACTGGGCCATGGGTGAGATCCTCTGCGTCTATGCACTGCTTAAATCCTGCCTACGCCCTGAAAAGGGGGCTTAAGTGGAATTTCGGGGGTGCCTAGAACTTGTGCTCAGAGGCCCTGACTTTCTGATTTGCCCGGGGGGGGAGGGGTAGCTTGACCCCTGCTCCGCCCCAGGCCCCACCCTCACTCCACCCCTAACCCCCAAGGCCCACCCCCTCCTCTTCCCACCCCATTCTGCCCCCTCCCCTGAGCACGCCCTGCCCTCACTCCGCCCCCCTCCCTCCTGCACACCGCTAAACAGATGATCCTCAGTGGGCGGGAGGTGCAGGGGGGAGGGGGAGGAGCTGATCAGCAGGGCACCTGCGGAGTCCGTGCCTATGCTTGGGCTGCCCCTCTGTGCAAGGTTGAGCGTCACCCTCCTGTTTGCAAAGTGCTGTGAGATGCTTGCCTGGAGAGCCCTCCCTCGCTCTACGGTATTATTCGTCTCTTCTTGATGTATTTCATGCTTCAGGGCTCCAGCCAGTCACCTGTCGGGGTCAGGAAGGATTTCCTCCCTCCCCGTCTAATTTTTTGGGGGGAACGGAGGGGTGGTTCTGTCTCCTTCCTCTGAAGCATCACAGATTGCCCACAGCTGAATGTGGGACACTGGAGGGGGGGGACGGGGCTCTGGGTTGGCGCCGAGCGTTCCCTCTCTGAGGTGCTTGGCTGGTGGGTCTTGCTTGGATGCTCAGGGTCGAACTGATCACCATAGGTGGGGCTGGGAAAGAGTTTTCCCCCAGGTCAGATTGGTAGGGATCTTGGGGGGGGAGGGGAAGGTTGCCTTCCTCTGTAGCATATGGGTGTGGGTCACTTGCCAGGATTATCTGGGCCCATCTCACTATTCGGTGCCCTACCAACAGTGGCTCCTCGGTCTCTCCTGTTCTCTGCCTGTGGCACACGAGAGTTTAGGCTCCTGAGGACTTTTAATACTTTGGTCTAATTCTGGTTGCTGGCCTTAGTCAGTGATACGTGTGTAAATTAGGCTGTAAAGGATTTGCCTAAGGAGTCTGTGGCAGTCAGGAATGGAACCCAGGCTGTCTTTCTAGTGATTTAACGGTGACCCCCATCCTCTCTATCTAAGATCCTAGAATCGTAGGACTGGAAGGGACCTCGAGACGTCTTCTGGTTCAGTCCGCTGCACTCAAGGCAGGATTAAGTTATCTCGTCCAGGATGTCCAAGATGGGCCCTTTCTTGCTTTGTTTTCTCAGGAATACAACATGTATGGCTGGTGGATCGGCGAACTGAACAGCGAGGTGGGGATCGTCCCAAAGGAATACCTCACAGCCGCCTACGAACTGGAGGAAAGATGATCCTACAGGTAAGAGGCATGCTGCTTTGTGATTTAACTCTTCTCACTTCTTCAGAGATCGCTCCCCCACCCCGGCCCTCGCTGATAACAAAACTGTCTTGCCAGGAGGTCTGAGATGTCTGTCCAGAGGCTGGGGCTGGGACAGTCCTGGGGTATGTTTTTAATCTTTTGTGAAGATCGACATGGAGAAACCTGGGAGGATTTTGCCTTTGGCTCCATCTTCTGGTCTTCACCTTACACTGGAGCTAATGAGGCAGGAAAACCATCCTGGCGATTCAAAGACCGGGTAGCGTGGGGTGGGAGGAATTAGCCGTTGACGTTCAAGGAGTGAGGGCCGGTTCGAGCCCAGGACTGGAGAATCAAGGATTCTGCATTCCACTCCCAGCTTTTCTGTGACCGTGGGCAGGTGTCTGAAGTGAGTCCAGCTGTGACCACGAGCCAGGGGCTTTGCAATGGAAATGTCCCTGACTTTTTTCAAGTGCTTTGAGATCCATGGATGAAGCACAGAAAAGGGTTGTTACCTTCGGGTCAGATGGAGCCAACAGCAACTCAGAAGATTTTGTTCCCAGAAAACATTGTCTCTTGGTGGTAGTCATAACAGTACTTAGCAGAGCATTGGCTACAGATCACTTTTCACACAAGGATCTCAAAGCCTTGTAGAGAGGTGGGGAAACTGAGGCACAGAGCTGGGCGATCACACTCCGAGTTAGCTGCAGAGCTGGGAGTAGAACCCAGGAGTCCTGACTCCCAATCACCTGCGCTAACCAGTGGCCCACACAGCCTCTTGCTGAATCAACTGGTGTCACCTCATCCCATGCTGTGAGTCGCTGTGCGTGCATCACGCAGCTTGCTTGTGCCATGGTCACGCCCTTTTTCATCTTCTCCTTGCCAATATTCACTCCTGTATCTCTTTCCTCCTAGACCCCCTGGTGCCTCTCTCCCCGACATACTGGACAGCAGCCCCCAGCTCAGTGTCCTCTCCCCTGCTGCCCCTCGGGCACCTATGGAAACCTTCTCCACCTCCACGTGAAGAGACTCATGTCCCAGCACCCACGTCGCTGCTGATGTTTCACAGAGCCCCCCGTTCGCCCCTGAGCCCGTTATCGAGCTAATGTGCCCCCCCACTCCAGATTCCATATGATCGGCCTCATTTCCCACTTGATTCTGAATGACATTTGTATGTGGCTCTTACCCCAGCTGGCGAGACGCCTGAGCAGTCGGCCAACGCAGGGGCCAGTTTTGTTTTCTTTTGTGAGCCGGGGGTGGGGAAAGACCCAAAATAAAGAGATTCTCTTTTCGTTCTCACAGTTTCTGGCAGCATCTCAGCTTCCCTGTAGGCTCAGTCCCTGGCTCACTCTGTGGCTAGATTCGGCGATCAGGGAGGAGAGACGGGCGTGTGCCAGGAGAGGACACGACACTGGAACTGGCCTTCCCTCTCCGGCCCTGGTAGACCCCAGCGCAATAAACCAATTCTGCCCATGACCAGCCTCTTCCGATAGGAGCTCCATCAGCTCCTGTGTGGGGCTGGGAGGACAGGTTCTCTGTGCTTCCCCTATCTCTGGGGAGCAACAGAGAACTTCATCCTCCAGGACGGTCCAGCCCAGAAGTCGGATGGGTTGGCACCTTTCCATCAACGTGGGGCAGGGGGGAGGAAAGAGAGAGGCTGTGTCCCCCATGTGCCACTAGGTGGTGGTAGCTAACTGTTGGCCGCAGCATCGGGCCAAAGGGAAAAAAGCCATCAGCCTTCCTGAAATTACCTCCCACATCATAGCACATGGCCAGTGTGTTGATTCTCCCGAGCCAGCTACCATTGCTGGCGGGACTGGCCCTTTTAAGTGTAGTCTTGTCCGTATTCAGCCCACCGCTTACATGGGTGCTCGGACTTAAGCAGGTGTTTTAAGGGCCTTCCCGATTCAGGGGCTCAGTTTCTCCAGGAGAGGCTCCAAGAGTTGGCTACACACCTTTGAGGACTGGGGCCAATTAGAGATAGAGCCACGCTGCCACTCAGTGGTGGTTGCCAGTGCCCTCAAAAGCACAGGGAGGAGGGCTGGATCGGGGACAGCTGGTTCTCATTTGTCTCTAACTCCTTTGGCATTTCAAGGCCTCTGCTTCCAGCCCTTGCTGCTGGCAGGTAGCCGGCTGAGCTCGTTGCCCTCCCTGGCTGCACGGAGGGAAGGATTTTCCCGCTGCAGGAAGGGGCTGGGGGTAAACCTGCCCCCTGCCACCCTGTGAAACGTTGCTAGCTCATAGCAAAGCACCTGGAAGCCTTTCCCGCCCCCCTGCTGTTGGATGCGGAGCAGGGAAGAGTCTTGACAGCTCTAATTAGTTGTGCTGCCCCACTGGCAAGGGTGCCAAGATGGCTCACCTGCGAGCGATGCACGGCCGCGTGGCGGGGGGAGGGAAGCAGCCGCGGCTGGGCAAGAGGAAGGGACTCGGAGCTGTCAGATGTCCCCCCACCCCTCATTCCCGGCTGGGCTCCGTGTAGCTCATGGTGCAGATGGCAGCTTTTGCAACGTGGAAGGCCAAACACCGCTCCTGCTGCAATGTGCAAGGCCAAACACCAGCCCCTTTGTAAGCTGGAGGCATGATCTGTGCCCTGCCTCCCGTCGTTGGCCCTCCAAACCGGGCAGCCCGCCAGGTCTCCCGCCAGCCCTCGGCTCAGACATGCAGGGGAGAGGGATACGTTTGTGGCTCAAACCCAGGAGAGCTGGGTCTGGAGTAACTCCCCGGCTGCTGCATGGTCCTGTTGGACTCGGCAAAGCTGGGAATGAGCGATGGATAAGAGGGGGGCTACTGATCAGCAGTAGCTAGCAAGAGTCCAAAAACCGGCAGCCAACTCGAGAAATGGCTTAGTCGGAGGCTACTGGGGCTGAAATGCTCCGAGCGAGTTAGCAGGAGCAGGTGTAAAGGCTGGCAGAGTGGGGCTCTGTAGGCAAGGGCCTGTGAGCCCAGAGCCCCAGGTTCTGTTCCTTGCTCTACCAAGACATACTGTGTCCTTGGCCAAGTTACTTAAGCCCAGATCAAAGGTATTTAGGAACCTATCTCCTGTTGGAATCAATGGGAGTTAGGCGCCTTTGAGAATCTGGATCTCTCGGGGTCCTGGCTATAAGGTGAGCGTTTCTGCCTTGCGCAGAGGTTGGTGGGTCTTTTTTTTTTTTTTTTTTTTTTAAAGATCACCCAGAGGTTCCTTGCCATTGACTGATCTCTCCTGGGTTGTTTGCAACACACTTTGGGCTCCTCAGCAGCGAACGCAGGGCGAAGACCCTCTCAGGAGACGCTAACGTGCTCTCTCCACCGCGGAAAGGGCGGGAGGAGACAGCGGGGGGACACTGAGCCAGGCTTTAGCATCTGCCTGTTCCTGATCACCTGCCCTATGATCCCCTGGAAACTACGCGCCCTTCAGAGACCAGGTAGATGTGGGGCCACGGCCAGCTGGGGGTTGAGATCCAGGGGGTGCACGGGGCTGTTTCCAAGCCGGGCCCTGACTTAGAGCCCAGTGCAAGGACAGAGGGCAGGTGGCTCAACCATCCCTACTTCGGCCCCCAGCAATGCATAAGGCAGCCCTGCCGGCTTCCCTAACTTACGCCATTCCAAGCGCGCCAGGGCAGGGACCCGCTTTTTGTTCGGCGTCCTGCTGCATGTCTGGGGCCGGTAGATGCTACAGTAATGTAAATAATATTAATGTGGGTCCTTATGGCAGCTGGGGTGCGGGAACGCCCCTGCCGCGCCCCCTCCTGCTCCTGGGAAGATGGAGCTGCACCCAAGTGGTTAAGGTGATTGGAAGGGTTGGCCTTGAGGCACCGGCTGGCCTGTCCTCATCCCGTGATATTTAGATTTTTGCAGTGAACAGCAGGAGATCTCCCATCCTGTCCATACAGCCAGTTTTCTGCTCCTGTGTCAGGGGGAGCATAGCCAAGCTGGGAAAGACCTGGTGGGACAAGCCCGGCCCACTGCGAGGCAAAGAGCTAGTCGCTCGCTGGAGGGTGCGATGGAGGATGAATTTGTCGCTGCACCTGAATTTGGAGTTGGGGATTTGTTGTCTGGGCAGAGAGCCACATTGCACCAAAGCGCCATGCCCAGGAGGCAGAGCCCACTCCGGCCCTGCCTAGGCCAGAAATCTGGGCAGCTTTCTTTGGTCTTTTAGCAGCTCAAGGAGGCCAGGGAGCTGGTTCCTGTGGGCTAGGGAAAGAGGCACCTGGCCGGGTTATTACCAGGACTGGAGCTCATCCCTCTGCTGGGATCCGATTGTAATTACAGTAATTTTCTAAGCGTGCTCTGCACAATGAGTGTTTAATCAGGGCCTGACTGCCTGCATCTCCCAGCTCTCATCACTCACTGGGAGGGCTCTCAAAGAGACAGGTCCCCCCCCCCACCCCCACCCCTTCAGCCGGTTGAACAGCTGTCCTGTAATTGGTAGACATATTTGAGCCTCCTGGCATGCAGCAGGGTGCAGCGATTCTGCTGCAGTGCTGGCCTCTCTCCCCGCTGGCAGGAGTCTGCATGATGCTCTAACGGGGAGGCTGCAGCGCGGCAGGGCCCCAGAGGCTGGGAGGGGTGCAGGGGGTGGGGGAATTGGGCCTGCTGGAGGCAGCCAGGTGAGCTGATGCTTGGCTTGGTAGCTGGTTTCCTTTGAAAAACCACTCACCCTAGCCTCTGCCGCTGGAGGCTGAGAAGACATGGGCCTGGGTCTGCCGGCAGCCCAGAACAGTCACTCTGAGGAAGGTGTGCACGGCCTCATTCAGCTCAGGCCTAAGGGCAACTACTTTACATTTTGGTTCACACTTTCACTGCTGATCCAAGCAGAGCTGGGCCTGTGGGTTGAGCAGGAGTGGCTGTCGCTCCTCCCCTCCCCTGCAGTGGGGTTATGAGAGGGCACCTGCCCCACGGAGCACCTACGGCATGCAGCAGTTCTGATTCCAGCGGTGACACATCCGCTAAGCAGCTGGTGGCAGCAGAAGGCCTAACTCAGCCCTGCCCACAGTGAAGGGTGGGCTCTGGGGGGCAGGGGTTGGCCCTGAACGCTGGGTGCTTCCCACTCGCTGGAGAGCAGGGAGAGAGACCTCTTCTCTTATATTACAAGAGACCTTTGTTGAGGGCAAGGGGGACTTTATCCGCTGTGCACTCCGGGTATCTGCTCTCTGGAGACGGGGGGACGGGAGGCCCTGCTCCCTCCATCTCCAGCTAGGGTGACCAGACAGCCAGTGTGAAAATTGGGACGGGGGTTGGGGGTTAATAGGACCCTATATAAGAAAAAGACCCACAAAACAGGACTGTCCCTATAAACTTGGGACATCTGGTCACCCTATCTCCAGCAGTGGACGGGATGGGAGCCAGCAACGTTCTCAGCGCTCAGTCCCGGGGCTGGTGATTCCTCTGTACAGCAGGGGGTTGGCGTAAGGAAGCAGCAGCTTCCCAGGGGGCAGGTTCAACGCCAGCACCGGAGCAGGCAGGTGGCTTAGCACGGTGGAGGTAGCTGGCTCCGGCCTGTAATTCCGATCAGTCAGTGCCAGGCGCCGGGGGCTCCTCCCTCTCTCAATTTGAGCTGGCTGGGTGGTACATGTGCTACAATTTGTTTGCACAGACTTGAGAGACAGCCAGGCCTCCTTCGGGGAGCTGGAAAGGATGAGCCTGGATTGCTTCCAGGCAGAGGGGCTGGGGTGATGCCAGGCTTTGTGGGGAGTGGGGAGTCATCTCGAGAAGGCCTCAGCCACATGGGCAAGAGAGAGGTTACCTTGAGCCGCTCTGTGTGCCGGTCACATACCTGGCCTCAGCTTGGAGGCAGGCAGCAAGCAGGGACTAGGCTTGGGATCCAGGAAGGAAGCCTTTCGCTCCCGGCACAGCGCCTGCCTGCAGCCCCTCTCAGCTGGCCAGTTCCACGTGAATCCACAGCTGCCCTGGCTGCCCGTCGCTTACTGGGTCTGCGGTGGGCACAGGCCCTGCCTTTACCCACCCCAGCTTCCATGCCACTGGCAGCAGCAGCAAAATTAGTTTCCCTGTTAAAGAGACAGGCTCGTGCCACGAGGAACTCCGACTGGAGCAGAGGGCTAGGAGAGCTGGGGTCTAAATGATCCTCCCGCAGCAGCTGACCAGCATTCAATATATATACAAGCCCTTCCCCGGTGAAAGGGAACAGAACCTGCACCTCCCCGTGATCAGAGCCGCATCTCCCAGCATACCAAGCCGCGTTCTGGAGCAGGACTGGAGCTCAGCTGCTGCTGTGGAAAACATCTCAGTGTTATAATGCCCCCCCTTTGACGCCCCAGCCCCTTTAATCACGGTCGAGCCCCAGTGCTCTCGAGTGAGCCTGACACCTGCACTCAGCCGGAGTCCGTTCTGGTTTGGTCAGGCCCAGCCGCCAGTAGAGGGATTTTGTTCCCATCCTCCTTGGAAAAGTCAACAGATTTTGCATCCGGATTGATGGGTTTTCATGACACTTTTGCAGCACCTCTAGAAATAATTTTTGCTGCCCCTGAGATGCAGCCAGCTCTGGGGGTAGGCACTGTTTAAGCAGCTGCCAGGACTAACCCCCCCCCAGAGAGCTTGCTCAGGTGGCTTTCCCCCTTCCCCAGGGTCATTTTGTAGAGTTTCAGCCAGCGGTTGCCTAGGTTTGTGCCAGACGGTAGGTGTCAAAGGTAGGGGAAGCTGGGGCTCTTAGCTGCAGACCCCAGGGCACCTCTAGCCCCGGAACGTGACCTGTAGCAAGAGGACAGTGGGGAACTGCCTTTCAGTGACCACATGCTAGCAGGGAGGGGAACTGCCCCAGTAAGGCATTTAGGAGACTGTAGTTCAGTGTGTTTATCCAGCAAGCTTGGGAAGCCCGGCCGTGGCAGAGAGGCGTGAGAAGGGAAAACCCTAGGGCAGACTGTGCTCTGGCAGAGGTCTCCAAGCAGGGCAGCCCCATGCCAGAGCCAGCCGCATGCTGGGATTCTGCAAGCCTGGCTTCAGTACCCCCGCGGCTCAGGCTAATGGGGGCTCAGCTCACCCCCGGGTGCAGCCCACGTGCCTCTTGGCCCGTGTCTGCCCTGAGTTCCGCTGTCCCTGCAGGTCAAGCCTCCGCTGAGGGGGCAGAGCAGGGACAGCCCCCCACCTGGCAGGGCTGGCGTTTTGGCTGCAGCGCCAACCCCACCAGCTCCCGGCTGGAAGTTTCTAGATCAGAGCTGCAGGCACAGCTGCACCATGTGGAGCTGTGCTCTCATGAATATTCAGGAGGCAGCCCCAGCCAATCTGCAGAGCAGCTACCCTTAGTGAGCATCTGTCAGGTTTTTTAAATGAACTTCTTTTGACATTTTAGATTTTCCCTCTGTCGGCTTCATTTCCCCCCCCGCCCCAACCCCGGCCCTTCAGCCTGTGAGGCAGAGAACACGCCCGTGTGAAGGGGGGGTGGGGAGCCCCCGGGGAAATCGACCACCACCCAACTTGACTTTCACAGCCAGGCCCTGCGACCACCAAATTCTGACAGTCAATGAAACTGAGCGTGGTACGGTGTCATCTACCCACCCGCTCAGAGCGGGCTCTGCTAGTGAATACGTCAGGCGCCGTGAGGGAAACGGACTCCAGCCTTGCTCCGCGTCGCGGGTTGCGTTCCTGGCTGCAGGGTGGCCCTCACCTTCCGCCAGCCCAGCCCGCAGGTCACCCACCCCTGCTGAGCTCTGGGCACAGAATAGCAGAGCCTGGCCACCGCCAGGTGCCCGCTCAGCAGGCAGCCTCTCCGCCGTTCTCTAGGGCCCTGCCGGTGGTCAGCCCCCTGCCGCAGCCCAAGGAAGGAGCGCAAGGACATAACTGGGCCTACGTCCTTGTGTCCCTCCCACCCCAAAGCCACATGCACGTGCCCCAGAAACCAAGCCCCTCTGCTCCCCGGCCACGCCGCTCCATCCCCTTTCAGCAGTACTAAAGCCAGCTCGGGCTGGGTCTCCTGACCAAGCGTCCCACGGAGCCTGAGAGAAGCAGGTTCTCTCACCCTGCAGAGACGGAGGATAATACCGAGGCCCCTTTGTCCGGCCCTGTAGGAGCCTTGAGTGAAAGATGCCCTAGCAGGGATGTATTATTTGGGGAGCCCAGCCTGGAGGAAAAGCCCTTTCGCCCCCCCCCCCCCCCCACACACACACACAGCTGCAATTGGACACTAATCAGCTGTCACAATCTAGTGCCCAGTGCGACAGACGCAGGGATGGTCTCTGATGGCATCTTACCCTACCCCAAGCCTATTGCTTAAGATACATCAGCCCCATTCTCCGCCAGACGTAAATCACCAGCACCCAGTAGCTCACATGCTTCACATTTATTGCAGGCCAGAGCACCTCAGCTCTGCCTTCTGAGCCAGGACAATGCCAGACGACGGGCTGGTGGAAAGATACAGGGAGCAGCAGAGTAAATGGACCCGATGGGCTGAAAGCAGAGAGGCCCTGGTGGAAGCTGCAGCGTGGGATTGCCCATTCTTTACTAAGGGATTCTTTCTTCTGTTCTGCTCCCTTATGGCTGGCTATAGGGATCACCACCCTTTGCCCTTCCCCTTTGCCCTCTGAGCCGTTAGGCAGGTCTGTGCTAGCCAAAAGGGTTGTTCTCCTGCAAGAAAGCCCAGCTTGAGGGGTGTCCCACACAAAAGGGGAGCACAAACAAAACCACCTTCTGGCCTCATTGTCCCACCACAACACATTCCCCCACCCCTGCTGCAATGGAGGAATCAATCCTGCAATAGAGAGCCCCCAGGGAAAGCTCATTGGCTCATTCCAGCTGCATGCAGCCTGCAGGCCGAGCCGGGCTAGGAGGACCCAGGTGTGGAGGTGGTATCCATACCCAGCGTGTGGGCTTCCGGCTCAGCAGCTGTTTAAATGTGGCTCTCGGATGTGCAAAGGAGCACCGCTCGTGCCTATGTGGCCGTTGGTTTTTCAGAGGGGAATGCTACCAAGACTGAATTCTAGTTCTAAGAACGAGAATTTCCTGGGCATTGCTGGGACAGCTGCCTGATCTGTTGGACAAGGAGGGACAGCAGCTCAGCCCAGGGATCCAGACAACCTCTCTCCTGGAGGATCTCTGCACAGATGAGCATCCGCCTCCATGACCCAGCTCCAAGGGGACGGAGGATCAAGCCAAGATCAAGGGAGCTGGCTTTTGTTTTCAAACAGCCCCCATCCCTAATACACACAGGTCCCCCCACAAGAGCATGACACAGCCCTGGGGAGTAACAAACTTAGGTTCTACTAAGCACTGGTTCCCTTTTCGTACAGCTCAGCTGTGTATTCACCCAGCACCTGCCTCATAAGAGGACCGTCCAGAGGCGGCAGGAAGTGGCCACAAGCTTCTGGGAGTAGAGGGGCTGAAGGTGAGGACCACATGCCATGCAGGGTCCCAATCCTGCACCAATGGGAGCCACTCAGCTGCCCTCCTCAGCTCTCGGCAGAGCAAGAGCCGCTGCTCCCAGACAGGGCGTACAAGATCGTTTGTGCTGCTTATTCCGTCTCCGGCTGCATCGTGGGAGAATCCAGGCTATCCGAGTGGTTGTCTTCCAGGCCAAAGTCGCTCCAGCACGAAGGGGGTTTCAGGCAGCTCTGAACAGGGGGGCTTCCGAGACCAGCGCAGCTACAGAGAGAAGGCACAAGAAAGTCAGGAAGGAAGAGGGGTTCAAGGCAAGATGCACCGCCCCAGCTGTCCAGAGCTACACAAGCACCCTGTCCCGTGTAACAGCAGTGAGCCACTGGCAGAGAAGTTGTGTGAGCACCTTGCTCGTTCCACCCTACCCCCGGCTCCTGTGAGTGCTGGGGCCAAGCTGACAGCAGCATGAGGACCCGAGTGCTCTGAAGCCTGGCCCCCGACCCCAGCAATCCTGGGAGGAGCAGCGGGGGGGCTGGGAAAGTTGCCCTACTCCAGATCCACCTCTGCCCAAGTGCTCCCACGGAGCGGGGAGAGAGCAGCAGGGCGGCTTCCTTTCAGCCACCTGCCCCCATCTGCCTGCAGCCGCTTCTCCAGGCTTCCATGGGGGCCTCTTCCGCAGCTGGCCCAAGGAGGAGCCAGCCAGCCAGCAGCTCCCCTCCTCCAGCTCCGCACGCCCCTGCACCCCTCCTCCGCTTCCAGGCGCCCCATCCACCAAAAACAGCACAGAGCCCTCTGCGAAGAGGGGAGGGGAGGGGAAAGAGATGGGCGAATCCCACGGTGCGGCCAGGACAGGCGTTGCCAGGGAGGGGCTTAGAGCACGGGCAGCTGAGCCGGCGAAGCATCTAGCCTGCCGAGCTGCATGGATACCTACCCGTCAGCCCAGCTCACCGCGCCCATTCCAAACCCTTCGTTAAACCGGGGGGGGCTCTCTTAAAAATGAGTCTTGGGCTGCAGCCCGCCCACACCTCCTCTCCTGCTATTTAAAACCAAGAGTGAGAGGCTTGATATTCCGAGCCAGAAACTGATCCCCCCGGAGAAGCACAGGGGCACAAGGAATCTCAGCTAGGCCTGGACTGAGCCCACCCCAGGGTCTTCCTAACTGGTGGGGGGGACCCAGCACCAATTAAAGAATTTGGTTAATTGGCAAGGGAACACACAAGCAATGCAGCTGGATTCATTTGCCTCCACAGTGGCTTACGGCAGATGTTCTAGGAGCCTAGGCACGATGATCTTGTCATGGCTCTATTCACCTCCCTTCCGGTTTGCCAGGGTGAGAAACGCATCTCCACTCCTCCAGGAACCAGGATTTTGCACAGCTGCTGGTGCATAGGAGCCTCTGTGCTCGGAGGGCAGCGGAATACAAAGTATTCTCAGCACCGCCGTACCCTGGGGACAGGTGCCTTGAGGTCTTGCAAGAGGCCACACCACAGCGCTTCTCTATTAAATGGTTGCTCAGAGGTGAGGGGGTGGCTCCCCCCACATCACACAGGAGGCTTAGAGAGATTCTACTCTTGGTGCCTGCAGTAGAGGGGCTGAGGGTGAGGACCACAGGCCATGCAGGATCCCAATCCTGCACCAACGACTCCCCCCTAGAGGAGAGGGGCAGCTGGCAGGCTGCAGAAACCGACTCACTGAGTAATGGAAATTGGTACAAATCCTGAGCATGAGACGCTTCTCCTGTTACAAGATTACCACTGGGGCAACGGGTGGGGACGCGCAGGAGCTTAGTCTGGTGGTGTCCTTTCCCCTTCCAGGATCCCTCCCCTCCCAGAGGGTGCTCGGGTCACAGGATCCCTCCCCTCCCAGAGGGTGCTCGGGTCACAGGATCCCTCCCCTCCAGCAAGGAAGGTGGAGGCGACTCCCCCCGGGCAGAGCCACGTCAGCCACAAGGCAGCTTTGCCACTGGAGAATGACCATCATTCCTCACCCGTGCCAGTCTGAGTTGCTCAGGACACTGTCTGGGTTTGCCTTGGGCCTAAACCAGGATGTGCGAGCCCGGCTGTGCAGTAGGGGAAAGGGAAGTGGGTATTAGATGAGTCAGGTGCGGGCTCCGCATTCAACACAGGGAGCATCAGGAAAGCGGCGTGTGCTTGTTTTGGTGCCCAAAGGGGAGCTGAGCCCTTCGGATATGCGGCCCCCATCACTCCAGAGCGCCAAACCTTTGCTCCTGATGAAAGGATGCGCCAGAGGCCCCTGGTGAGCACAGAGCAGCGATGGGACTCTGGACTGCTCCTTCCGGGCAGATGGAGCACGGCGGGGAGAAATCCTCCAAGCAGGCAGTGACGAGTCCTGGGGCGCTCAGGAGCAGATGGGGGCTGGGGATTGTGTGAATTAAAGCCACGTCCCTATTTGGATGTGGTGTGTTCTTTGGGAGGATCATACCAAGCACATTAGACCCCACTTGGTCACAACAGCTGATGCAGTGGCTAAGTTGCGGTAAGGCCCATAGCCACTGCTTTGTCTGGAGAGGGCACAGCCAGGTTCCAACTGTTCTCCAGCTCCAAACATGGAAAGGGGCTTGGTTCTTAGCCTAGTTCCAGCTATCAGTCTCACTGCCGGCAAGCCCCTCAGATGGCTCCCAGTACCTGCCGTGGAGTTCTGCCCTAGCCCCGAGCGCAGGGCGGGTGTCTTCTTCCTGCACCCAGCCGCAGTTAGACATGGCGTAGCGGAGGATGGCGTCCGTGACGGTCAGGGGGCTCTGGCCCTGCATGCACGCCTCGATCTCTGGCACCGACAGCTGGCTCTGCAGGAAGAGATGCAACTGGCTGTCTGACAGGAGGACCACGTTCTGCACCACCCTGGAGAGAGACAGGAAGTGAGGGGACAATGCAGAATGCGGTATAGTCCCCCAGGCCTGCGTAACAGCCACAGGGGCTGGTAGACAGCAAGGGCAGGGGAGGATCCTGCTGAAGAGGATAGTGAGCATTTTCCTGCTCCCCCCCCCAAAAAAAACTAACATTACCCTCTCCCAGCTCAGGCTCTCTAGTGGGAACACTCTTCTCTGACCCCAGACCACCACCACCCTCAAGCCTGGGGGAACGGAGCAGTTAGGCAGTCTTCTTTCCTCCTGGGAAGCAGGGCTTTGGAGCGAAATAGCCCTTGCCCCAACCCATTTTAGGCACCAAGCGAGCCGTGTGGGAGAGCTGCATCCCTTCCACTCACTTCTCCAGGAACTGCTGGAGCCCCTGTCTCCGTTTCTCAATGAACTCATCGGTGCTGCCTGCAAAGAAGGTGGATTTCCCTGGCAGCTCCGGGACAGGCCTGAGGGAACAGAGCAGAGGAAGGAAACGGCTCGGTATCCAGAGACGGAACAAGGTGCCATGGGACGGACCTGGTGGGAGAAGCGGCTCGGAGCCGGCCTTGTGCTCTTGCCGTTTGCACATTTTCACCCACCGCCAACCTTGGGCAATTGTAGAGATCCTGGGCCCAGGAACAGCCAGCATTTCCACAGCTGGAGCTTTAGACGCCCTTCCGTCCCCTGCAAGCGAGAGGTTGCCCAGCGGGGTGAGCGCTTTGGGTGCCGAGCTCAAGGCCTTTGTTTAGGCATCTACTTTGGTGCTGGGCACTCGCTCACGCCACATGACTGGCCCCCGGTCACAGTTACTAGAACCCAGCTCACCTGACTTAGAATCTGTGGGTGCAGCCAACCTTTTGGGCCAGTTTCTATTTCCCCCGTTCTCTTCTGCCTACAGTGCCTTATCCTACGGAGGGTCAGGATACCCAGCACCTCTGTGCTAAGGGGAAGTTGGCATCTGGCATCAGGGAGGCAAAGGAGGAATTTCACACTCACACTAAGCCAGCGTTTTTCTGGAGCTGCTTCCTCAGCCACACGAACTCACGGTACCGTCTGCGCACGCACGAGGTCTTGGCAGTAAAGGCCTTGCTGTTGGTCTGTGAAACGAGACGCGGGAGGAAGGGAAAGATCAGAGGCGGCTCCCTGTAAGATGCCCCAGGGGTGTGGGGTCAGATCGCCCTTCAATGCCAGCTCATTCTTCCCATAAGGTCCTGCTGTCCTGTGCTCCCAGGGGAATGTTCTGATCTGAACCAGAACATGGTATTAAGTTGCAGGCGGAGGGTCCAAGCCAATCTTTCGGCATCAGGAGAAGCAACAGGACTTTACGTGCAAACGAGTTGGGGGACAGCATGGTGTCATGGCCTGAACATGGAGCTGAGAGCCTGGAATGGCTCTAATCATGACCCCAATCATGACCCCAACTCTCTGCTGGAACCTGCTCAGACACCAAGGGGCTGGGGATCATTTAATTCCCTACATCAGGGGCTCTCCACCTTTTCCTTTGTGAGGCCCCGCAACATGCTTTAAAAGCTCCACGGCCCAGCTGTGCCACAACTGGTTTTCTGCATATAAAAGCCAGGGCAGGCGTTAGGGGGCAGCAAGCAGGACAATTGCCTGGAGACCCTCACCACAGGGGGCCCTGCAAAGCTAAGTTGTTCAGGCTTCAGTTTCAGCCCTGGGTAGCAGGGTTCAGGGCCCCAGGCTTCAGCCCCATGTGGCGGGGCTTTGGCTTTCTGCCCTGGGCCCCCGGAAACCTGCTCGTGACCCCCGGATCCCTGGTTGAGAACTACTAATCTAGATAGGGGCCTGCAGAGATGGCTTTCCTCATGGGTAGGAGTCAGAGATGATCTAAAGATCAACTAGTTAAAGCACCGTACAGGGCTAAGCAAGCTCCCCAGACCTGAATCCTGCCGGAGGGGCTGAGTGGACCATGCTGGGATTTGAATTAGTTGGAGTGCAGCGGCCCTGGGGCTCCGATTGGCCAGCACCCTGCACCGTCTCAGACAGGGCTGCAAAGTGGTGCCAGATTGGAATGTGGCGTTTTACACCTTTTCACGAGGGAGAGGTGACAGCATGGTGCCGCGTCAGGCAGGCCTGTGCTGCTCAGCTCCATTCCTGTGTCCCCCCCGGAGCCGCTCTGCACTTACATGGAGGAAGATTTTATAATCCACGTAGGAATTCCAGGAGCCTTCGTTCTGGAGCCGAGGGTCCTGAACACGCACCGTGGTCAGCTCCTGAGGGCAGAGAACCTGTTGCCGAACTCCAAGGAGATGTTCACAATGGCCCCATCCCGAACAGCCTGTCCCTGACTTCCTGTCACCCAGCTGTAACCCACAGCTGGTGGCAAGGTCTGCAAGTGGCAGGAACAGGCAAGCGGTGCTGCCTTTGAGAGGCTGGGTACTGACCTCAGCAGCACCAGACTTTGATGGGGAAGTGTCCCAGCCATACTCTGAGGTTCATTCTACCCGGTGATTCCCCCAAACTATAATCCTCCCACCCCATCCTACCCTTAAAGGCCCACACTGCTGCTGCCATGCTAAGCAGACAGCGCCTGCCCTGACCACTCTGACTAATCCCCCCACCTGACCCTGTAAAACACTTTACGTTATCCCCCTGGGTACCAGCTAAGGGCTGCCCACCTCTTCCCCGTATGTGTACCTCCCGCTTTGCTAGCATTAAGGTGCTCACACTAGGGTTCAATCTTTGACTGAATTCAAAGGCTCCATACATCCCCCCAACCTGCCAGCCCCCCAAACATGGAACAGAAAACGGCGGAAACCCGGGAGAGCCTTACTTCTTGCTCTTGATTCTCCAACATCCTACAGCCAGAGCCCAGAGGGAAGCATCTGTCCAGATGAAAACAAACAGACCCTCAGTTAGACGAAGCAGAGATGATCCTAAGATACACGTGTGCCTGGACTCATTACAGGCTCACATGTTCAGTTGAAGGTGATGCCCTCCTTCCCAGTCCTTCTTACTCTCCACACCAGGGTCCCCCAATCTCCCCCCTGCTAGAGATTCTGTACCCCCTCCCCCTACACCAGGGTACCCCATTTTCCCCCTGTTCTGCCCCACAGCTGTGTGCACCCTTCTTCTGCTTCCCCCCATGCCAGGGTCCTCCATTCCTCACCTCCATGTGCCCGTCCCCACCATTGTTACTTCTCTTCTGTCTGGGAGATTAGTCATTCAGGGTGTCAAGGTGCTAAACCCATTGGGAGGACAGGCAGAGCGGAGACAGGGGTGGTGTTCTACTGAAAGGCGGTAATGGGTGCCATCAACTAGTTCTTTGATCTACAGCCCATTTGCAGAAGTCTTGAAGCTGTGCATCTGCTAAAGGGTTGACAAGGGCTCTGTACAGCCCCCAAATCAATATGGTTCCCCCCATGGATGCCTAGAACCATGTGGAATTGATCAGATGCCACGTTCAGAAGTTACCGGAGTACAGACGGAGGCCATCAGATTGAGTGCCCGGCCTCACAAGCTCAGCCAGCAAAGGTGCTGATCTCCTGCAAAGGGAGTTCCCCCACCATAACCCGAGTACTGCATTGGAAAGGCTACAACTCCGGCCAGCTCTACGCTACAGACCTACGTCGGCTTCAGCGCCTCACTCAGGGGGTGTGAAAAACAAACAACCCGAGCGACGTCGTTATACCAACCTAACCCCCGTGTGGACAGCACCGTGGCGACGGGAGTGCTTCTCCCGCCAACGTAGCCACCACCTCTCCGGGAGAGGGATTAACCGCGTCAACAGAAGCTCTCCCATCGGCCGATGAGCGTCTTCACTGAAGCGCTACAGCGGTACGGGAAGACAGGTCCTCGGAGAGGCTATCCTAGCGGCGATGCTCAGCCTTCCCCCTCAGAGAGAGAGCCAGGTTCAGGTCTGAGCGTCCCAGCCCAGCAGGGATCCAGAGGCCATGCTCCCACATGTTGTAAGGAAGCTTGTGTCTGGATAAGCAATAGCACCCACTGTGGCTCAGGAGACCTACAGCTGGCCCATAGCAACCATTCGAAAACCGTTGTTAAGCTCAGTCAACCTGTGGAACTCCTTGCCAGAGGATGTTGTGAAGGCCAAGACCATAACAGGGTTCAAAAAAGAACTAGATAAATCCATGGAGGTCCATCAATGGCTGTTAGGCAGGATGGTCAGGAATGGTGTCCCTAGCCTCTGTTTGCCAGAAGCTGGGAATGAGCGACAGGGGATGGATCACTTGATTATCTGTCCCGTTCATTCCCTCTGGGGCACCTGGCACTGTCCACTGTTGGAAGACAGGATACTGGACTAGATGGACCTTTGGTCTGACCCAGTAGGGTCACTCTTATGTTCTTATGAGAATGTTTTACCTGTGTAGCACCTCTCATCCCAGAGCACTTTCCGATCTCTCTGTGCATGGCGCTACTAAAATGCGGCCAGCTCTGGGGGGGGGCCGGGGGAGAGGAATGGTAGCCAGCTGCTGTACAGCGCAACAGTCACAGAGGTTGTTTTAAGCAAAGGCCCTTTCACAGGAAGGGTGACCCAAGATCTTTGGCCACGCAGGGCAGAGAGGACCCCTGCTTTTAAGGTCTAGTTCAAAGGGCCTGTGTGGACTCTGTTACTCTACCTTGGAAAGGTGGAGGGTTGAATCAGCCTCACTAGATTTTCAACCTGTGCCAAGGAGTGGGTAGGATATTTCCCCTCCAAGATAACTGGTACTTCTGCCAGCCAATCTTCCTTTACAGCTAGGTTACATTTCTAGCCAGAAACAGCCTTTTTTCCTCTGTGTTTGTACTTTGCCTAACACAATGATGTCCCGGGTGCCGCGGTAATATGCAGCATAAGAAATAATTGGTGATCAGACAGGACGTTAGTTCAGTTCTTCAAAAACCAAGAGAGATCAGTCGAAAGAACAGGTAAGTTCCACCCAGTTCTCCATACATTTTTGGCGGTTTCAAGACCAGCCCTGCAGGCAGAGAAATGTAAGCCTGCCCTTTGGATTCATTAGGTCCTGAATGTGTGCGTGCACAAGAGGATGGCTGAAGATGGTCTCAGCTTTTGCTAGACCTCAGAGGAAGTTATCCTCTTAAAACAGCTGCAACTTTCATTCACTCCCCATGCTGGGAACTTGATGGATTTTTGCAGTTCACCATAATAAAATCTCAACCCAGCCTAGCAAACATAAGAACGGCCATACTGGGTCAGACCAAAGGTCCATCCAGCCCAGTATCCTGCCTTCCGACAGTGGCCAGTGCCAGGTGCCCCAGAGGGAATGAACAGAACAGGGAATCATCAAGTGATCCATCCCCTATCACCGATTCCCAGCTTCTGGCAAACAGAGGTTAGGGACACCATCCCTGCCCATCCTGGCTAATAGCCAATGATGGATCTATTCTCCGTTAATTTATCTAGTTCTTTTTTGAACCCTGTTATAGTCTTGACCTTCACAACATCCTCTGGCAAGCAGTTCCACAGGCTGACACTGCGTTGTGTGGAAAAAATACTTCCTTTTGTTTGTTTTAAACCTGCTGCCTGTTAATGTCATTTGGTGACTCCTAGTTCTTGTGAAAAGAAAAGGAGTACTTGTGGCACCTTAGAGACTAACCAATTTATTTGAGCATGAGCTTTCATGAGCTACAGCTCACTGCATCCGATGAAGTGAGCTGTAGCTCACGAAAGCTCATGCTCAAATAAATTGGTTAGTCTCTAAGGTGCCATAAGTACTCCTTTTCTTTTTGCGAATACAGACTAACACGGCTGCTACTCTGAAACTAGTTCTTGTGATCACATGGATGAGATTGTGGCAAAAAAAGGGGCAAACAGAGATCCCATCTTCTGAAGCTTTACAGCCCCCTTACCCCCAGTTTTCAGTCTTATCACAACTTATTTGCTTCAATATCCTGTTTTGCCAACACCAATGGAACCTGAGGAAGGATTACACTTTAACCTGTGTGGTGGAATCCAAAAAGCCAGCCTCCCAAGTTGTCTTGATAAGCTATACAGTGGAGGCAGTGTCATCTAGTGGTTAGAGCAAGAGACTGTGCCTCTATTTCCAGCTCTTCTGATGCACTGACTCACCTGGAGCAAGCAGCAGAACCCTTGTGCCTCACCTTCCCCCATTTGTAATTATATTCGTCATTTGTGCTGTGGTCGTACACAGGAGCCCATCAGAAACCAGACTCCATGGTGCTGTAAACACAGATAGCAACACCCAGCACAGGGTTAATTAACCTTTGTAAAGTATTTGGTAAGCCCTGAATAAGAGGTGCCAAAGGAGACCCATGTATTATTAGTCACCTAGCTTTAGCAATTAAGTTACATAGCAGAAATATTAGCACAGTACCGTCATACAAACCACTTCCTTTACTGCATCCCTTCAGTAATTCCAAGTTGTACTGGATGGCATCAGTTGATCTGATGCACCATTAAATGCTTCTGACTTAAGCTGTTTGCAATACCTGTTCTACAACATAATTAGCTTTCACTCTCAATAGTTTGAAGAGAAACAGATACAACAACAAATGGTGGCAATCGTCCAGCCAGTGGGACCCTGCAGATTTCAGAGACAAGGTTCTTAAACCAGTTCAGCTTGCTTTATATATTGCAGACACATCTGGGTCACTCATTGGGGCAGCTGGAGGGCTGAGCCTGCCCAGGGCATCCTGGCTTCACCTCTTCCAGCTTGATTGTTTGTAGACTGTTTTTGAGGGATGGATTTATGGCTTTGTATGCAGTGTTGCTGTAGCCATGTTGCTCCCAGAATATGAGTGAGACAGGGTAGGTGAGGTAATATCTTCTATTGGACCAGTTTCTGTTGGCGAGAGAGACACGAGGTCCAGGAAGTGTACTCAGTGTCACAGCTAAATACAAGGTGGAACAGATTATTTAGCATACTGTAGGAAGTTAGCATATATTTCAAGAGACCATTCAAGGTGAAGTGACCCATTTACACCTCTCCTGTCATAAGGGGGGGAAATCCAGGATACACACTTTAACACCTTCAAGGTGGGTATGGGAATATCTTTTATTGAGCCAACTTCTGTTGGTGAGAGAAAGACACCAAACAAGGACACTCCGCCAGAGAAGTAGATCACATTCTGGAACATGAATGTGATCACTTTTGGGGACTATGTATACCTTCAAGTCAGCGGCGCTGCTATGGTACCCGCATGGCCCCACAGTATGCCAACATTTTTATGGCTGACTTAGAACAACGCTTCTTCAGCTCTCATCTCCTAACGCCCCTACTCTACTTGCGCTATATTGATGACATCATCATCATCTGAACCCATGGAAAGAAGCCCTTAAGGAATTCCACCATGATTTCAACAATTTCCATCCCACCATCAACCTCAGCTTGGGCCAGTCCACACAAGAGACCCACTTCCTGGACACTACAGTGCTAATAACCGATGGTCACATAACCACCACCCTATACCAGAAACCTACTGACCGCTATGCCTACCTACATGCCTCCAGCTTTCACCCAGACCACACCACATGATCCATTGTCTACAGCCAAGCTCTAAGATACAACTGCATTTGCTCCAACCTCTCAGACAGAGAAACACCTACAAAATCTCTATCAAGCGTTCTTACAACTACAATACCCACCTGCTGAAGTGAAGTAACAGACTGACAGAGCCAGAAGAGTACCCAGAAGTCACCTACTACAGGACAGGCCCAACAAAGAAAGTAACAGAACGCCACTAGCCATCACCTTTAGCCCCCAACTAAAACATCTCCAGTGCATCATCAAGGATCTACAACCTATCCTGAAGGACAGTCCTTCACTCTTACAGACCTTGGGAGACAGACCAGTCCTCGCTTACAGACAGCCCCCCAACCTGAAGCAAATACTCACCAGTAACCACACACCGCACAACAAAAACACTAACCCAGGAACCCAACTCTGTCCACATGTCTATTCAAGGGTCACCATCATAGGACCCAATCAGATCAGCCACGCTATCAGAGGCTCGTTCACCTGCACATCTATCAATGAGATATGTGCCAGCAATGCCCCTCTGCCATGTACATTGGCCAAACCGGACAGTCTCTATGCAAAAGAATAAATGGACACAAATCAGATCTCAAGAATTATAACATTCAAAACCAGTTGGAGAACACTTCAACTTCCCTGGATACTCAATTACAGACCTAAAAGTCGCAATTATTCAACAACAAAAA
Organism: Caretta caretta; assembly: GCF_965140235.1. Classification (NCBI taxonomy): domain Eukaryota; kingdom Metazoa; phylum Chordata; order Testudines; family Cheloniidae; genus Caretta; species Caretta caretta. The sequence goes on from NC_134232.1 coordinate 10,875,696, forward strand.
CTTCAAAAACAGACCCCAATGAGAAACAGCAGAACTGGAATTAATCTAAAAACTGGACACCATTAAATTAGGCTTGAATAAAGACTGGGAGTGGATGAGTGATTACACCAACTAATTTTAGTATTATTTTCCCCCTACTGTTACTCACACCTTCTTGTCAACTGTTTGAAATGGGCCATCCTGATTATCACTACAAACGTTTTTCTTCTGTGGATAACAGCCCACCTTAATGGATTGGTCTCGTTAGAGTTGGTACGGCAACCCCCATTTTTTCATGTTCTCTGTATCTATATCTTCCTACTGCATTTCCCACTACATGCATCTGATGAAGTGGGCTTTAGCCCACGAAAGCTTATGCTGAAATAAATGTGTTAGTCCCTAAGGTGCCACAAGTCCTCCTCGTTCTTTATTTTGGAACGTGCCACTCCAATGCCCTGAACCTGCTTCAATACAGCAATAAAACTCACTCCAACCACACAACCCTATCTGTCACCTACCACTAACACTGGAACCCATACTGGGTATTGTCAAACAATTACAACCTATACTCAATGGGAACCACATCTACAAAAAAAATCCCTCCTGAACCCCTCTCCTGGCCTTCAAAACAACACCCCAACCTCTCCACAATCATCATCAGAAGCAAGCTCCCCACACACTAGGGCACACCAACTCGAAGCAGCACCAGATCTCACCAGAACAACAGATGCGAAACCTGTAGACATATCTCCACTGTTACAACGATCAACACCCCTCACAACACACCTTGCAAGATCCCTGGATCCCACATATGCCTATCACAACACATGGTACACCGCCTCCAGTGCTAAATACTCCAGCAACAACTAAGTGGGTGAACCGAGAATCACTATGCTTGCGAATCAACTCGCACAGAAAAAAAAAAATCATACATGACTAAAACACTGTCACTTGTGGATGAACACTTTTCACAAAGTGATCACTCCATATCTGACCTCTCAGTCCTCATCCTCAAAGGAAACCTGCACAACACTCTCAAAAGATGAGCCTGGGGGCTTAAATCCATAACTTTGCTAGATATTAAAAATCATGAACTGAATAGCCACTGGATGCTCACTATAACAATCTCTAAAACCCACTCCCCCGCCCCCCTGCTTCTTCCCCCATCCCATGACTGGAGAGGCGTTAGGCCACTTCACTTCACAGCACAGCCATGTCACTAAAAGCTGCGTAGTGTAGCCATAGACTAAGCTGGAAAACTCATCCCTCTCACCAACAGAAGTTGGTCCAATAAAAGATATTCCCTCACCCCCACCCAACTTGCGCTTTGTGTCAGGCTACCCAAGCAGAAAGCTTCCCTCACGCAGGAAAAATCCCCTTCCACCTATTCCTAATTTACCAGGCTCGTTCCACTTAGGTCCCTAAATGAGGGCCAAATTTCCAGAAATGCTCAGCACCTAGATACTACAATGGGAGCTGCTGGGTGTGCAGTAGGTCTGGAAATATGGCCCCAATTTTGAGTGCGGGCCATCGGAACAAACAAGGCACTGCATCCACAGTTCTCCCCCGAGGGAGAGGATGAGAGAAAGAACAGGCCACACACACATGAGAGATGTTAGTCACAGCACTTAATGCAGTAATGGAAGGTGCTCAGACAATAGAACCAGCACCAGATGGCTTATCCCCTATGTTCCCTCTCCTCCCCAGAGATGTATGGTTAACAGTATTGCACACATAAAGTAGTTTAAAAGCATCAGCCCTGTTCTCATAATCTCATAAGGCCAGAAGGGACCATCATGATCATCTAGTCTGACCTCCTGTTGGCTTAGCTAGGTTAGAAACACACAGAAGGGGAAGAGGAGAATCAAAATGTGCCTAATGGAATGGCACAGAATTGGAAGGAAGAAGAATTCAATTTTCCAGCAACTGAATGGCAGAGAGGACACAGCCTAGCTCATGTGCCCAAATCAGCCAGGAGCCTGAGAAATAAGAGTGAGGGAGGATCAAGACAGATATTTAGGACTCGTCTACATGGGAGGTGATTTCTGATTTACTCCATATGTTGATACTATCTGAATCAGCAATGGATTAAGCTCTGGTTCACAATAAAGCAGTCTTACTCTTATTCTGCAGGGGTTCTCACAACAAATTTTGCCGCTCTGACAATTTTTCCTAAAATACTTAATTAACTTTAGGAAAAACAAATGATATGCACATATACATGTCCAAATCATTGTAATTAATTTAGGAAGGAGTTGGGTTTTTTTTGCAGACTCAATAATACAAATAATGTACAGTTGTCTCTATTCTTTACTGGACCTAAACAGAATAGAAACACAAATAAGGTGCTTTGCACGTTCTTATATTTTTTCTTATTGTTTCTTTTGCTTTTTGGGTGGCTTTTTTTTTTTTTTTAGACTTGCTAGCTACTAAGTCTGCTGTGAAAAGTGATATTAACACACACACAAATATCACTCTTCACAGCAATCTTACTCAGCCCTGGCAATCCTAGGGACAAATTGAGCCCTGGATGGGGAGGTGGGTACGGAAGCAGCGGGAGCCGGGAGCCAGGAGCAATGGGGCACTGGGGGGGCAGCGGGGGCCAGAGGTGATGAGAGGGGGTGGCGAGCTCGAGGAACAGAGCCCAAAGTCCCGTGGCTGGAGCCTGCAACCCCAGGGCTGAAGCCAACTCCAGCGCCCCGGGAAGGTGGGAAACTCATTGACTGCCTGCTCCTCCAGCTTGTGTGTCTCCAGAGAGGGACCATTGTTTTCTCCCCCCCCCAATAACCACCCAGAAGGCCATGGCTGCAAGAAAAGCCCCTGGTGGCCGCATTTGAGAAACGCTGTTCTGGAGTAGTCACACATGGAGTTAATCAGGAACAGTTAATCTATTTGAAATCAATACCCTACCTTATTCCAGAATAATTCTCAAGACATTAGAAGAGGCAAGAAGGGAGAGAGAGACCTTTCATGTCACTCTGCACAGTGAATCTGGACCTCTCGGAATTGCCTTTGAAGACCTGGTTACTATGAGTTTTAGCCTTTGCATTTCCTCTGATATTCCTTAAGGCCCCCTGCCTAACGGCTTTAAGGAACGTGCTTCTGTCTGGTGCTCCCTTGTACGTTAGAGATCAGGAAATACCCGACAGTGCCTCTGAGGCCCTATGTGCACAATCAGAAGACAATGTTATATTCACAGTGTAGATAGGATCTTAACCCCAGTCTTCATTGGCTGTGGAACAGCACTTTGAACAGTCAGAAACATTGATTTTAAGCATGGATTTATCCCTATTTGGACTCATCTACAACAGATTGCTTAGACCAGGGGTTCTCACAAGAAAATTTTTGGTGGCTTCAGAGTATGGCCACCAACTCTTGCTGGTGGCCACTCTGGCAATTCTTCCTAAAATACTTAACTAACTTTAGAAAAAACAAATAAATATGCACCTATACATGTCCAAATCATTGTAATTTATTTATGTATTTTTTTGGGGCAGACAAAATTATCTACAGTTGTCTCTATTCTTTACTGGACCTAAACAGAATAGAAACACAAATAAGGTGCTTTGCTCTTTTGGTTGATTTTCTTTTTCTTTAGACTTGCTGGCTAGTAAGGCTGCTAAGTGAAAAGTGATATTTGTTATTACTTTTCACAGCAGACTTACTGAGCCCTGGCAAGCTGGGGGACAAATTAAGCCCTGGATGGGGAGATGGGTAGGGAGGCGGGAGGGTGCAATGGCGATTGGGGGTCTATTGGAGGGCTAGAGGAGGCAGGAGGGGTCAGGGCGATGGTGGGGGATGAGCCTGGGGCCAGAGCATGAAGCCCTGTTGCTGGGGGAACGAGCCCACCGCCACACGGCCAGAGCCTGCCATCCACCACCCCAGGGATGAAGCCTGAGTCCCACCCCACCCCCAGGAAGGTGGAGAACTCCCACTGATCATCTGCTCCTACAATGTTTGTGGGGCTCCAGAAGGGGGCAGGGACCAGTGCTTTGCCCCCCTGCCCATCACCACCCAGGAGGCTGTGGCCACACAAAAAGCCCCTGGTGGCTGCATTACAAAAACTCTAGCTTACATGCCGCAGAAACCAGTTTTTCCTGCAACTGTGTTTAAAGAGATAGATTCAACCTAAAAATGCTTAAAAACATGCTTTTTAAAAAATCTAGAACCTCTTAAATTAGAAGTGAATTAAAATACCCAATTTGTCACTCTGCTCTTTATTGTTTGGTGGATTTTTCAGGGGGTGGGGGGAGTTAGGAGGCGCATTTGTCACCTTGGACAAGGAAAATAAATGAAATAGGTTTCAGAGTAGCAGCTGTGTTAGTCTGTATTCGCAAAAAGAAAAGGAGGACTTGTGGCACCTTAGAGACTAACCAGTTTATTTGAGCATAAGCTTTCGTGAGCTACAGCTCACTTCATCGGATGCATAGCTTTCAGTTTTGTTTGTAGTCAGTTTCGCTTTAAGGTTCCAAAGGCTGAAAAATTTCGGTCTCCGACACTGCCAATGCATTTTTATATGTTTAAAGGCAACCTACAAAGAAAGTTGGATTGCAACTTTGAGTCATGTCTCTATTCAAAATTGCACCAGAACACACTTAAATTTATAGAAGCAAAGTTCAAACTGGATTATCTTAACCTGCTTTATGTAGATTTAGCTTAATTGGATTCCTTGCCATCTTTAATTTGCATGAAACAGAGGTGCCAAATCTTGTGATATTTGGAATTTTTCTTAAAGACCCAGCTCCTGGAGTCACGTGACAGTTTGAGCTTTAATTTTTTGTAAAAGTTCCCAGCCCTCATGGTTGTGGAAAAAATGCTTTAAAATAGGACCCTTACAGAGACAAAAACCAGAAGCCAAATAAAAAACCCAATATTTATTCTCTGAATCTCATAATTTTTAACCTGATCTCATGACTGACTCATGATTTTTAAACAATTGTGGGTGACAATGCTGATTAGGGGTGTCTTCACTAGGTTTAGCTAAGGCAGTATTTAAACTGATTTAAAATTCAAGTAGTGCACCCTTGAATATAGGCTAGGCCTTCGTTTTGTTGTGAAGTATAAAAGAAGTCAGCTCCACGCCCCTGAAAAATTTAAAAGTGACTTATTTTTGCCTTAAAAATAAGGAACACTGGTTTGCCTCTTTTGCTGGAGAAGTTCCTAGATGACTCAAATGTCTCCTTGGGGATGCTCATCCTCTTCTTCCTCATTATTTGACAGGATGTGCTTTCCTCCCAAGTGTTTGTTGAGTAAATGTTTCAAAATCCTTGGGGTTTTTTAACGGTCTGAATAAAAAAGTGACCGCCACCAGCACTCTCTCTTCCTTCACACCGCGTGCAGGTCTTAGCCTCATCTGTCTAGAAATCCACACCAGTAATCTTGGTTACTGGTGTATCAAGACTCCAGTCAGCACAGAGACTTTCAGGTTAAGAGCTAGAGAAGACCTAGATTGCCAGGGAAAATCTTTTGGGTTGGCTTTGCAGGGAAAGAAGGGAACAAATCCAGTTTCATTCCTCCTTGTGCAAGTCATCTTTAGATGAAGCTATTTTGCACAGGATTCTCTTTTAAAATGTGTAGATTTCAAAGACAGACTTTACTCTCCTTTGACTCTCCCTTCTAGTGAAGGAGCCCCAGACTGATCCCTCCACTGCCCACATCCATCTAGACATCCAGGGCCAGAACTTACAGGGCTCTCAACACTTACAGTTGGAACTAGGTTTTCAGAAGAGCTCAGCTCTCCTTTAAGCACCTAAACTAAGGTCCAGGCTTTCAGAAGTGCTAATTGTGATTGACTGACACGCTCACTCTCTCTCTCTCGTCCTAACTGCATTGAAATTGGAGGTTTACCATTGACTTCAGTGGAATTTGAAATCACTTCAGGATTTCACCCACATTTCCAAAAGGTCAGCAACCAACATACTGAGCTCTTTTAGAATCTGTCCTCAGACTTGCCCCATACAAAACCCCGTAACCTATGCTTTAAAAGAAACACCCAAAAGTTACTATAATACTGGCCTTTTCCACATATATTTGCAGTTGATGTGGACGAGAACCAAGAAGGCGGTTTCTATTCTATTATTTCAATGCAACATCCAGGACTCCACTCACCCGGCTATCCTGTTTAGCAGGCTGAAATTTTAGCAGCCCTGGTAGACTTATCTCCTGGCAATGCTATGGGCAGGGAAGTAGCAGGGGCCCATGGAGCGGGTTTCATAGGCAGAGCCAAGCAGTTACTCCCCATGAGTCACAACAGGAGCAATGACAATACGTTGCATTGGTACAGTAACACAGTGTCTCTAACTGGCCTCGTTTCTATTTGTGTGGCTTGGGTTCTATTTATATACGCTGCCTACCCTACGCCCAGAGAGGCCCGTGGGCAGTCTCAGCCCTCAGCTGACCAGCTACGGGGCAGGGTGGGGGCTACATTCCAGGCCAGCTGCAGAATTTGAGAGATGCCCCCGCCCCTTTGGAAAGAGAACAATCCACCCCTCTCCCCCGCCCCTTTGAACATGGCGGTTCCCTCCCCTACCCAATGCCCCCTCTCTTCGGACATGGTTCCCTCCCCATTTCACCCTCTCTTCTCCTTCCCCCCCCCCCGACATGGTTCCCTCCCCATTTCACCCTCTCTTCTCCTTCCCCCGCCCGCCCGACATGGTTCCCTCCCCATTTCACCCTCTCTTCTCCTTCCCCCCCCCCCCCGACATGGTTCCCTCCCCTCCCCATTTCACCCGCTCTTCTCCTCCCCCCCCCGACATGGTTCCCTCCCCTCCCCATTTCACCCGCTCTACTCCTCCTCCCCCGACATGGTTCCCTCCCCTCCCCATTTCACCCGCTCTTCTCCTCCCCCCCCCCGACATGGTTCCCTCCCCTCCCCATTTCACCCGCTCTTCTCCTCCCCCCCCCGACATGGATCCCTCCCCTCCCCATTTCACCCGCTCTTCTCCTCCCCCCCCCGACATGGTTCCCTCCCCTCCCCATTTCACCCGCTCTTCTCCTCCCCCCCCCGACATGGTTCCCTCCCCTCCCCATTTCACCCGCTCTTCTCCTCCCCCCCCCGACATGGTTCCCTCCCCTCCCCATTTCACGCGCTCTTCTCCTCCCCCCCCCCGACATGGTTCCCTCCCCTCCCCTCCCCATTTCACCTGCTCTTCTCCTTCCCCCTCCCCCAACATGGTTCCCTCCCCTCCCCATTTCACCCGCTCTTCTCCTTCCCCCTCCCCCGACATGGTTCCCTCCCCTCCCCATTTCACCCGCTCTTCTCCTTCCCCCTCCCCTGACATGGTTCCCTCCCTTCCCCATTTCACCCTCTCTTCTCCTTCCCCCGACATGGTTCCCTCCCTTCCCCATTTCACCCTCTCTTCTCCTTCCCCCTCCCCCGACATGGTTCCCTCCCTTCCCCATTTCACCCTCTCTTCTCCTTCCCCCTCCCCCGACATGGTTCCCTCCCCTCCCCATTTCACCCGCTCTTCTCCTTCCCCCTCCCCCGACATGGTTCCCTCCCTTCCCCATTTCACCCTCTCTTCTCCTTCCCCCGACATGGTTCCCTCCCTTCCCCATTTCACCCTCTCTTCTCCTTCCCCCCCCCCGACATGGTTCCCTCCCCATTTCACCCGCTCTTCTCCTCCCCCCCCCCGACATGGTTCCCTCCCCTCCCCATTTCACCCTCTCTTCTCCTTCCCCCCCCCGACATGGTTCCCTCCCCTCCCCATTTCACCCTCTCTTCTCCTCCCCCCCCCCCGACATGGTTCCCTCCCCTCCCCATTTCACCCTCTCTTCTCCTCCCCCCCCCCGACATGGTTCCCTCCCCTCCCCATTTCACCCTCTCTTCTCCTTCCCCCCCCCCGCCATGGTTCCCTCCCCATTGCCCCCTCGCTTCCCCCCCCCACCTTTGGGTATGGCTCCCTCCCCTCCCCAATGCCTCCTCCCCACCTTGGGCATGGTTCTCCCCCTACCCAATTCCCCCCCCCCCCCCCCCCACACACACACACACACACACACACACACACACACACACACACTTTGGACGTGGCTCCCCCCGCCCCCCAACACTCACCCCCACCCTTCGCAGACCGCCCCCTGCGCCGAATCCTCACCTCTTCCCCCAGGACAGCGGTCGCCAGTGCCGGCGCGGCCCCTTTAAGAGCGGAGGGGCTCGGCTCCCATTCCCTTATAGCCGAGCTCCCGGGCTCCTTCCGGTGGAATCCAGGGGCAGGATGGGAGATGTAGTTCTACTCCTAGGCAGGACTCCACCCACCCCACCCTGTAGATAGGCTGGCGAGGAGGAAGGAAGGAAGGAAGAAACTAGGATGAAAGTGAGAAAGAATAGAATGAGAAAAGGGAAAGAAAGAAAGAAAGAAAGAAAGAACACAGTGACAGGAGAAAAGAAAGAAAGAGGCTGGTGCAAACAAAAAAGAGGCTAAGAAGACAGTGTGAAGAGGAGGAAGAGAAAGAAAGGAGGGAAGGACAGGGGGAGAGAGATGGGGGGGGGGGGAAGAGAGCATAGGAGAGACTAGGGTCTGGGTGTGTTGGAAGGTCCTCACCCTGAGGAAGAGGCAGAGTCTGACCTATGCACCTATTTGTGGAGGTCACCTGGTGCCCTGTATATACAACAGCCTCACAAGAGGACAAGGTGGGTGAGGTAAGATCTTTCCGTTGGACCAACATCCGCTGGTAAGAGAGACCAGCTTTGGCGCACATGGAGACAACAGCTATGTCAACGGGAAAAGCTCGCCCATCCACATAGTGCTCTCTTCACAGGGGGTTACAGTCAGGAAAGGAAACCTGAGCAGTACCTTCAAAAGACGTGCCTGGGAGCTGAAATTCATAATTTTGCTAGGGTTCAGAGTAGCAGCCGTGTTAGTCTGTATCCACAAAAAGAACAGGAGTGCTTGTGGCACCTTAGAGACTAACAAATGTGTTAAGAGCATAAGCTTTCGTGGGCTACAGCCCACTTCATCGGATGCATAGAATGGAACATATGGTAAGAAGATAGATAGATACAGATAAGTTGGAAGTTGTCATACAAACTGTGAGAGGCTAATTAGTTAAGATGAGCTATTATCAGCAGGAGAAAAAAACTTTTGTAGTGATAATCAAGATGGCCCATTTAGACAGTTGACAAGAAGGTGTGAGGATACTTAACTTTGGGAGTGGCTGGGTCATTACACATATTGAATCTATTTCCCTGTCTCTATTCAAACCCAAATATCTATTCCACCTTGTACCTTCCATTTCCCAGACCTGAAGAAGAGCACTGGGGAGCTTGAAAGCTTGTCTCTTTCACCGTCAGAAGCTATTATCTCCCCCACCTTGTCTCTCTAAAATCCTGGGACCAACATGGCTACAACAACATTGCATATCACAAGAGGACAGCAGCCCTTCAACCTTCCCCACCCCTATGTCCACCTTATAACCTCCTCCTGTTTCACCAAGTCCTTTGCCACTTAGCCGGGTGGGGCTTTTGGACACAGGAGGTGTTGCCAACTCCCATTCTTTTGTCATGATGATTCTCATGCCATTTGATGTTTTTCTGGAGTCAAGTGATTAGGTGGGAAGGGAATCTCAGCTTTCATTTAAAACAAAAGTCAATTCCTAGCCCTCCTGACTTCAGAGATAAGCTTGAAAATGTGACCTGGATGAACCCTAAAGGCTCAGGTTTCAGAGTAACAGCCCTGTTAGTCTGTATTCGCAAAAAGAAAAGGAGTACTTGTGGTACCTTAGAGACGAACCAATTTATTTAAGCATAAGCTTTCATGAGCTACAACTCACTTCATTGGATGCATGCCTTTTCTAAAGGCTCAGAAAACAAAACTACAGGGCTTAAAGTGAAGGGAACAAAAAGGAGCTCCCTCTCTTTTCCTTGACTTGGGTAAGCAGTCCTCCTGCACCTCACACATGGTTGGTGCCATGACCACTTTCTTTCCTGTTTCACAAAAAGAAAAGGAGTACTTGTGGCACCTTAGAGACTAACCAATTTATTTGAGCATGAGCTTTCGTGAGCTATAGCTCACTTCATTTGCTTTAACCAATAAAAACAATCCACTGAGAGAAGCAAAGTGTTGAAGACCGGATGCTCCAGGCATGTTTGAGTTCTCTGTAACAGGAGCCTCTAAAGCTGTAGCTCACGAAAGCTTATGCTCAAATATATTGGTTAGTCTCTAAGGTGCCACAAGTACTCCTTTTCTTTTTGCGAATACAGACTAACACGGCTGTTACTCTGAAATCTAGTGAGTCCGTATCCCTGCCACCTGACAGTGCTATTAAGCTTTGGTAAACCTGACCCATTTCACTGAGTTCTGGAAATACAGATCAGTCCCATACATGCAGGTAGGTCCCAGGCCTTTCTGGACATGCATGGTATCACCATGCCCCATTGTGTCTCTCCTACAAAGTGTATCTCAAAGATCTCTCCAGAGTTAAATAATGCAATGGCAGGGGAATACATTGGCATTGAAGCTCCTGGGGCATTTTTTGCCCAGGTAACAGTGGCTGTTGGGTGTCATAGGGTGTTGTATCAGTGTATTGTTTTCCACATTGTAAGGAGAGTGATCACTTTATTACCAGCAGGAGAGTGGAGTGGGAGGAGGTATTTTTTCATGCTTTGTGTGTATATAATAAGATCTTCTACACTTTCCACAGTATGCATCCGATGAAGTGAGCTGTAGCTCACGAAAGCTCACGCTCAAATAAATTGGTTCGTCTCTAAGGTGCCACAAGTCCTCCTTTTCTTTTTGTTTTCCACTGTTTTATAGTGAATAGTGTGTTGGGTTATGGTTGTGCTGTATTACATTGCATTGTATGGTTTTGTGGTGTATTGTCATTGTGTAACGTGCTATGCGTACTCTGCAGTACAGAAGCACTATTGTGTAGCGCAGGGTGTTGTATTACAGTGTAGCACGCTGTATTGTAGCATATTAGTCGGTGTGACATCACACGCTCAATGTGTTCTCATTATATAGAGCGTGGTGCAGTTTTACATCTTACTGACCTGTGGTGTGCTGTAGTCGTACTGGCCACCTCAAGCTTTCCAAAATCATGAGTCAGGCCCCTAAAACTCATGTGATTAGCTTTAAAACAAAAACAAAACAAAAATAAAAAATAAAAAATAAATTAATAAATGCCATGGTCCTTTTTTGTTTGCATTCTGGTTTGAGTCTTTGGGGGCTTTTTAGTATAAAGAAGGTTGGTTGAGAACTTCTATTTCCCTGTCTTGTAATACAAGAACAAGGGGGCATTCAATTAAACTAAAAGGTGGGAAATTCAAAACCAATGAAAGGAAATTCTTTTTCAACGAAGCGTGATAAAAATGTGAAACTTGTTACCACAGAAAGATACTGAGGCCAAAAATGTAACTAGATATAAAAAGAGACTGGATGTTTAAATAGGTGTCAAGGATATGCAGTGTCATAATTAATTACAATACAGTTTTTGAAGGGATATTAAACCTTATGCTTCAGCTAAATCAATCTCTAACTATTAGAGATCAGGATGAGATCTATGTAAGAGGAAGACAGTCCCATAACTGCCTGCTGGACTATTCTTACACCTTTCTCTGAAGCATCTTGTACCAGCCACTGTCAGAGACAGGATGTGGGCTAAATAGGCCTTGAGTCTGATCCACTCTGGAGATTCCTGTGTTCTTACGGGGTCATGTTTTCGCACTATTCTTCCTAACCATGAAGGTAGAAATTTCCTTTCTGAATTAAATCTGATTCTCCCCTAATCACCTGCCTCCTGGAGCTAGAGCTTTAAGAAAATCTCATGACCTCTACTAGTTAAGAGTTTGGCTTGAATCCTGAAATGTTCCTTTGAAGGTTTTTGTGGTCATTAATTTTGACCCCATGCTATTTAAAAAGGGAAGAGTTGGCAACACAGTGTGCGCTGCGGGCGGGCTCTTGTGCTGCACTGCCTCGCTCGGGTCACGTTGGTTGTGCAAGGTGAGCAAGGGGGTGTTGTAGTCCCAAGGCTTGTCCAAGCCCCGCCCCGGACTACCACACCCAGCAGGCAGCGCGGCGAAAGGTTCGCCGCAGAGCCTGCTGGGAGCTGTAGTCCACGGGGAACTTCACGTCCCATCGTGCCGCGGGAGGCGGGGGGTCGCCGCGCAGGCGCGATGCGCTCGGCGGGTACAGGGGGTTGCTGGGCTCTTTTGTTTGGCGGAGGGCGGATCGCGAGCGGCCAGGCCTGTGGCGCGGCGCCGACGGTTACGGTTCCTCGCCGACCTCCACCGCCTCAGCTCGGCCCGGCCGCCGCAGCGCGCAGCCTCCGCCCCCACGGCTCCCTTTCCCCCCGGGCATCGTTGGCGAGGCTGTGAAAAGTGAGCGGGGGGCCCCGCGGGGGGGCGGGGACGGAGCCGCGCCGCGCGGGGGGGGGGGGCTGGGTTGAGGGGAGCCGCGCGGGGGGGTTGTGCGCGCGGACGGGACGAGCTGCAGGGGCTGGGGGCGCGCGCTGGGGCTGGTGGGGGAGGGGGAGCTGCAGGAGGCGCGCGCGCGCGCGCTGGGACGGGAGCGGGGGGGGCTGGGGTGGAGATAGGGAGGGGGAGCCAGGGGGTGTGTTGAGACTGGGGGGGGGGGAAGCCAGGGGGTGTCCTGAGAGTTGTGGTGAGGGGAAACCGGGTGGGGGGGATGCAGGGGGGGTGCTAGGACTGGGAGGGGAAGGGGAAGAAGCCAGGGGAGCGCCATGAGATGGGGGGGGGGCAGTTGCAGGGGAGATTGTTGTGGAACTAGGATTAAACGAGGGTATGAAGCTGCTGGGGGGGGGGTTGGTGGGGAGCTGGATTTGGGTGGGGAGGGGGAGCTGCAGGGGGTCCTTTTGTAGCTGGGGTTGGGAGGGGGAAGGAGAGATGCGTTCGTGGTCTGCGGGGGAGCTGGGATTTGGGAGGGGGAGCTGCATGGGGAGGGTAATGGGGAATCTGGGACTTGGTGGCGGGGGAGATGCGTGGAAACATTATAGAGCTAGGATTAGATGGGGGTGTGATGAGCTTCAAGGGGAGACCATGGGGAGCTGGGATTGGCTGGGGAGGGAGAGCTACATCAGAGGTCTTTGGGGAGGTGGGGTTGTGGGGCTTGGAGGGGTGACGGGGGCGTGGCTGCACCTGGGGTCATGGGGGGGTGAGGATGTGTGCATGGGGGAAGATGGAGCGTCACAGAAGGGGGGACCCGGTCGGCAGCCTAGCGGTGGAGCTGCACCTGGGTGGGAGTTGTGTGGCTATAACGGAGCAGTAGGAGCTGTGGGAAAGGGTGTAAGATCCAGCTGCACCATGACCTCTCCAGAAGCTAGTTGTGGCAAAAGAGCTTCTACCCCAGGGAGGTCCTAGGGAATGGGGGGGAGATAGAGCTGCACCAAGGGCTGTCTGATGGGGATGGTGGATATGGAACTTTTGGGAGGACAGAACAGAGCAGTAGTGGAAATGGGTCTTGAGGAAGGGACACGTGGAGATGGAGCTGCACTGAAGAGACAGGATGAGGGCACCGATCATGAAGCTGCGTTCATAATGGGAACAATGGGGCGTGTAGAGCAGGAGCTGCACCCAAGAGGGGGACCAGGGTAAGGGGAGATGAAGCTGCACTGGGGGAGGTGAGGATGGGGCAGAGACCTGGTGTGGACCCCTGTTCATCTCGAGAGTGCCAGGGTTGGGGTGATAGTAAAACTGAAGAAGGGGAGAGAATGAAACTATGGAGTTGCACCAGGAGTATTGGGGATATTTGAACAGGAGATGCTGGAGTTGCACTAGTGTGCCTGGTGAAGAGGAAGGTGTGGATGGAGCTGCACCAGGAGTATTGGGGATATTTGAAGAGGCGATGCTGGAGTTGCACTAGTGTGCCTGGTGAAGAGGAAGGCGTGGATGGAGCTGCACCAGGGTGACCTAGGGAAGCACTGAGATTTGTGCAGAATTGGAGCTGCTCCAAAAGATCTTGTGTGAGTTAAAGGGGGGAGGAGAGACTGGAGCTGATCCGAAAACTGGAGCTTGGTGAAGCTGTACCAAGGGTGTCAGTTGGGGAGGTGAGAGCTATCCTGGGGGCCTGGAGATGGTGGAATTGTGCTGGGAGTGTTGAGGACAGTGGAGCTGCAGATGAGAGGCATGTGTCCTGTGACCACAAAATCCAGTGGGTAAGATAAAGAGACTGCTAGGTTGTTCAGGTTCTAAATGTAAGTTTTATTAATTAAAATAAAAATAGTTTTAAAAAACATAACTAACTTAGAAAGATTCTACGAATCTTGGATTTGTTTGGATTAAAGAGCCCCTGCCCAGGTTTGCAAACCAAACATCACAGCCTTGTGTTAGTGCTAGAGAGCTGTGCAGTGAAACTGACTAGAAACTGACAAGACAGTCTAGTGTTTCACTGTCCTCCCAAAATGAAATGCAAGAATAACTAGCAGAGATTGCAAGTGAATAAAGGCAGTAACCAGTCTCAGTTTTCATGTGCTAGTAACACAGGCAAAAGGAGCGTGTGTGCTGAAAAAAGATTTCTATCCCAACACTGCCTTTCTGTGTCCTGAAAGCACTAGTGTTGATTGGAAAAAGTTGAGTAAAAAGGTATATGTTTATGGGAAGGGAGGTTTGCATTGTCCTGCAGGCACTAGGCAGTTGGGAATCTTATGCCATTTTGAGCAGCATCGTCCCATGATGACTTCTTTTAGATGTCTCCACATGCTAAATCTGTCTTTACTAAAAATGAGTAATCAAGTCTGTGCCCTGCCTCTGGTAGCATTTCCCTGATTAGAGGAGAGAGTGTAAAAATACTTCTGTCTTCTCTCTGCTTCCTCCTCATGCAGATAGAACCTAGAAAGCCCAGCCACGCAGACAAGACTTTTCCTTAATCTCTTGTTCCCTTGCGCAGATTTCCGTAACTTCAGAGGTACGCTTCCCATGTGAGTTGTGAATGTAGTCATAGCTGAGAGTGACAGGCCATGCTCAGTCACTTATAGCTCTCCCAAATTCTCCATCGAGCTTTCATCTTGCTTCATCTCAGCTCAGGCTAATATTTCTGGAAAGTCTGAGTGAAAGTTTCTCAGTTGTGCTCAGGTTTGGAGGGTGGAAAACTTAATACACTTGTTCCCACTTAAAAGAAATACGCATGCTGTCTTTTCCTGGCAAATGCTGAATAAACTTGGCATGTTCATAGACCTCAAAGAGGGGTGTGATCCTAACCAAATTTGGGAAGGGGAATTGGGGGAAATATTTTAAGTTACAGAGCATCAAAGTTGCACTTAACTCTAAATTCTCTGAGTCAGTAGAGTTAGACTGAGTGTATTCAAAGGAAATAGATCTCTGGGTCCTCGTGTTATGCTGGCTTAGCCTTCTATCTTAAAGCTATTGAAGTCTTTACAAATGCATCTGACATACTAGAAGGACACTATGTAGAACTTACCTTCCTCTAAAGACCGCACATTTTGCAGCTAAAGAGGTTGATGCTCCATTCAGCACTTTTGTTTGCTTTTTCTCGGGCTTGTTTTATAATTCTCTCACTACCTGGATGCTGCTCTGCAGAAGGCCATGCAGTAACGTGTGTTCTCTGCAGTGTTGCCAGATTCTGGCTCTTACCCCTCTGTCTGCTATTCTTGTCGCAATAAAGGAGGCTTTTGTATATACTTTGTGCTGGGCCTCTTTCCTTGTTGCCTTTTACTGGAGTTTGAATTCTTTTCAAGTGGTTTAATGTGTCTTGGATTTTCCCTTTAACTGCTGACATGAAGCTCTTCTCTCTCTTTCCAATGTTCTGCTTTATCCTTTATAAAGAATTCCACCTTATTCCAAATGCTGGTGTTTAAGATGGTCCAGTGAGGGAATTGTTAGCATTTAAGTCCTTTTTGGTCTTGGGTCAGAAAATATCTTTAATGCAAAGTTGGCTGTTTTCCAGACAATAAGCAAAAGAGAACTGAAAGTGAATATTAGGAAGAACATCCTAAATGTGAGGTCTGCTTAGAGTGGAATAGCCTAGCAATCAGCCTGGTCAGATGGGACCAATTTCCCCAGAAAAATGGGGGGGGGGAATATCTTGTACTGGCCATGGGGATGGGAAAAGTGACCTGGTATCTCTTCCAACTGTAACTTTGTGTGAATGAACATCATGCTGATGAAATCTGTTTGCTTGATGACCTGGGAGATCAAAGAACCCTTAATTGGTGCATCACTCCTGACATGTAGGGGTGAAAATGGCTCAGTCTCAATGTCCATTCATTCCTCTCTGCTGAGACTGCCTATAAGGAAGCCAATTAGCACTTCTTGTATCTGGTGCTGTGGTAACTTGTTTTCTGGTGCTGTGGACACTTGTTGGTTCATTAATTTCTGTGACTGCTGACATACTCTAGGAGTCACCAAAGGCTCTGTGCCATTAAGGTCAGAATCTCATTGGAAACAGCACAGCTTCTCAACAGCACTCCTTACTTTAGAGCTGGTCTACAGTAGAAAATTAGGTTGGCATAATTGTGTTGCTCAGGGGTGTGAGAAATCCACACCCCTGGGCGGCATGGTTAAACTGACCTGAGCCCCCATGTAGACAGCACTAGGTCGATGAAAGAATTCTTCCATTCATCTAACTACCGTCCCTTGGGGAGATGGATTACCTTTGCTGATGGGAGAACATGCCACTGTAGCATTTTAAATTTAGACAAGCCCTTTGTTTGATTACTCTTTGGGTAGTGCATGCTCGGAGTTTGTACCATCACTGGGGTCTTCAGTCTCTCCTCTCTCAAACTTCAGCAGGGTCCGTCATTTTATTACAGCAAAAAACACTGATTTATTCATCTTTCAGAGTAGGAAGGACAATATATGCAGAGTGTGTAAGAACAGATTGGAACTGGAAGCTGTAGCCAGGCCATGTATCTGCCCAGAGCATCCTACTGGATGCAGGCTGTTGAGAGCAACTCTGGCAAAGCCAGATGCAGTTTCTAGCGTAGGAACTATTCCAAAAGGAACAGCCTCTCCGCATGCCACCCAGAACAGACCCTGCATGTGAATGTCAGGGTTTGCCCTTGACACAAACCTCTTTGGAGCAAAGGGAGGTAAGGGGGCCTTTAACGGGATGGAGCATTCTCTCTCTGTGTGGCACAAACTTCATCATTTGAAAGCTGAATTTTTAGGCTCTAATCTCCGTGAGTTAGTTTCAAGTTTACCAAAACCAGTCCGAGAACCACAAAGATCTAATAAATGCACGCTCTAATGTGAGAACCTACTCACTGCATGGATTTAAAAAAATAAAATCTTGCGGATAATCTGAATCCTCATAATTTGAAACAGGCAAGTATTTCTCTCCTGATAGCAGCTGGCATCAGAGGAACAGACCCAAGACAGTTCAAATCTCTAACAAGGGTACATGAGAGTCACCTTATGGCCTGGAGATTATATCCACTTACCTCTTGCTGATCAGTATGTTGTTGCTCCCTCCCTTGTTTGGTAGATGTTGGGCCTTCCTTGCAGTGCTTGTGGCTTCTCCATCAAGTCACCCCTGCCAGTCTTTTGCCCAGGAGCTGGATCACAGCAGCCTGACCTTTCCATAGTGTAGTTCTCTGCCTCCTGTGCTGTTTGCAATCTGAGGGATGTTAGAACCCATCACCATTCTCTGGTTTCTGGCTGTCCTCTTTTTTGCCCGCTGTTCTTCACTGTCTCCTTATTTCTTTTGCTCTTTCTCCCCATCCCTCCTTGTTTCAGGGTCTCTGCAGGAGCAGTCACAGTGCTCCTTGACTAACAGCACAATCCACTGGCAATCTTCTTAAACTCACACAGTCACCAGACAGCTATCTCACAGTACAGAGCCCCCTGTCTCAGTTCAAAGTGAGGCTGCACCATGGTTTGGTCTCATCTGTGCTGGTCCACAGCATGTTACATAGGGACTGTACTGTGTTATTGCAGAGTCCATGATCCAGTTGCCGTAGACAGGATCCTAGACCACAGAGCCAGCTGAATGATCTCCCTAGCTGAATATTAGATGCTTTATGAAAAACAAGCTCTGTCTCCAAGCATTAGCCACATTCTGCAGCATCTGTGACTGAAATTCATTAGACCCATGGTGAAAAACGTGGGTCCCTTGCAGAGAGAGACAGGCTCCCCGAGATCCAAACTGTATTCAAGTAGGTCAACTTCCTCATCACTGGTCATATTGGGGGTGTGACGGGTTCCGTCACAGAGATCCCCTTGGGACTGTCACCTGATGTGCTGAAATTACCTCTGAGCCGGTTTTCCCTGCCAGCTTGGGACTTCCAGAACTCTGTCTTGTTGAGCCAGACACGCTAGCCTGCTGCAACACAGACCCAGGGTCTGGTCCATGCCCCCAAAGCTGCAGACTAAACTGAAAACAGCTCAGCAGGTTACCTGCCTCCAGCACCCAGTTCCCAATGGAATCCAAACCCCAAATAAATCCATTTCACTCTGTATAAAGCTTATACAGGGCAAATTCATAAATTGTCGACCCTCTATAACACTGATAGAGAGATATGCAATGATAGAGAGAGATGTTTGCTCCCCCAGGTATTAATCACTTACTCTGGGTTTATTAATAAAACGAGTGATTTTATTAAGTATAAAAACTAGGATTTAAGTGGTTTCAAGTAATAACAGACAGAACAAAGTCACCAAGCAAAATAAAGCAAAACCACACAAGTCTAAGCCTAATATATTAAGAAACTCATTATAGGTAATAAATATCTCACCCTCAGATATTCCGATAAGCTTCTTTCACAGACTAGAGTCTTTCCTAGTCTTTTTTCTGGGCCCAATCCTTTCCTTTGGTACAGTCCTTGTTAGTTCCAGCAGACATCTCAGGTGGTAAGCACGGGTTTTCTCATGACTGGCAGCCCCCTTTGTCCTGCTACACCCCCTTTTATAGCTTTGGCATGAAGTGGGAATCTTTTGTCTCTCTGGATCCCCACCCTTCCTTCTAAATGGAAAAGTACCAGATTTAAGATGGATTCCAGTATCATGTGACATGGTCACATGTCACTGTAAGACACCCCGCACCCCCCCAGTCCTACACAGGGAGGCTTGCAGGTAAATAAACCATTTACAACCAAAAAGAAAAGGAGTACTTGTGGCACCTTAGAGACTAACTGCATTTAGCGTATGGAGTGGAAATCTATCAACTTCATGAAAATTAATTGGTTAGTCTCTAAGGTGCCACAAGTCCTCCTTTTCTTTTTGCGAACACAGACTAACAGGGCTGCTCCTCTGAAACCTGTCAGTTACAACCAATTGTCCTAGTCAATGGGAGCCATCAAGATTCTAAACCACCATCAATGGCCCACACTTTGCATAATTACAATAGGACCTCAGAGTTATTCTTCATATTTCTAGCTTCAGATACAAGAATGATACATGCATACAAATAGGAGGAATATATTCAGTGGGTTATAACCTTTGTAATGATACATTACAAGAGATCTTTTGCATAAAGTGTATTCCAGTTACATCATAATTACACTCATAAGCATAGTTCCATAAAATATATGGAGTGCACCGTCACAGGGGGCTTTCCAGAAGTGGCGGCTGTCTCCCTCCAACCTTATCAGGTGCCCTTGCTGAGGCATGGAGCCTCTTGGAGTTCTCCTTTTACCAGCAGTGTCACAGACTATTAGTCTCTAAGGTGCCACAAGTCCTCCTTTTCTTTTTGCGAATACAGACTAACACGGCTGCTACTCTGAAACCAGACTATTCATTGCCTCCCTTCCTGGCACCCCTCTGCATTTTTGCTGTAGGGGATGGAGTATTATGCTCCCGCCTGAGAATCTGCTAGAGAATTCTAGAGCCTCTGCAAGTGAAACCTGAGCCCTCGGTTTCCTGCTGCATTGCTGGCTCCTTCTGGGGGATTAGATGTTGGTGGTCGGAGTCTGTGCATTGTTGTAGTGATGTGGTGCCAAGCAGCCTGGCCTCCATCAACAGCAAGTCCACAGGCAACCCGGAGCCTTGCTGCTTTGGGTTTGCCTCTGTCTGGCATCTGATTAAAGACCCTGTCAGAGTGTATTTAAACCCAGGAGTTCAGAAGGCAGCAGCCTCATTTCTCTCTCTTGATGTGTTTTTTCTAAGGTTGCTTTTTAAAATGCCACTTCAGCTTTCCAGCCATCCCTGATGAGTGAGACACTGAATGCCCTCGGCTCCTATTGGACCCAGTCTGCGTTGGAGGGCTCAGCACCTTGCTGGGTCAGGCCTGAATACCCTGGCATTAAATCCGTGATTGAGCTACATTTAATGTGGGATCCTTAATTGGGAGGCAGGAGTGCTCATCTGGAGGAAAGTCTTGTCTCTGTTAGTCACTTGCACCTAGGACTGCTGTGGGAGAAATTGTCAGCACGCTGCCCATCTTGGGATTCTCCCCTCTTTTGTTTAATATGTTAGATGAATTTAGTTTTGACCAAAGGTGGAGACCAAAGCCCTGTGTCCACAACAGCGCCGGCATAAGCAGAGCAAGCTGCCACCACACTAGCCGGTCCTCAACCCTGATCTGCAGGAGCCACCTGTAGCGGGAGAGGATCGTATAATCTCCACAGCCAGTTCAATCTCTGATCCCACTGCTGAGGCTGTCAACAAGGGGGCTGGTTAGTGCTAGTTGGGATGGGGGGGGGGTGAAATTTGATTTGGGCAGAAGTTTTTGCACAGAGTTTATTAATCAAAAATGCGGTTTCTGGTGAGAAGTATTTGCAAGTTTGATGTAAATTCACCAAATAGTTTCAGCCACACCCTCTTTTCAGGATTTAGGCACTGTTCATAAAATATGGGCTGGGAGGGGGTGCCCTCCCATCTTTTAGCTCAGTGGTTAGGGTGCTCACTTGTAATGTGGCAAACCTGGGTTCAGTTTCCCCTTCTGCCTGATGTGGAGAAGGGATTTGAACTCTGGTCTCCCAAGTTGCAGGAGAGTGCCCTAGTTACTGGGCTGTGGGATATCCTGATGTGGATTTCTTTGTCGCCTCTTGAATCTGTTCCACTTTGTATCAACAGTCATTGGAGTAGGGGGCTTGAGTTTGGGTCTCCCACATAGTAGGTGAGTGCCCTGACCACCAAGCTGATAGTCATTCTTGCCCCGCTGTAAGTCTTTGCTCCAGTGGCTATTTAATTATTTATACAAATTTGAAAGCTTCAATAGCAGAAATTGGGGGGGGGGGGGGCGCGGCGGGAGTGTCGTCAGAATATTCCACAGCCCGGTGACTAGGGCACTCTCCTACGATGTGGGAGAGCTAAATTCAAATCTCTTCTCCACATCAGGCAGGGGGGGGGGGGGGGGGAATTAAACCTGGGTCTCTCACATCCCAGGTGGGTGCCTTAATCACTGTGCTAGATGTTAGAAGAAGGGCACCACCTCTTCCTCTGGCCATTGTGTGACTCTAGCCCTCTAAGAATCTAGCATGTGGGGGAGGGATAGCTCAGTGGTTTGAGCATTGGCCTGCTAAACCCAGGGTTGTGAGTTCAATCCTTAAGGGGGCTATTTAGGGATCTGGGGCAGAAATTGGGGATTGGTCCTGCTTTGAGCAGGGGGTTGGACTAGATGACCTCCTGAGGTCCCTTCCAACCCTGAGATTCTATGAATACACAGAACAAAGCATTTTGGGTTGAATGATGTTTGTTCGACCCAAAATGTATTTTTTTAATTCACCAACACTTTTCGCAACGTTCAGAGTGTTAGTTTACTAAGTATTTTCGGAAGTGCCAGCAAACCAAAAACTCAGTTGTTTGCCCAGCTCTACTTGTGATGTGGGACACTTAGTCACTTGAAACTACATTGAGACCCCCTGACTGGCTCCAAGGTCACTGAACAGCAATCAGAGTAATGGCTTCACCTGGTCTGGATTCCGTTGCTAATCCTGTGAACGCCCTGCTCATAAATGGCACAGGGCTTTCCGCACTAAGGCAGATTGCCACCTAGGGACAGGTGTCTGGGAATCTCCCCTGTCAGGAAATGACTGACCTCTGAGGATGTCTGAAGCCCAGACTGTGTGGAAGGGGTTTCCTGATGCCTCTGTCCAAAGCAGGGCACAAAGGGAAGGTTGCCTGTTGTGTGCAGGTCACTGGGATTTAAAGTCTGTCTTCCAGCAAAACCCAGCTCCAGCAGAAGGCCTGCGGTGCAGGCGTGGAGCACTGAGTGACAAGTGAATGGTCCAGACTTGAGCAGCTGGTGGAACTTACATGCTGAGATCAGTTTGAGAGATTCAGTCACAGGGTCCAAGACAGATAAACGTGAGTTACAGCATCTGCCAAAGGGAGAAGCCCTCAGAGGCCCTGCCTTTCCAAGCCCCTCACTGCACTTAGAGCATCTGGAAGCGACACAATAGGGAGCCCAGGCAGGGTGCCTTCTCTAGGAGAGATGACTTTTGGTGAGTCTGAATTACAGTGCCCATAATGAGATCTGTTTGGCCCATGCCTGTGCCTCCCACTTCAGAGAGTCTTGTCAATTGAAGAAGATCTCTGTGTGGCTCGAAAGCTTGTCTCTTTTGGTCCAATAAAAGATATTACGCCACCCACCTTGTGTCTCTTGTTAATTGCATGACAGCTGTGCAGCCTTGAACAATGTGGAATTGTACCCATCTCTCTCGAATGCTGGGGTTCAAAAACCATTATTTAGCTGTTAAACCATCTCCCTCAGTGCAGAGGGATGACCCACAGGCTACAAGATTCTCTTTTAATTTTCTGCTTTTCAAGCTAACCCAAACTCGCAAAATTTTTGCCAGCTGAAGTTTCTCACATGCAAGTCAAAATGGCTTCAGCTGGAAAAAATTGTCTCTTGACAGGTGACATGTCTGACCTGCTCTGTAGTCATTTGCTTGGCAAGATTCCTTTCATCGGGACTGTTCAGAAATTGTTCCCTGGCATTTAGGCTGCAAAAACTCTAGCCAGCTACACACACTGTTCTGGTTGATTAGAAAAGAACAGTTCCTGCTGGAAGCATGATCTAGCGGTTAAGATACAGGACTGGGAGTCAAGAGATCTGCATTCTCCCAGCCCTGCAACAAGATTGCTGTGACATGCAGGGCAGGTAACTTCACCTCTTTGTGCCTCTTTTCCCCGTCTGTGATGTGGGAATAATAATGCCTATCTCCCTCACACAGTATTAGTGACCAAAGACTTACTTGCTTTAGCTTTCTGACCTCCTCTCCCAACAATGCAGATCCCCAAGACCTACCTACTCCGCAGTTAATACTGGGGGCATCCACCGTGTCAGCTGGACCATGCTGCCCTGGTGTAATGCTAGAATGTGAGTGCAGCTAATAACTGGGACCAAGTATCCTTGGTGGCTCAGAATTCCACTGATTGCTCATACCAGAAATGCCTGAATTGCAGGGAGAATAGAGGCTGGGTTATCAGGGGGCTTTTCCATTCTCGGAGTCCAGATCTATGTTGGGGGAGTCTTGATGCCTGGGAATGGTGGGGAGAGGTCCCTACTGCGTGAGTTGCAGCACTGAGACCCAGTGTGACCTTGAGGTGTTTGTGGGGCTGTGGTACTCTTATGCTCCCTGTGTATCGTGTCAGTTAGGAGAGCAATTAGTTTGGCTCACTAGCAGGGTCAGACTGACGCTTGGCATGGGTGTGCCTTGCTTGCTGCAGACTTTCCTGGTGTGGAGAGGAAACAAGCCAGAGTATCTGCTCATTATTACATTCCCTTTACTGATGAGGAAACTGCATCAAAAGAACTAGCTGGAGGCCACAAAGTGAACCAGTATCTTTCCCTCCCATGCCCTCTCCACTGCTTCCTAATAGTCACTGGATTTAAACGGAGAAGCTCTTACTGAAACTACTGGTGCAGATGGGTGACACCCATATCTTGGGTAGGGGAGCTATATCCCAGGGTGTGCATGAGCTAGTCCCCTCCCTGTTTGCGTATAATAAATGAAAGGGGGGTAGTTGATTATCAGGGAATGTGGCTTGAGGTTACCTTGGAGAAGAAGCAATTCTGTTATCTGCCATGTGCCGTTCTCCTGCTACTACATTGTTTGGAGATGCTTTATGCAGCACAGAACTTTGCAAAAAGGGAGTTGAATTAGGTAGATGAAGGGAGGAAGGCTGGTCATATGAATAAGGCAAACATAAAGAACAGCCAGACTGGGTCAGACCAAAGGTCCATCTAGCCCAGTGTCCTGTCTTCCCACAGTGGCCAATGCCAGGCACTGGAGTCAAGTGACCTGGGTTCTGTTTCTGGCTCTGCCACAGACTCCCTGTGTGACCTTGGGCAAATCGCTTAGTCCCTGTGCCTCAGTTTCCCATTAATAAAATGGGGATATTTCCCTGCCTCACGGGTAGGTTTTGAAAATAAATCAAGTAATGTCAAAGTGGGGGTAGGGAATAGAAATTCCTAGATAGGAGAATAAAATGAAGCAAGATGTAGGAGGCTATTTCACAAAAAGGCAGGTTTTGGGAGTCAGCAGTGAGAATGGAGCAGGGATATCCCGAGTGTGGGCACTTTGTAAGGTGGAAAACTCAGAGCGCTATGCAGATAGGGACTGGGACACTGCTCCACACACAGGCTGGTATGGTGGCAGGTACCATGAGGTCAGGGAATTGGGTGGGGGCGGGCATGTGTTGCAGAGATCCCATAGGGCCTTGAAGGTGATGGGAAGCTTGAATTTGATAGGATAAGAGATGGAAACCGAGGGCTGGGGGGCCGGGGGGGGTATGGACTGTTCCGTGTGGAGAGGAGGCTGGATCAACATGTATCTGTTTAATAGCGTTATCCAATGGGAAGCATCTGATCTTAGATGAGCCAGATTATTCTGCTGGCCAATCTCGCTCCAACTCTCCGAGGCTTTGTACATATGTTTCTTTTTCTCTTTTAGAAGGCAGCATTAGTGTCCTGGGCTCTGCCTCCTTGTATTGCAGCTTTCCCCACCCTGACTTGTGTGTGTGTCTCCCCACTTTAGCAGCGTCGCCCTTAAGCTGAAAAACTGGCCAGCACAATGGGAAAAAAGCAGAACAAGAAGAAAGTGGAGGAGGTCTTAGAGGAAGAAGAGGAGGAATATGTGGTGGAGAAAGTCCTAGACCGGCGAGTGGTGAAAGGCAAAGTGGAGTATCTGCTGAAGTGGAAAGGCTTCTCAGAGTAAGTGGAGAGGTTGCATCCCAGTCTGTGATCCCTCCTTGTGCTGACAGTGGTTAGGGTGTCAGTCTGGGGCTTGGAAGACCCGGGTTCATTTCCCTGCTCCAGTACAGACTCCCTGTGTGACCTTGGGCAAGTCACGTAGCCTCTTTTTGCGTCAGTTCCCCATGTATAAAATGGGGATAATTGCCCTGCCCTGCTTCGTAGGGGGATGGTGATGATTAAGACATTCAACTACGGTGAGAGAGTGCCAGTCCGACTGGGGGAGCAAGAATGTCCCACTTCCTTTCTCCATGAGGAGCCTTTGGGATGGGCTGTTCACAGGCCATGGCAGTCCCCAGCCCCTCCTTCCTCTCTGATCTGGATGGTCAATCCAGTTCGGTGTACGTGGGAGGAGTAGGGGAGACATTGCCTTAAAGGATTCCCCTTCCTGTCCCTACAAAGCCAAGTCTGAACTTGTGAGTGAAGTGCATGTGGGCTGGTATAGAAATGGGTCACACCTACCCATCAGGGCAAGTCTGTGAGAGGCTTCAGCTTCTACAACTCAGCCTCCTCCCTTCCAGATCAGGGTACCCAGAACACAGCTAAGGCTGTAGACAGGGTGTAGACAGCTACGGCTCTGATAGCATCTCTGTGGCCCTGTGTCCAGGGCGTCCCTTCACTGGCCTGAGCCACAGGCTGTAGTAGTGAGAGCAAGCTGTCTCCTTTGATTTCAGCGAGGATAACACGTGGGAGCCGGAGGAGAATCTCGACTGCCCCGACCTCATTGCAGAGTTTCTCCAGTCCCAGAAAACCGCACATGAGAGTGAGAAATCGGAGGGGAGCAAACGCAAAGCTGAATCTGACACAGAGGACAGAGGGGAGGAGAGCAAACCAAAGAAGAAAAAGGAAGAGGTGAGGCAGGACTACGAGAGGAGAACCTTCCCATCCCCTATTCATGAAGACTTGTTCCTGGATTCATCACTAGTGTGTAGTAGTTAGAGCCGAGGACAGGGAGCCAGGCCCCTCGGGTTCTATTTGCAGCCCTGCTGCTGACAACCTGTGACCCGCCCCGCCACTTCCCTGCTGTAAATTGGAGATGATAATAGTCACCAACCCCACAGAGAGGCTAATTGTGTCTGTGAGGTGCTTTAAAATCCTTAGGCGAGCAAAAACATCCTTTCTCATCTCCCTGTCTCTGTTGGCGTGACGGCGGTTAGAGATCAAGCCTCCCCTTCTGAGCCAGCGGCCAGCTGATAAATCTGGGGCAGTGTTTAGGGCGAAGCTGAGGTGCCCTCCTGGAATGGTGGGCAGAGTCCACCGCCCCCCACTGACCTCAGGTCATCACTGACTACAGGGGATAAAAAAATCCACAACAGGGACAGTGGTGCAGGTTATTAGGTCAAAACAAGGGAACGAGGGGGAGCAGAGAACAGAGAACCCTGGACAGTTTCCCCTGCCCCCAAAGGGTTGGTGGACTCTGCCAGATATGGACAAGGGACCAGAAAAGGGCCCCGCTGTCCCAGACAACGCCCCCAATCTGGCTTCCTCCTCCTGGGCTGATGAATGAACATCTTGGCTGGTGCCAGGAGGAGGCTGGCAAGCAAGGTCTCAGAACTTCGTAGGACCCCAGCCTGGGAGATCAGGTCCTTTGTTCCACATCATGGGCCTCAAGGAGGTAAGCACCCCGGCTGCACCTCAGACCTGACCTGGCAGGATCCCCTCGTGGTGCTAGGAGAGTTCAGCTTTCATAGCCCATTCAGTTTTCTGCAGGCACAGGCCTGAAGCCCACCTAGTCTCAGTCTCCCGCCCTCCCTCCCGCCCCTCCGGACAGCAAGTAGAAACTTCCCTCTTTGTCTTTCAGTCAGAGAAACCACGAGGCTTTGCCCGGGGGTTTGAACCTGAGCGGATTATCGGCGCCACAGATTCCAGCGGGGAGCTCATGTTCCTGATGAAATGGTGAGTGTGTCTGTGTCAGTCACTTTCTTCACTTACTCTGTGCCAGAGAGGCAAGGAGCTGCACCTGGGGAGTCTCTGCTCGCTGGCCTGAGAAATCTCACGGTGGTGCTGCCGCCTGACTTGACCCTCGGCGCTGAGGCTAACGTGGATTTGCTGCCAACAGGTAGGACCCTTGGGATTCTGGGATTCTTAAGATCTCTGCCACAGGCACAAGCTTGGGGAGAGGAGGGTATGGCTTGATGGTGCTGGCCTCCAGTTCCGTGTCTGGAATAGAGCCACGTCGGACACTGCTTCCCCGGTCAGCTGTGCCAAACAGGGTTGGGCCACTGGGGCAGGGGGAATCGAGGTCTGTTCAGCCCCAGCTGTGGCCGGAGGTGGGAGCTACTTGTCTTGCTTGGTGTTGCGTACTGCAGATGAGATGCGGGGCCGGGGCTGCAGCTTTGACCCCTGCTCCCCACGGTCCCTTACAAACCAACAGCTGAGCCCAAGCTTACACCTGAACTTGTTTGGTGAGCTTCCTGCATCTCAGCCATTTGGAGCATTGCTTGGAAAACCCATCTGGCCGAGGCCTTCCTTACCTGCTGCCTCTTGGGTTACGCCAGTGACACCTGTTTCCAACCCCCTGTAGGAAGAACTCTGATGAGGCTGACCTGGTCCCCGCAAAGGAAGCTAACATCAAGTGCCCCCAAGTGGTCATCTCGTTCTATGAGGAGAGATTGACATGGCACTCTTACCCCTCGGAAGACGACGACAAGAAAGAGGACAAGAACTAACCCACACCTGCTCTGGCCAACCTTTGTATCAAGATCAGACTGTGGGTTGGAGCGACAGTGAGAGAATGCAGCTCTACTTAGCGGAGAGGTGGCTTGAGAAGATGCCCTTTGAAGAGGCAGTATGGTGTCTGTGCCCTGCAGCTGCCCGAGTGTTCTGTGCAGCCCCATGCCAGTGTCCAGCTTCAAACCAGCCTGACATGAGGGGGAGGGGGAGACGTGTTTCAAGGCTGTCTGTTCTGCAGCTTTCTGGAGAGGAAGTGAAAGCCCCTTCCGCTGGTGCTGGGTAGGCTGGGGAAAGGGAGAGCAGATGAATACTGCTTGTTCTTCAAAGACCATCTCAGCAACCCACAGCCTTCTTCCCAATAGTGTTAACTCTGCATTTTTACAACGTAGCATGTGTGTAGGTTTTTTTCTTTTTGCTATTACTGGTGTATCAGTTTGAGGTGGGGTGGGTCTTTTTAATGGGGTGGGGGGGAAACGGTTGACAGTGTTCCAGATCCATGACCAGAATCCTCTTTTATAAACATCTTTATTAACTTAAAACCCCAAGTATTGGTAATAGGACTAGGGGGAGGGACAATGGTATGAGACTGAAGCTGTGAATGTCCAAATCCTCAATCCCTAGAGCAATGTTACTGGGAGCGAAGGGGGGGAGGCACCGGCAAAGATGCAAGCCTGTAATTAGTAGTGTCTCCAAACAGAACTGACTTGTGCATTGTAAGTGAGAGGGTGGGGAATGGGGAGGGAATTGATAACCCCTTAAAAGCCTTCTACCCCCTTTGCGTTAAGGTGCTATTTTGTGAAATTAGGGAAATAGAAAGTTCTGATTTCTATTTGATTTTGTTTCAACCCCAATTGGATTCTGTCCAGCTGGCAGCATTGGGAACCCCTTTATTCTCTGTATGTATGTATGTATGTATGTGATAACATGTTCCTCCCTGTTTTTAATCCTATTAGTGTAATGTGAGAGGGAGGTGAAATCATTTCAAAATCCTCCCCTAACAAGTGATTTGTTTTTCAAGCCCAAACTTCAGCACTGGAGCCAGCTCTGTTGCTCTGCTGACATTTTTTTAATCAAACGGATTTATTAAAAATACTGAAATATTTAATGTCTGGAGTCATGAGCTCCTACAGGCTCCTGGCACCTCCTTGTAGGGTGATATGTATCTAGAACTGCATTGTACAAACCTTTTTTTAAAAGCATGTGTTTAGGTTTCTGTGAAAACATTGTTTAAATGTAAAGTAAGTGTTTGGATTTTAACTTCATACCAAGCTCTGTCCGTTTTTGGTCTCAATAAAATTTTAGATTTATAATCCCGATTTTTACTTTTTCTCTCTTTAACTTGCTCCCTTCTGCAGCTGTTGTTGTGTGAGTCGATCGCAAGGCGTAGAGCAGTTAATGGAGAGGAGTGAACATGTTGCTGCAGATGTCCGCTCTCAACAGGACTGGATCACTGACGCAGCAGGGGTGATAGGCCCGTGCATTTGTGAATTAGGTGGCTACAAAGGCAGGAATTTCAGAGCAGACAGCAGTCTATTTATTTTGACTTCCCATCTGAAGAGAGCAAGAGTCTTGGAGGTTAGTGTCTAGTGCAAGTTCCTGAGTCAAATCTCCTAGGGTTTGAGTAGCCCTGGTTCTGATCATCACTGGCCAGAGACTACTGGGTCTGGATGCAATTTGCACCAGTGGGACTTACCCCGGCTTGAAGTTTGTGTGTCTATAATGCCACGCGTCCACGTGCTCTTCCCCACTTAGCCAAGCGGTCAGAGGGGAACGTGCAGCACAACCGTGGAATGGGTGTTCTGAGGCTTCCCTCATGTTTAAAGTACTTTAGGATTCTGTGCAACGAGTGCAGAGTGTGGTCAGCTGTCTTGCCTGCAGCAGTGGTTTTTATAAAGCTCTCTTAATGGTTCCAGGGCCTTGGGTCCCAGGAACATCAAAACAGGAGGTCAGACCTTCAGTCCTCACTAACTCCTGTGCCAGCCTTTCAGGAGTGACAGAATGCCGCAAGCTGGCAAGAATGAACACGCAAACCAAGGGTACTGCGTCACGAAATGTACTGTGGCTGGTTTGTTTCAGCCAACTAAGGCATCCTGGCGTAATAGGAAACGTGCTGTTGCATATTCTGAAACCTGAGTAATTCAGACAGCTGCAGCCCTGGGTCAGCGGGATGGGTCACTCGAGTTTGGAGTTCTGCAGTTAGGGCAAGAGGAACTAGGGAGATTCTCATCTGTTCAGGGCCAGTGAAATCAGAGTCAGCCAATCAGAGTGCTGGTGCTTAGTGACACCAAACTGTGCAGCCAATCGGAATGCAGCTTCTTTGTAAAAGTGCACTCGGGACCCAACAGTAAATGACGTTAGAGCCTCTGCTGGGCCAGCTGAGGATGTTAAACCTGTATCAGTGTCCAGCTAATTGAGCATCCTAAGGCTTGGATCCCATAGGAGGGTCTGGTGATATAAATTGCAGCAGGTAGCGGAAGAGGTTCTAGTGTAGTCAAGACCCCAGGGATGGAACTGCAGCTTAACAGGTAGCGTCTGGCTTTCCTCCTAACAGTGTTAATGCTGCACACATGGGGGGAGCTGCCTCGAGTGGCTGGAACAGGGCCGGGACTAGGGGTTGGTGAGCTAGGTTCTATTCCCAGCACTGCCTTAGTTTCTCCATGTGTGAAGCTAATCCTCCACCATTGTAAAGCCTCATAGAGGCACGGAGCAGGACTCTTCCCTGGGCTGTGTTGAGTGGTGCCCCTCTGCTCCTGGCAACAGGCTGGTGTGCTCCCTGCCTAGAAGTCTCATTAGGAGTGGGGCTTTGATGGACCCTGACAGGGGAACAGTAGCTATTTCCTTGGCAGGCTCCAGCCGCAGTCCTTTCACCAGAGCCTGTATGTCTGGGAAAAGCAAGGGGCTGCCCTCTCTTGTCAGGTGCTTAATGAGACTGTTAATGTTGAACTGACTGACCCCAGTGGTGAATAACAGAACAGCCTGATGCTTCTTAGAAATGATGTTCTCATAGAAACTGAATTGTCAATGGAGAAATACTTCCTGCTTTTGAAAACAAAGGTCTGAGCAGTGGGGAGGCAGCTTGAACCATGGCATGCCGCACAGGAATAAGGTGAAAGCAGCAATGTAGGTAGGTGTTTAAGCCCCTTCCCCTCTACCTCTGGTTTGTATTTAGAGGCCAGAGCCTGGCTGCCTAAAGCGAGACGCAACAGCTTTGGGCAGGGAGCCCAGAAGTAAACGGCTCTGTCAGGCTAATTTTCCTCTCAGACTTGCTGCTTTGCAACTGCATGGGTTTTGAAGCAACAGAGTTTTGTTTTTTCCACTTGTCTGGCCTGCCAGGTGGGCAGGCTGAGAAACTCTGACTCCAACTCACACAAGCACAAATTTCAATCGCAGGATCAGACACAAAGGTGGAAAAGACCCTGTTGGAACAGATTCCTTCCCTGCTACATTCTTCTGGAAATCAGCATGATCAGTGGTTAAAGCAAGACTCAGGTTCTCCCCCCTTGCTCTGTGGCCTCAAGAAAGTTAATGAATCAATTTGGCCCTTAACACAAAAAATGGGTGAAAATATTCCTTTATTAACTGTTTGAGCTTTGAGATCCTTTGCTGAAAGGTGCCATCACAATGCAAATGTTGGCTATTGTAAAATGAAATCCAAGAAACACTCCTGGAGTAAGATGTGCCCTGAGCACTAGGACATTGTAGTTATCTTTGCTCAACAGCACTCTGTATGTGGTCAGTTTCATGGTTTCCCTCCCTTGTGTAGTCAAGGGGGCCAACTCACACACCTGATCAACTTTCCTCATGTAAGCATTTGTAGGAGCAAGGTGGGAATCAGTTTCCTGGGCTTACTGCTCACAACAACAGGAAGAAAGTTTGGAAAAACCTTGTAAAACAATTAACATTTTCAGGGTGTCTCAGCACCATGTGCAACCTCTAAAAATACTTTGAATTGACTAGATATCACATGAGTGGTGTCCATTTTGAGTAAACCCCAAGAAGTATTAGCCCAGGGGAGAGTAAAATTTACAACGCAAAACTGCCAAAACTAAAAATCCTATTTAAAACAAATATCCTGAGGTGTTTAAAACCATTTAAAATTAGCTGCCTTATCGTCAGGGCTGCCTTCCTTTTTGCAATTCAGCTTGGAGTGAAGCTGGACTGCTCAGGGTCACATACTAGCAGCAAGACTGTTTCTAGTCCTGTAAAAGGTTTAAATCCTGCAAGAAACCCATGTCTTCTCAGGAAAACACTTATTTATAGTATATAAAATCCCCACTTTCCTAAATGGGAAGAGGGGCTATTCCAATGGATGCACTAAGTAAAAAGAACACTTGCAGATCATCTCACACATTCATTTGCTTTAAAGGCCCTATTCTGCCCTAAGTTTTGATAAATTCTACAGAGAACTGGCTAAAAAATATTAGGGCAGGAACCACTTTGGCCCATAGGTATAAATCCATAATAGGAGCTACAGGAAACATTTCAGGGCCCTTCCTGGGGGTTGTAGTCACTACTAGAGACTGAAGCTGATTTTCCTTACCCAGACTTTAATATGGGAACTTAATCACATCTTTAAAAAACTAGTTTGTGTTCCTAGTGATGTGCGCTTTGCTGAGGAAAAACAGCTATCTGTTTCACTTTTGTTTATAGCACATTTCCTTAGCGGAAAGTTAATTAAACCCATCCACTTATACTATTTTCAGGGGGATTTAAGTTTAGTGAAAGCATT
Source organism: Caretta caretta (assembly GCF_965140235.1). Classification (NCBI taxonomy): domain Eukaryota; kingdom Metazoa; phylum Chordata; order Testudines; family Cheloniidae; genus Caretta; species Caretta caretta. Next base: position 10,908,120 of record NC_134232.1, read on the forward strand.
TCTAGTACCGGTTTGACTTTTGAAATGTAGAGTTTTGGCCTATAGGTTACGGTCCCTTTAATGAACAGCTATTTATTCTCTCATAACCAGGGGGAAATTGCTGTAGTATGGTCATTTTTGAAATGCACTTTATTTTCATAAGTAATTTGGGGGATTTAGAAACAGGATGAGCATGAGCTTTCACGGGAGGCTGGGCTCCAAAGTACTTGTGAAAACGTTAACCTGTGTCTAATGTGCAGGATGCTTGAGTCTGCTTCCAGCTTTGGCAGCCCTGTTTCCTCAGCTGTAAACCAGGGGTAGCTCTTGTCACAGACCTGTCTGTAAGGCGCTGTAGGATCTTGGGACTAGAGAGAGAGGTAAGTAGAAGTACAGTGAGTGGGGGAGCAGTAGGGGGCTTTTAGCAGGCCCAAGCCTCTCCTCTCTCTGTAAGAAGTGGGATTTTTACTCACAAAAGCTTATGCTCAAATAAATCTGTTAGTCTTTAAGGTGCCACCGGACTCCTTGTTGTTTTTGTGGATACAGACTAACACGGCTGCCCCCTGATACTTGTAAGAATAACAGACCCCTAAGCCTGGGAGGAGACGCCACTGCCACCAGGATTGCCTCAGAGCACCTCCTCCTCCTTGCAAAGCTTCTGGCACAGGAGCAGCTCATCTTTAGGGGAAATACAGCGGAACGGGCTGAGGCTCAGAGAGGAGTAAAGGGGCTCTGGGCCCTCAGCTCAGATCTTTGAATGATGGGCTGCAGATTAAGGTACTGAGCTGGGCCTCAGGAAGTTGGGTTCAATTTCCAGGTCTGCTACAGTTTCCCTAGACTTTGGCCAAGTCACTTCATCCTCTAAAGCAGGAACAATTACTTCCTTTCTCTCACTGTTTATCGTGGAAGTTCTTTGGGGCAGGGTCTATCAAAGAGGCCAGACTTTCAGATGACAAGATAGAATAATAGCTCCATTAATATCATAGACTATCAGGGTTGGAAGGGACCTCAGGAGGTCATCTAGTCCAACCCCCTGCTCAAAGCAGGACCAGTCCCCAATTTTTGCCCCAGATCCCTAAATGACCCCCTCAAGGATTGAACTCACAACCTTGGGTTTAGCAGGCCAATGCTCAAACCACTGAGCCATCCCTCCCGCAAAGTAACATCAGGATCTGGCCCAGACAGGTGCTGGCTGAGGCAGATCCAACTCCCCCAGCATCTGCCTCAAGAGAACTGGGCAGGGTGAGTGGAGGGTGTAACCCCCTGGGTGGGTTTGGCACCTGGAGAACACCCTCACTGCTCAGGTTATTAATCATTAGTTCTGCCTCAAGAAAGGTCTGGAAAGGCAGCAAATGTGCAAAGAGGCACACTGCCTGCAAATGACTGAGCTTGGATTTGTCTCAAGCCTCTGCCCGACAACCACCCCATGGCGCTGTGCCAGAAGTTAACACCACAAATAAACCAAAAGGGGGAGGGGGAAGTTAGGTGCTTTGGAAAATTCTACTCACTAGCTCCTTACCTAACTCCCCTTGACTTTGAGAGAGACTCCTTAGTACTTGTCACTTGACAATGGGAGGGAGGTGATGTTGAAATATTTATCCCCTGCAGACAAGGGAATGAGGCTGTATCTCAGGATAAACTGCCATCCCTTTCTCTCGGGCTACTTTCATTTTTCTTCTTATTCCCTTTCCCAGCTCCTGGCTCAGGTTAGTCCCTCAAGGGAGTGAGAGAGAGCGTTATTTGCAAGGTATCAGGTAGATTGTGTCATAACCAAGGATACAACCTATCACTCACTAGCTGCTGGTTTCAGAGCAGCAGCCATGTTAGTCTGTATCCACTAGCTGCTGTGTCTGCTGAGGACTGAAGGGTTCTTGTGAGTATAACAACCCTGCTGCCTTGACTAATGTGATATTTTAAGTATTCATGGATGTTCCTAGCTGTATTTTAGGCTGCCTAACAGGAAGCAGGACTCCTGGGTTCTACTGGAGCTACTCAAGCCTAGGCCTGTACTTTTCCCTCTCTGGTTTAATCAGAGGTTTACAGGTCAGATGGAGAAACGGAACAGTTTGTTAAAATGGTCCACCCCAGGATTCAGCGTTAGCATCATGAGGACCTTCCCTTTGGCAGGCTGCTTTGGCAGGAAGGACCAGCGTTAGCATCATGAGGACCTTCCCTTTGGCAGGAAGCCTGCAAGCTTCAGTCCAGCAGTAACCAGGCTGCCCACTCCCTGTAACATAATACTCACGTACCCACCGCTTCTTGTTTAAGCTTCCATCAGGACTTTGTTTTTGACACACACCTGGCAAGAACGTCTCTCCTATTCCCCTTCTGTGCAGCTGGCTCTTGTATCAAGAAGCTTTCCAGAGAATTACTGCAGCAGGAGGAAGACCAAGCATTGCCATCACATGCAACTCAAGGCACCCATGCAAACTGAAGTCACATTCTAAATTGCCTTACTACTGCTGAATGGGGGGGGGGGGGGGGGAATATTGTGGTTCCATTCACAATATATGCGCTCTCACTCCTGGGGCGGGAAGGAGGTAAGATTTTGGCATCTGGCAGGTGCAGGGGGAAGGGAAGCTTGTCTTAGTAGCTGCTTTTCAATGGGGAGGGTATGGAGATATGAAAGTAGCTGCTGTTTTCCATGGAGCATCCCTGCTTCAACCCCCTCCCTTTCATGCTGGTTTTTCTTAGTCTATCCCTGAAAAGACCCACCCTCTGCAACTACCACTCAGACTCCAGGGGAAGGTTAAGGGCTTATTGATACCAATTAGTTGATCAAGTGTGAAACCTTTTAACCCACTAACACAAAGTCAGTTGCTCAGAAGTAGCTCTACTCCATGGATGTCAGAATCCAATTCACTCCCGTCAGGAACTCTGGAGAAAGCCTTAAACCAGGAGCATCTCCCTGCTGGAGGGTACAGCAGTGTACTTAAATCAGATATGCAGCACCCTTGAAACAGAGGCTATTTTATCTTAAGAGTCTGACCCAACAGTGAGGGAAGCACAAACTCAGAGATCTTTAAACAAGAGGGCTGGAGCCAGAAAGAGAAAGGAGAGCCTCTTGACTGGAGACCGTAAAGACACCCTTTTAAGGCTTTCCATTTTTTTTTAAAGTAGGAATAAGAATTAAGCCAGTACCAGACACATGCAATGGTTGGGCCAGTTACTGCTCAAGAGGTGAACCCAGTTTACCCCCAGAATGTCTCTAATCCAGGAGAGGGCGCAATCGGTGCAGACAGGGCAGTTATTTTATACAAGCAACTGCCAGGTAGGATCATTAATATTTTAGCTTCCCTTCTGCTCAGTAATAATAATTTAAAAAAAGACTCCATGAAACAAATGCACATACAGCGAATAAGCCATTTTATTTTTGTCCTGTGCGCTCACAATCTCTCCTCTCTCCCTGACAGGTCACAGATCATTAAAATAAAGGCTCTAAGAGGAAAATAATTTAAAACATACACTCAGGGCTCCATTCCAACCTCCCTGCACCCGGCCACATCTCCACTACTTGTGCTTCATCTCATGCATATAAGAAAGTAAAGCCATTGAATCACAGAAGTTAAAGATGGAAGAGACCTGTTTGGTCCTAGCAAGTCCATCTCCTGCTGTTCAGCATGAGATCATGGCACAGTGAATATACTAACCAAGTGCCCTAGAGTTCTCATCGTGATGCACTCTGACAAGATGCAGCTGCTTTTAAAATAGCCTGGAATACACATTTTAGACAGATGTCTTCTTTTGCAGTACTAGAATATGAAAGTAGACTTCTCCAGGCTGTCCACAGCAGACCTTTGCTCTCACTTTTCATTGCAAGGTTACTTTCACTGCAGATACTGCCTCCCTCCCCAAGTCCTCCACAGGATGCACACTCTCCATTCAGTGCTATGCCCTCACACCATATGACATGCACAGGACGGGCTAGGAAAGCCATTTTGCTTTTCAGTTGCTGGTAAAGTCAGTACACACCCAGCTGTGCTATATTGTAAATACAGCTTCTAGGATTGTCTCAGTCTTACAGACCAAGACCAGCAGCGATCAAGGCACTACCCCCACCCCCCTTCTTAAAACAAAGGAAGTCAGACCAACACCTAGGGACAGAAGAGACTCCTATAATGTGATCACACACGGGTACACTGAGTCTTTATGGCAAAGAGAACACTGAGCAGCTTTGAACATTGGGGCTTCCCTCTTTTACTCAACACAAGCGCTCTAGAGCTTATTGGGAAAACAGGGCTGAAGCCCTAAAAAACAAAGCATGGTGGAGAAACAGGAATCCTAACAGATGTCTATTTCTAATAAGTGACGAGCCCACTTCATGGGGTAGGAACCCTTCGCTCCCCCTATTGTGCTCTATACCAACCAGAATTGCTACACCCCAACCCCACATACCTCTCCTTTCAGGCCATCCAGCAGCCAGTTCCCCAGGCTTCTGCAGCTGGAAAGGAACTGGTTGCAGACATGCTTTAGACTCAAGTCCACCCACCCCTTTCCACCCTGGTTCCTCAGCCAGTCAGTGGGAGAAGACAGTGTTTGCATGCAGGCTACTGCTTGCCATCATCTAACGCCATGGTGTTGGCTCATTGGCAGTGACATGCTCCGAGTTTTGTGGGGGATAAATCATCACATTGGTTCTATTAACCCTTTCCAGATCCACCGACCCCAAAGCTGTAGCGCACATGAGGATTAACAGCTCTAGAGATGGTAAGATAAGAGCTCTCCCACTTCTCCTAGCCCCATCTAAGGTTCCTCAGAATGGAAAGAGTTAATGAAAAACACACCACTTTGTGTTTCCATGCGTGCACTGGTCTGATCTAGGAAGGGAAATTGGTTAATCTGGAATTAAGTCAGGTTTTATCACACACCAATGTCAAAACTGGTTCAGAAAAAAAAACAAAAACAAAAACTACCTGAAGTCACAGAACTTTGGAAGTTCAGAAAAATGTCTCTCCTACAACTTTAAGTTCATTTGCTTAAATCTTTTTTAAAGCCAGTTCCTAAACAGTAGTTTCTCCATCTTCTGCAGATTCTCACCACCAAGGATGCCAGCTTATTCCCCATACTCAAAGGATTCCAGGTTGTAGAGGGAGCTGGGCTTGCCCAGTTCACTGTCTGTTCCTCCCCGGTCACTCCCTGACGGGAGCCATCAGAAATTCAAAGTGCAGGTCCTGCACCCTCCACGTGCAGCAGTCTCTTCCTGTACACTGACCGGCAGCAGTCATGTTTGAGAAGATATATTGGATAAGAAGGCATGAAAGTTCCTCTAGTACTTCCAGGCTCAGCCCTTCTCCAGTTTCTAACTTTAGTGAGCTCCCTCCTCCTCCCTCTGGCTCACTTCCTCCTGTCTTTCTGTTTCCTCTCCTTCCGCCTGGCCTGTTGGTCTGCCAAGGCGCGAGGTATCAAGAGAACACTGCCATCGCTGGCATACTGCAGGGAGTATTGATTTGGAGAGTAGGGCTGGCCATTCTCATCACGCAGGCGTCCAAACACTTCCTGGTACAGGTTTTGCACCTTCTGTTTCATCTGGCGAATGGACTTGAGAAATTCCACCTTCTCCCTGAGCAGTTTGGACTTGTCCCTCTGCAAGTCTCCCACATCCCGTTCTAAGTTCAGGATGGTGTCCAGTTTCCTCTTTCGGCAATTTTGGGCAGCCATCTTATTCTTGCCCCTCCGCCTGATATCCCGGATCAAGCTCAGCTGTGCCTCACTGAGCTGGTACTTGGAGAGAAGTTCATTGAACTCCTCCACTGGCAGGTTTATAATCTTGTCATTGGTGAAAGGGATCTTCATGGCTCTAGCTCGGTGCTCGTCCCGGCTCATCTGCTTATCCAGGAAGTCAGATTGCTTCTCCTTGCTCTCAGGTGCCATGTTGTAAGTGTGGTTGTGACCAACATGCTCCAAGTAAGGCAAGTAGCGTAGCTCGGATGGGTCTTGATAGCTCATGCGGCAGAACTTGCTGTACTCCGGTTGGTATCCAACTGCCCCTTCCGTTTCTTCGAAGTCCACATTTTCAGAGTCTGAGCTGTAGCCTACAGCTCCTTCCTCAGAAAAAGAGGAAGAAGAAGAAGAGGAGGAGGAGGAGGAGGAGGAAGAAGAGGAGGCTTCTGAGCTACTGAAAGAAGCAGGACTATGGCTAGAGTCCAAAGAAAGCCCTGAGTCAGAATCAAACTCTTCTTCCAGCTGAGAGGCTTGCACTGGGTTGAAACCTTCTTCAATAGCCAAGTCCATCAAACTGATCTCATCAAGCATGGCTTCATCTAGAAGACCCCCTAATGGATCTGGTAGTTCAGGGCCAGTTGTCTCATTGACTGTGCTATTCACCTGCGGAGGGAAGAAGATGCCACTCAAGTTGGTAGATCCAAAGGTGGTGTTGAGGCCCGTGGAGTTGTCAGGAGCCAGCTGGAGCAGGGCTGAGCTGCTAGCCATGGAGGGGCTCTCAATCTCTGAGCTGAAGAGGGAGGAGAGGTCCTGTGTGCAGCTACCCAGAGATGCCTGATGCAGGCTGACATTCTGATTGATGGGAGTGTTTGGAGCTAGACTGTAGTTAGCAGTCAGCAGGTCTCCATTTGTGCCATTATACAGGATTTCAGCAGTTGTGTTGTTCACTTCCATAGCCTGAAAGAGATTAGAAGCAGTTCAGCAAATGATCCAGCCTTGGGCACGATCCTTCTCCCCCATTTTCTATATGCATTACAACCACCACCAGAGGCTAAAAATAGAAGAGAGAGGAGCCTGCAGAGATCATGGGGTGAGTTAGTTCCCGCAGCGCTCATGAGGTCTGGAGGATCTGGAAGATTTAAGACTCATGTTGCCAACAGTAAGAAATTCCCCTCCCTCTATGTTCCCTCTCCCCACCCCAAAGACACAGGCAGTTTTGATCTCAGCTGCTTAGAACAGCCATCAAACCACTAAAATGAACAGAAGCAGCTTGAGATGGGAAGGGCACACACCAGATAGCGCCCTCACCTAAACATTCAGCATGTTGACATATACTTCAGCTAGCCCAAAGGGGATGAGATACCACATCCTGGGGGCATATGTATCAAGCATTTCCAATAGCAATCCTGCTCTGCACTTACACATAGCTCAGGAATGCCCACAATCCCTCCACACACACCCCTCTCCATCAATCCTGCTTTGGATACCCACTGGAGAGAGAAAAGGGAGCAATAGGGATCCAGACAAGTAACCACCATAAAGCGATTAGCAAGAACTAACCTGCATTTCCATTATAGACATAAGGTCCTGCCACTGCTGCTCCAGATCGAATGGGGACTCTGTCTCCGTCAGAAGAGGAGACAGGAGGCCGCTCTGGATAACAGAGGACTCACTTTCACTAGGCACAGCTTCGTTTAGGTGGGTGGCATCCGCAGCTGGAAACTAAATACAAAGCAGTGTTCGTCCACATCTGGTCTGCCAAGGAGAGGCAGGTCAGCAAAGCCCTGAATGCCTTTCAGGCTCCACAAAAAGGAACTGCTTTTGTTTTATTCAGACTGAGAACTAGCTGCTGTTATTCCCCTACAGTTCACTGCGGACTAATTAGAAACAAAGTCAGAAGCCCTTAATTAATTGTGACCATCTTCCCCACTGGCTGCTTCACAGGAGCTGTGCCTGGAGCCTCCTTAGACAGATTAACCCAATTTACTGCCTGTTTAGTGGTCTCTGATATTTGTCTTAAATGGGAGGCAAAAGGCATCAAACCCCAAAGCACCAACAAAAAAAGGCTCTGGATCTGTCACACTTAGAAATGAGTCATGGAGAAATGGTGTTAGATGGGGTGGGATCTGAGTTACTACAGAGAATTCTTTCCTCGGTATCTGGCTGGTGAATCTTGCCCACATGCTCAGGGTTCAGCTGATCGCCATATTTGGGGTCAGGAAGGAATTTTCCTCCAGGGCAGATTGGAAAAGGCCCAGGGGGTTTTTTGCCTTCCTCTGTAGCATGGGTCACTTGCTGGAGGATTCTCTGCACCTTGAAGTCTTTAAACCATGATTTGAGGACTTCAAGAGCTCAGACATAGGTGAGAGGTTTATTGCAGGAGTGGGTGGGTGAGATTCTGTGGCTTGAATTGTGTAGGAGGTCAGACTAGATGATCATAATGGTTCCTTCTGACCTTAATGTCTATGAGTCTATAAGAATGCACAAGCTCACCTCAGAGTTCTCCCCAAAGGGGAAGGTGGCTTCCAGCAACCTAAGGCACTCCTCCAGCGACAGGGCCGTCTGATCCGCCACGCCAGGCACCTGGGACAATGAATCATTTCAGCACAGTTTACTGAAGGGTAAGGATCTCCCTAAAGGGTAGGACACAAGTTTCTGAACCAAGGGCATCAGAGACTCAATGGCTTAGTATGTTCTTCATAGAGCCCAAATATCCAGAGTCCCCCATGCTTTTGATCAAGTTGCAATCACTATCCTGCTAGTCAAGGAGAACCTGCCATGACTTTCTGAAGCTAGTCAATACTGCTCCTAAATGGGCCAGGGGTCAAATGAACTCGTGTTCGGGTTAGTTTCACACTGACTTTTCTGCATTAGCTTCGCTGACCCATGCTGCAGATAGAGACTCAGCTTCAAACTTCCCATAGCCTAGTGAGGATTTCGCTCAGTGCCTAATCTCTCTCTCCCGCCTTGTGCCTCATTCACGACTTCTGCAAAGAACCCAAAAGCCGAACAGGAGCCAATGACTCCCACTCCCTAACCGCTCACTGGAATAAAGCTTTGTCAACACTCAAAGAGACTCTGGCCTTGTCTTGCTCTGTGTTAGTGACCCTGGATCCTCCTGCCTATTTCCTGGCAGCAGATAATCAAGGTGCCAACAGCTTCCTGGTTATTTCCCCTAGTTCACCTCTGTATTTGGTTCTCTCTAGCCTGGGAGAGACTGTTCTCCAGCATCGCAGCCTGTCATCCAGATGGGTCAGGTGTTCTTCATGCCCTTTCTTACTTTAACAGCCATTACCATCAGCCAGAAGAGAGGAAGTGTGTCCCCTCTAAAAATCACGCAGTGCCACTGCTAATAACAGCTATCTGATGGTTCCCTCTTCCCCTGCTGGGTGGCAGACACAAAAATCCCAGAACACAGCAATACACCCTGGAATGAGGGGTGAGCCCTACTCAGGGGGGCTGTTACCTGTGCAGGGAAACTCTCCCCCGTCTCTCCATCAACTAGCAGGTTTCTATCCAAGGTCTCGTTCCCTCCGCTCCTCCAGCTGTCCGCGTGCTCCCTCCCATCACTCAGTTCTTTGTCCACTTCGCTCTCCTTCTGGCGATGGCTGTAGTCAAAAATCTCTCGCCCAGCGCCGAGATCAATATCCTGTCTCCACAGGATGTCAATCAAATCGATGTCCTGAAAGACACACAAGTTTTCCTTCAGCACTTGGCACCCCACCACAGAGGGAAGACCCTCTTCTCCCCTTGCCTCCCCCCCTCCGTTCCTGCAGCACGTCAACCTCCCCAGACAAGCACCCCTTCCACCCTACAACACAATGTCCTCATTCCACCCAGCTTCAGAGCCACCCTTCCTGTGCTACATTGCATCCCCCACACCAACACTCCCACCCACTACACCACCTTCCTTGGGCACAGTGCCCTGTCCCCACCCATCCATTAGTACTGGACGCAGTTCCAACCTTCCACGATGGTTTCTTTCACATACCACCCCACCCCCACCATCCCCATCGGGGACTCCAGACACCAGTCCTTCACCCCTGCCTTGCGCAGAGGCCAGCTGCTGTGCCTCCTTTGCACAAAAGCCCATGGTCATTTTGCCCTGCTAGGTCTCTAACAGCAGCTGTACAAAGGAGCCAGGCTGGAGAAAGAACAGAACTCCATTGGAAAGCGACTTTAGCGGTCTCCTCCCTGCTCTCCATGCTACGCTGGGGCCTCCTCCCATCTCAGGGAAAAAAAGGAGTCTGCAGCTTTAACTCCTCTGGGCTGCACGATGCCGGCTGGATGGCGAGGGCCAATTGTCATGCAGGGTTGCTGCTCCATAGAGGAGCTTGCATCAGCCTGTGGTGCCATTCTCAACATTTGCATAAAGGGGTGGAGTGCGTTGGAGAGGAAAAACCCTGCATTCCCAGCCACCTGATGCAACTTGAGATCCTTGCCGCCGGCCTGCTGCCTGCTCACCACTCCTCTACAGACAGCCGAGATGCCAGCCGTGCCCAGCCCTTCACCTACAATGAGAGACAGCGCAGCCTTCCAACTGAAAGCACCCCCCACCCTGCCGGAACTTTAACCCCATTCTGAGAACTGTCATCTTCCCTCCCTGTACAGCCCCAGGGTCCCCATGCAGAGTCCGTGACCCTGAGCGTGATGGGAAATGCCTGCTACCACCCTCCTGCTCCCTTGCATCAACATGTTCAAGAACCCAAATGCCTCATCCCTAACCACATATCATGAATCTGCAAACACTTGTGTCTCTTCACAGCCACCACCACCCGCTAGCCCCTCCCTCTAATGCAAGCCTAACCCAGGGCACAGCCCACCCCCCTGTGCTGGCTCAAACCTCAGGGGCTTTTAATATGACCAGGAGCCAAGGCCCTACCCTAGAATTACCACCTAAGCCTGGGAAGTACAGATTCCTCCCCATCCTGCATCCCACATCACAGCACAGATGGTTTATTTTACTGAAAAATTATGGCAGCCGACTTCAATTTATCAATGAGCCCTTAGCACCCCTCCCCCCACCTCAAAGCAAGGAGACAGGACATCTCTGCTTCCTTAAAAAGCTTCTCCCCGCTCTTGTTAAAAAGGCTCCCCAACAGCTGCCATCACATTTGGGACTTGCAGAAACTGACAAGAGGAATCCACAATAGCCTCCGGCCCGACTCCAAGAAACAACCAGAGCCCCCTAGACATCAGCCTCTTGTGAGGTCAATGTCACCCTACACAATGTCTAAAGTATTTAAGCTCTACACTCCACAGTATCCCAAATGCTACCCCGAAACCATCCCCTGACCCCTACTTCTGCCCTGAGCATTCACCTTCACACCCTCCCCAAAGACCAGTCCCCCCAGGCCCAAATGTCACTCAGCAAGGACCCTTTCTCTGACTACCCCAGCTATCTTGTGCTCTGATCATATATCTGTCTCCTTGAGACAGACTTGCTAGGTCTCTCCCCACCGCCTCTGCCTCGCCTGGAGCAGCACACTATGCTGGGACAATAAAAGGGTTAAGGTAAGGGATACCTTTTTCATGTCCCCAGCTGCTGCTCATGGAGCTGTCCCTGCAGATCATGGTCTATGTGGGGCGCATTCCAGGCAGGCAGAGCTGTGAGACCCGGGCACGGTGCCGCACAGACATCTCCGAGTTCAGTAACGGAGCTTTTTTTGGCAGGCCGGACCCCGGCTTGTTTGGAAGCCCCCCTAACAGCATGTGATCCACAGGTGCTGCGTGCCAGCCAACCCTCCGCCCCCTCCTCCTTCCCTGAGCCACAGCTCCAATAATGGGCCCCGCTTGTTGCTTAGGCAGGAGTGAGACCGAATCCCCACCCCCTGCTCATGGCCGAGGCTGCAGCGAGATGGAATCCCCACCCCATGCTCAGCGCTCAGGCTGCAGCGAGACTCGATTTCCCCCCCCCCCCCCCCCCCGCCCCCTGTTACCTAGGCTGCAGCGAGAGCCAATCCCCTCCCCCAGGTCACCGCGGAGGATGCGGAGGGAGCCAGTCTCCTCCCTCCGCTTGTTACCTAGGCTGCGGCAGAGCCAATCCCATGCCCCGGGTCACTGGTGAGGATGCGGAGGGAGCCAGTCTCCTCCCCCCCCCCCCCCTCCCGCCCGCGCTCGTCACCTAGGCTGCGGCGAGAGCCCGGCTCCTCCCCCCGCCCCTTGGGCTCAGCTGCTCGGGCCTGTGTCTCCTTGAGGAGACGCTCCCAAGCCAGGGCGCCCCACCCACCGTTGCCTGGGATGGTGCAGTGGGGTGGGGTGGGGGGGAGGGGGGCAGAGAAGCGTCAGAGTGCTCTCTCTCCCCACCCCTCCCTCTCCAGGGACACTTACAGCGTGCTCCAGGCAATGACACCCCACAGGAGGCCTGGCCTGGGCCGCCAGGAGCTTGGGCCGAATGGCACCTTTGCCAGGATTCCTTATATTCGCCCGGGAGGTTCCCAGCAGCTCGGCTCCCCCCTTTGTCACAGGCAAAGTCTCCCCCCAGTCCCGTCCCGGTTTATCCAGGCCAGAGAGGGGACCCAGCTTTGCTGTGGCAGGGCCCCATATCCTGCGAGACCAGAATCCACTAGGAAACAGGCACCTGGCCTCCCCTACCATAAGGGGGGGAAATAGGTCAGAACCAGAGACAGGGTGTCTGTGTCATCTGCACATGTGCAGTGATGTCACAGGGAGATTGGGGAGGATTTGCACATCATGTTTACATGCTGGATGAGAGCACGAGCCTTGCCACTGAGTCAGTCATGGACCTGCACCCATCATTCCCACACCAGCAGGAGGGGAGGGAGTTAGAAATAGGAACTGTTATACCAGTCAGACCAGTAGTCTATCTAGTCCAGTGCACTATATCCCCAGTTGTGGCCAGTAACAGATTCTTCAGGAAGGTGCTTGAGTCCTCTCATTGTACAACTATGGAGTAAGCTGCCATAAGAGACGTTTCTGCCTAACCCTTGGCAGTTAGCATTTGGCTTATGCTCTGAAGCAAGAGGTGTTTATCCTTTATATCAGTGGCTCTCACCCTTTCCAGACTACTGTAGCCTTTTCAGGAGTCTGATTTGTCTTGTATACCCCTAGTGTCACCTCACTTAAAAACTACTTGCTTACAAAATCAGACATAAAAATACGAAAGTGTCACAGCGCACTGTTACTGAAAAATTACTGACTCATTTTTACCATAAAATTATAAAATAAATCCATTGGAATATAAATATTGTACTTACATTTCAATGTATAGTATATAGAACAGTATAAACAAGTCATTGTGTGTATGAAATTTTAGTTTGTACTGACTTTGCTAGTGCTTTTTATGTAGCCTGTTGTAAAAAAATGAGGCCAAAAAATAGATGTGTTGATGTACCCCATCGAAGACCTCTGCATACCACCAAGGGTTCATGTACTCCTGATTGAGATCCACGGCTTTATAGCTTTTGGCCTAATAACTGTGGATGTTCTCATTTTCTATATAAAGGTCTAATCCTTTTTTCAATCGTGCTTAGTTTTGGCCTCACTGATATCTTGGGGCAGTGAGTTCCACAAGTTAATTATGTGTTGTGTAAACTGTTTTATCGGTTTTTAATTTGCTGCTGTTCAATTTCACTGACTATCCCCTTGTTCTTGCATTATGGGTAGGGCTGCAGATTTGTCACAGCATTTAATTAAAGAAAAAAAAAATCACAGAGCAAGCAGTCATGGTAAATTTCATAAGAGTCACAGGTTCAGTGACTGCTCTGTAACGTTTGAGCAAAAATGCCCTGAAAAAAGAGGGGGCACTGACCACGCACAGTAGAACCTTCCACACCAGCTCGTCCAGAGGGGGGAGAAAGGCTGGAGACAGAGCCTGCCCCGCACGGATCCCAGGGAAGGGCAGCTCCCGGAGTTGAGATGGAGCATACCCTGCACTCACCTCTGACCTAAGTTGCTCCTGCATCCCATGAGGCTGGGCCCAGCACCATGTTCTGGGTATTGCAACCTGGCATGCCAGGTCACAGCACTGTGTAGGTTTGACCTATCCCCCTCCATCATGACAAAGGGGCATCTTAGCTAAATCGGATTTGTGTTGCAACCTCACTCCTGATCGTAATGCCCCGAGAAGGGAGCTGGGCCCAGCCCTGCGGGGTGAGTCATGGACACACACACACAGGACGCCACAGATAACAGGAAAATCAGGCTATCCTTGACTTTTTTCCCTGCTGACACAAACCTGCAGCTTTAGTTATGGCAAAGAGGGAAAGGATAAACAAGAGTGCCCAGTTCACCTTCGCTATATTATTATTTATTTATTTCCCCCCCCCGTCTCCTCTCTAAACTTAAGTCCTAACCTTTTCAATCTCTTTATGATATTCTGTACAAGTTTCAAATCATTTTAGCTCCATGTCTGGATCCCTTCTGTTTCTGCTATGCCCCTTAGTTATCGCAGCCCCACCCCCAGCTTTATGTACAGTCTGTCCTGGCTCCCCATGGAGCTTGATGGAAAAGTCTTGCACATCCAAAATGCTCATCTTGAAATATCCACTTACTGATCCTTATCTGACCCAAGTCATAACATCTTGATTGCAAGCTGAAGTCTGTAACCCCAGAGCTAACCCTCAGTACCTGCAGTCTCTGCCTTTCTCCTCTAAATACACCACTCCTTGGAGGCCTCTCAGAAGAACCAGCACTTAAAGTGGATGCAGTTTACAGTCTTGTGGCAAATTAGAACTCAGGACTGAGAGTTAGTAGACCTTAATTATATTTCCAGCTCCACCTCTGACTTGCTGTGTGACGATGGGCAACTCACTGAGCCTCTCTGCGCCCTTGTTTCACCATGTAAAATGACAATACTTGGTACGTATATTGGATTTTGCATCCATAGATCTCAAAGCACTTTAACAAAATGGATGGATGTCATTATCCCCATTTTACAAATGAGTAATTCATGAGTTACCTGTTTAATAAGGTTTTCCTCTTTGAAAGAGCTTTGACATCTACAGAAACACTTTGTAGTCAGTAAATACTATTTCAATATTTAAAAGGAAGTTCTATATAACCTTGGGCTATCCCTGTCTAACATTGCACCTCCCAGTCCAAGCAGACACCTAAATCCTCTCAACCGCCCTCCACTACCCCCCCCAAAAAAAGAGCTCCCATTATCCCTCATCTCTAAGGTTAACAGAAACTGTATGTGCTCAGCTGGTCACTTTATCTGGTTGCTGTCCCTAGGAACTGACCATAAACAAGTCCATTCTATGCAGACAGCCAAGTGTAAGAAGATCTTCCCCAGGTTCTAATTCCCTGTTACCAGAGTACTGGTTGGAGAGGGGCTGTGTCATACTGGGATAATACCCAGCACCAGCAGTTTGTCACATGTTCCACTTGCTGGGTATTTTTATCCTCTTGTTGTGGAAACGTTATAGGGACATCACAATCCACAGGGCCAGTCTTTCCAAAGATCAGCCAACAGGACAACAATTCCCTCCCCCATGCTGTGCTAGAGAAGAGGAAAAACCCCAGACAAGAGACACTGAGGACAAAAAAAACCCAAAACATTGCCCTTGGGATGCTAGAATAGCAAAACAACAAGAAAGAGCAAGCACTGGGATGCTCCTGACTATAACCCTCCCCAGGATACAGCAGCATTAGTATGTTTACAGAACAGGATAGTAAGTCAAATTCCAAGTCAGAACCATCCTCAAAGCTAATCAGAACAATGGAACAGAGTGTCTTGCACCATACCACAGGGTGAGCTCCAGCTCCAAGATACAATGCATTTCCCCCACAGCAAGATCTGGTCTGGACCATAAAATGTTGCCACCCTATTCAGATTGTAAGTGCCAGGAGAAGACCTGGGATATGCATCTCCCCTACTTCTGCAGCTGTCTGCCTAACACTATCCTCCTGTCTGCTTCCCACAGGATAACAGCAGGAGAGTCAAACCTCCAGCCAGTCTCAGGTGAATTCCAATTACAGTGTCTGCCAGGAACCGCACAGCACACACCTGACAGAAAAGCTTTTAAGTCCCTCTACGTTTACCAGCCACACGGTTCAAGGTTCCAGACAAAGAAAAATGATCATGTAGATAAATAATGCTGGGAATCAAAACTTCATGCTTTGTAGCCTCACATCAGCCGCAAGTACAGTCTTGTCCACCCCTTGGGGAACATAGGGAGGTACGAAATGCACGTTCACCAGGAGAGGAGGGATTGGGAGGCAGGATTTCCAGCACTGCATGCCATCAGTGCCAAAAATAAATTGGGGTGGGGGGAGGAGAAAAAAAAATAAAATCAGGGAAGTGCCATGTCCCAAAGGAAGTCACAGCGCATCTTCTGGGTGCCGGTTTAAAGAAAAACTCTACAAGGTGTGAGCCAGACTTCTTAGTGAAAGATGGGAGGAGAAAACATGTACTTGAATATGTAGAACACAGAAAGGGTTAGCAATCCCCCCTCCCAAAAAAGCAGCAACAATGGTAGTCCAGACAAGTACACTCTCCAGAAGCCTTGAATCTGGATCATACAGGAGACTCATTTGCAGCAAATCCAGTTTGAGCTGGCCAGGTTTGCACCAGGGTCACTGCATCCTGCTTACGGAGAGCTTACAGTCGGAATGGTATTTAATGCACAATTTTAGTTTAAAAAAAAAAAACACACAGCTGAGCAGGCATTAGGAAACCACTGATACCACCAACCTACAGACTACACAAATCAGTAGTAGGATTCTTCCTACAACCCATACACTCTGCCTCCTCTCACTCCTCTAACTACCGCTTCCTAAATACCACTCCCACTTTGTATTTATACAGTATTTGTCATCAAAAGATCTCCAGGTACATTATCCCCATTCTAAAGAGGGAAAACCCAAGCCACAGAGAAGGCTGGCCTCTTGTGGTGAAGCCATAGGATGGGAGTGGAAGAGCTGAATTCCTTTCCCCACGCTACCACAGACTGTGTTGACCTTGGGCAAGTCACTTCAATCTGTGCCCCAGTTTCCCATTTGCAAAATGGGGGTAAGTATACACCTCTCTCACTGAACTGGTAAGAAGCTAGATTTGTGAATGCTTGTGTAAAGTGTTTTGAGATCCTCGGATGGAAGGTACCATAATTATTGGCTTGTCCAAGGTCACACAGAAAAGTAAGTAAGTAATAGAAATGAAAATAGAAAGTACTTCTTACTCTGAGTGCCCTGCTCTAAACACTAAGGAACATTGCCAGACTTAGCTCTCTTAGCCTTTGTTCCTTCCCCTAGCAGATACCTTTTCCAGTGGATAGGGGAAGGGTCTCATATTCAAGGAAGCTATGCTCCATGCAGGCTTCCAGTGGCAAGATTATGCCATTCAGTAGATTATCAGATCTGAAGCAAGTTTCACCTTTTTCCTCTCCTGGAACACTTTCACATCAGAGACACATTTATGCTGTTTCCTACCTGTAGCTATACTGAAATCATGTGACAGAAGTTCAAGACAGCCTCAACAGCTGCCTGCAAAATTCCCCTGCTTCTGACTCCAAAGAGCTGCCTCTAAGCTTCATCACAGGAGATTAGGGATCAGGACAGTTAGGAAATCCCCTGTCTAGTCCCCACCATGCATAATGGCTTGTCTGAGCTGCACAGTTTAGGAGAGAGGCTGTAGCATCCAAGCGAACATTCTCCACTGGAATCCATCACTAAAAGCAGTACAATACAGCCACAGGGAAGCGAAGTCTGAACATGCCTTGCCAAAGAAACCTAATGGAAAGAAAGAGTAGCAGCTGCTGGGAGGTCAAACACATGACTGTGTCATAGCAACTGAGAGAATACACTCAGATGGAAAAAAAGCCACTTTCTAATTCACCATCCTCCCCACTCTCTGCTGGCAACCAAGCTGTAAACATTATTTGGACAAACTCCAGAGTCAAGTAATCTACCACTCAGGTGACTCATAGGATGCAACTGTTACCCAATACTGGGAAAGAGAAGGTGCTATTGTATCATTCCCATAAATGCAAATCTGCACTCAAACTGAGTTACTGACTAGCCACCCAATTTCAGACCAAGACACAGCACACATCAAGAGAAAGTGCCCAGAACCACCCAACCTCAATATTAAGTTCCATGCCACGTGGCTCCCAAATTAAGGGACCCGATATTTAGAGGTGCTGAGTACACATGGCTCCCATTGACTTCAGCAGGAGCTGTGGAAGCTACGCAACACTCAAAATTAAGCTCTAAACTACTCCTCTCCCACGGAAATCCTCAAACAGTTCCCTTTCTTGGGCATGTATCTTTCATAAAAGAAGGTGCTGCCTACCTCTTTGGTCAAGTCTCCATTCCCTGGAGAAGCCACTGCTCCAAGGTCTTCCAATTCTTCACCAAATCCTTGCTCAGGTCCACTCTCCCTCACGCCATTGTCAGGATTGGTCCCATCTTGCAGGCCACTGCTATTCTCTAGGATGATGGCTGGGCTGGGCTGGGCACTGGACACAGAACCTTCAGGGTCTCTGTGCACCAACCAGGCATTTACTTCAGTGGTGGGCACCTGAAACCTGTCCAGGGCCCTCACCTGGTTGAGAAGCCTGCGTGCTGTGAAATAATAGTCCAGGTCTACACTTTTTGGATGGATGCCATATCCGTCCAAGGTGTTCCGCAGGTTGTGGAACTGGGTCTGGGTGTAAGCAGAGCTCTGGCCCAGAATGATTTCCCTCAGAGGGGGAAGCTGCGAGTTCAGGTAGGTATCCACGTCCACACGAACACCTATCAAGCTGAGTAGAATGGTGAATTGGATGAGTCCTTCAGTGAAATATTTCTTCAGAGAAAGCATTTCTGGAGGAGGAAAAAAAGCAAACATAGGTGGAAGGTTTAAAAACAAAACAAAAAAAACCACCAACCACAGCCAAGAACTAAGAGCTCAAAGTATCATAATTCACCAAGATTAAGAGTTTAAGGGAAAATTCAAAATTTCAGTTTTAGATTCTCTTGAACAATTAGGAATTTAAAAAAAAAAAAAAGTCATCAGGTTACTCAGATGAGCCAAATTAATGATCTAAATCTCCAGAGGAAAGAAATTATACCCCAGTAAACAACCTCCACTCTCCCCTCCTCTTCAGAGCTACATCTATTTGATAACAGTCCACGAGGCTACATATAAACCCCACGTGACTTACTGTCTCAAAAGTCCACATGCAGTCACTTCCTCTAGCCTTCCTGATTCCCCACCCTGCTTCCAGAGCGGGGTGTATTCTCTGATAGCTGGCTGCTGCTTCTCCCTCTCCTCCTCTTTTGAGAAACTGCCTGCAGGAAACTTCAAATTGAAGAGTCAAAGGTTTCCACCAAGGATGGGTTCAACGACTACTCCAGTCCTGGCCGTTTCATCAGAAGCTGAAATATAACCAGAGAACAAACACGGTAAGAGGCTGACGAGATATCACCCTATGCATTACATATTCAGTTACTATACTAGGAAGTATCAGTTTCACCACTGTTTTCAAGCCATGTACAAAATAAAATCTATTTCTCTCAAAAGGATGGTTTGCTGACAAAATAGCCACAAACACACATAAAACAAAGGTTATCTTTTGAATCAATATTGTCTGAGTTCCCACTCCCTGCTCTATTCTTAGGCTGGTGCGTCAGCTTCTACTCTCTGGAGCAGGAATTCAGCTCCGACTCCCTTTCACTCCAGTTTTCAGAGAGATTATAATAATCCAACAGGGGCTTTCTGTGGCAAATAAGCAACCGAGAACAACATTGCAACACACTAGGGCTTGGTACCTTCCTCTGCAGTCCTTTCTCCTCCGCCTGCCCATCACTCACAAGGGAACTTTAAAAACAAAAAACATGCTTATGATGCCTTTATTCCACAATGTGACCTTCCTGGGCAATTCACCACACAGCAAGAGTCCCAACTGAGGAGACTGCAACCCCCAATTTTGTAGCAAAATTTACCTCCACCATCTGTCCCTTCAAACACCTGTCCCAGTTCAGGGTATTTTGAGGCTGTCAAAGGATACACCCCTATATTTCTCCTTCACCCAGCGTCCCTGTTTTTTTTTTTTTTTTAATAGATTTCAAAGGTTGCTAGGTGTGGACTCATCATCACCTGAGGATTGTTAGTTGATAGATATCTGTTCTCAACTCCCAACATGGGCAAGAGTGGGAGGAATGTTTAAATTAGCCCCAATCCCAAAATCTCAACTGTCCCTTCTGAAACCAAGTAACCCATCAGTGCAAAACAAGCACAATTTCAATTCTCCACCTCATCTGTTACAGGTAAACATATAATTAGGTTTGACAGAATTCTTCTTTTACAATTTCAACAGATAGTATCAATTTTATTTCTTTTAGCATTTTTTCAATTTTTATCAATTTAAATTTTCACAGTTGTGGGAAATTATGAGGAGGACCAGACAATTATTTAGTGATAGTAGATATTGAGACGTGAGATTCAAAAAGTTAACGTTTTATAACAATTAAAATCCAAATTGTCAACATCACATATCAAAATACACAGAGTAAATATCCTTAAATCAAACTCTAATAAATTCTCAAGCATTGTCTAAGTGTTGATTATCATCCATCAAAATATTTTCTCATCCATTTGTGTATACAGTGAAATCAATATTTACTGCATTCACCGACAAAACCCTAATTCTTCCAAGCCTACATATAATTACAGTCCAATTTTTCTAATTTATCAACTCACTCACTTGTCAGATCTCAGTTAATTAATCCAGTAGCAAAAATATTTCCTTTTGTATTGGAAAACTTTTGATTTCAGTCACTCAGAAATTGAAAGGAACAAGGAGCCCCTCCCCACCAGGTTACAGTTTCCTTCCAACCCTTTAATCCCAGCATCTAGGTCACCATGCTTTTCTGAGCTTTTTAGTCCCTCTAACAACAATTTTATCCTCACTAAATCTTCCCAAAGACACCCCCCCACGGCACATGTGGGAGCATCAGGAACTCCCCCAGTGCTGAACACTAAAGTAACAGGTTTCAGAGGAACAGCCGTGTTAGTCTGTATTCGCAAAAAGAAAAGGAGTACTTGTGGCACCTTAGAGAAACATCTGATGAAGTGAGCTGTAGCTCACGAAAGCTCATGCTCAAATAAATTGGTTAGTCTCTAAGGTGCCACAAGTACTCCTTTTCTTTTTACTAAAGTAACATTCATGCATCCGATGAAGTGAGCTGTAGCTCACGAAAGCTTATGCTCAAATAAATTGGTTAGTCTCTAAGGTGCCACAAGTACTCCTTTTCTTCATTCATGAGACTATAGTACGGGGTTTACCACCTCTTATTTAAATAGCATCATGGGGTGCACGGTCCTCAAAGCCACGCATTGCTTAAATCTCTTTAGTCCCCAGCCACCCAAAAAAAAAAAAAAACCCACCCCTTAACAAATTCCCCTACAGCTATTTTACTCCGCCTTCCTACACCCCTTTATCTCCTACAATTCTCTAATTCACTGACCCCCAGTTCTGATCCCACAGAAAAGACAACCCCCTCCCACCAGGGGGAACCACACTCCCCTCACGCTTCCCATTAGAACTGCCCCATAACACTCCTCACCCCCGTCCCAAACCTTTTACCCCGTATTTCGGGGGGACGGTCAGCGCCCCCACATGCACCGGGAGGGGGGACAGACTATCCCTATAGCCCCCCCCCCAGGCCTGGTCTCCCCTTATCCCCCGACTGCCCCATATATACACACACTCCCATACATACACCTCCTGCCTCTCTTCACCCTCACCGTCCATTACCCCCAGGTACCCCACTACTCCTGCCCCCCCCACTCCTAGTAGCCCCTTGCCCCTACTCCCCCTTCAGCCTCCCCCTAAACTTACCCCGCCTCCCCCCGTCTGCCCCACTCCGCTTCCCCTCCCCCTCACTCCACTTGCCCCCCCACTCACTCCACTTCCCTTCCCCCTCACTCCGCTTGCCCCCCCCACTCCACTTCCCTTCCCCTCCCCCGACTCTGCCCTCTCCCATTCTGCGCCCCCCTCCCCCCGGCCCGGCCGCTCTCCGGTACCCGCTCTCCGCGCTCCTCAGTCGCGCCCCTCCCGGCCCCACAGGCAGCCACCGCCGGCCGGCCGGGCCCACTCTCAGCCGCACCAGCAGCCGCTTCCCTGCCACCGCGGGCCTGAGCCCGCCACGCGCGGCATCCCCTCCAATCCGCCACCGAAAGGACAGGGACTGACAAGGCGGTCGCCAAATCACCGGGCGAGCAGTTACACCCGCCCTCAGAGCCTGGGGAGTGGCAGCCAAGACACCCAATCGGAGATCGGCGAGCTCATCTCCCCCTCTCCCAAACCCTCTTCAGTGACGGAGCGCGGGTCCAATGAGCCAAAGAACTGCGCCCGCCTACCCTCGCGCCTGATTGAGTGACAAACATGGGGACCAACCGTATGGGCCACCTTGGCCGAACGACAGCATTTCTCACCAATCCTCGAACGCGCAGGTACGCCCGCCTACCGAACAGCTTGAATAACAGCATCTCTGACCAATCACCTCGTGCAATACCACTACCTCTCCCTTTGCCCCATTGCTGTTGCCATGGGGACTGTGTGTCCTGGTCTCGAAGCAGAGTAGGCCCGTGGAGAATCTAGGCTCGGCCTGGCCATGTGAAGCCATTACCTCGCTCCCAGGCTCTCACTAGGCCTTGCGGATCCTACTGTCACCCCTCACGGGACGCCACATTGTAACCCTCACATGACACCGTTGCTCAATGCCGCCGCGGGGCCTCGAAATCACCTCAAAACTGCCGGCTGCCAGCCTGGGGGCCTCGAAACCATGCACTGTAATCCCCGGGGGCCTCGACACCATCCACTGCCATCGCCAGAGCCTCAAAACCACCCGCGGCCATCCCAGGGGCCTCGAAACTGCCTGCTGCCGTCCTGGGGGCCTCGAAACCGGCAACAGCCATCGCGTGGGCCTTGAAACTGCCCACTGCCCACCTGGGGGCCTTAGAACTGCCTTTAAACTGCCTGCTGTCGTCGTGGGGGGCCTCAAAACCCTCTCTCCCTGGACCTTTGTGTCATAAACCTGTTTATCCCCAAGCAGCGAAAAGCTCATGTCAAACACACAAAGTAATGGGGTCCCCCAAACCCCTGGAGCTACCTGGGCTTTCATCACCAGCTCTCTCTGGGAACTGCCCTTCGGTACCAATACACTATCCACACTGCTTTTCTGGCAGGGGAAAGACAAAACCAGGTGCAAGATCCAAGATGCCCGTTGCATGGACACATTGCACCACCCAAGAGGCTGAATTCCAGCAAAAACTTTGCCTCCAAAAATCCCTTACCCCAAAATCCTCCCGTGGAAGGCTACAGGGTAACCAAATGGCGCAGGAAATGCGGATGACCTTAGAGTCCTGGCTCCGGCCAAACAACTCTTTCCAGGAACGAACCTCGAACAAAAACATTGGCGTGCTCTAAATCGAGCGAGAGATGGGATGGCAAAGGCTGGAGACTATATGACCAAGTGTAAGGGGAAGAATGACTCCAAATGTGAATGTGGAGAGCCTAGGCAAATACTTGAACACTGCCTGGTGCAGTGCCCTCTGTCAACATCCTATACTCCCAAGGAACTATTCGAGATAAGTGATCACACCAGGTCTTGGCTGCGGTTTTGCAGCAATAAGCTATGGTGATGATCCTCTCTATTATGAATCACACATAAGATCTCCCCAACCCCACCACAAGGCCTTGAAATGCCCCTGCCCGGCACCACCAAGAAGCCTCAATACATTCTCTCCCACCCCCAGGGAGGGTCAGATTAAGGCATTAGCGCCACACAGGGTCCCACGAAACCTTAATCCCTCTCTGGCATTAGGTGCTATAGGCCAATGCCTAGAGCTCAGCTCCTGGGCTCACATGATTACAACAGAATCTCAGCTTTCATTTAAAAAAAAAAAACAAAAAGTTTCTAGCCCTCAGGAGTGCAAAGAAAAGCTTGAAACAACAGCTCAGAGGTGTGAACTGACCCTTTCGTCTTCACTCTGAAAGTTGCTGCTATCCCCAAGTCCATGGCATGTGGCCTGCCTAGGGCCCATGTTGTCTTCATCTGGCCCTTTCCAAAATGCTATTTATAAAGCGGCCAGATTCCGCCAGAACATCGCCCACGCTGTCAAAACATGTCCTTATCAAATACAGCTGCGGGGCACCAACAAGACACAAGAACAAATGGATATAAACTGGCCACCAGGAAATTTAGACTAGAAATTAGATGAAGGTTTCTAACCATCAGAGGAGTGAAGTTTTGAAATAGCCTTCCAAGGGAAGCAGTGGGGGCAAAAGATCTATCTGGCTTTAAGATTAAACTCGGTAAGTTTATGGAGGAGATGGTATGATGGGATAACATGGTTTTGGTAATTAAATATTCATGGTAAATAGGCCCAATGGCCTGTGATGGGATATTAGATGGGGTGGGATCCGAGTTACCCAGGAAAGAATTTTCTGTAGTATCTGGCTGCTGAATCTTGCCCATATGCTCAGGGTTTAGCTGATCGCCATATTTGGGGTCAGGAAGGAATTTTCCTCCAGGGCAGATTGGAAGAGGCCCTGGAGGTTTTTCACCTTCCTCTGTAGCATGGGGCACGGGTCACTTGCTGGAGGATTCTCTGCTCCTTGAAGTCTTTAAACTACGATTTGAGGACTTCAATAGCACAGATATAGGTGTGAGGTTTTTTGCAGGAGTGGTGGGTGATATTCTGTGGTCTGCGTTGTGCAGGTGGTCAGACTAGATGATCATAATGGTCCCTTCTGACCTAAATATCTATGAATTTATGAGTCTATGTCAAAACGCCAATGGCCCAAACCATCCAAAACATCGCTGCCACACGACATAGCTCTGCCGCGTCAAGATGCTGTTGCCTCATGCTGCGGTGACACTTTGCTAACACCAAACGGGGGCTCTGTGAGGCTGTTTTGAATGGCACGAGGTTTCAACACTGCTTCTTAGTGGTGATTTGATGCTGCATCTCAGTGATCTTTCAGTGTGCTGTGGCCTCAAAATCTCAAGATACTGCACCATGGCACACCCTCCTGCTGTGGCTGCTGTCCACAGTAAGAACAACTCTTTGCCCTCACAGAGCTTCTTCATCTTCAAAGGCCTTTCCAAATGTTTATAAGGGAAGCTTCAGAACCCCACTTCACAGTGGGTAGGTTAATATTTTATGCGGATCAGCAATAGCTCAGCAGAGGACAGCGTGAACCTCTTTTTGTCCCATTCAGGAGGAACATGGGTCACCAGGCGGTTCCATGGTAGTTGGAGAAGAGTGGGCCATAAAGGCAGGGTGTCGGGTAGGATTACAGTAATTGGACTACTACAAAAGGCCCATCGGGTGCTAGAGCAGATATACCAACAGCACTTGCTTAGGAGTGTCACCAGGGATTGATGTACTATGGCACCCTAAGACAGGGTAACAGTTACAATACTATGCACAAGCAACTAAAAATGGTCCGGAACTTAAAGGTCACACTGTTTGAAAATGTTTTACCTAATATTCTTGCAAGTCTCATGTGAAACAACTAGAAGGGAATGGTTAGAGAAAATATTTTTGTAGTGTGTTTATTTTAAGTAGTTGGTGTCTACTCAATTTCACTGTTTCTTTCTCCCCGTCTGCTATCTCCCCCAATCAGTTTCCTGTGTTGTGTCTATGGGTCCCAGTAACAGGAGAGAAAAAACGCCTTGTAAAAGAGAGGGAAGTGTGATGTAAAAATTGGCAGAGGGATCAGAGGCAGATGTAGGACCAAAAGTACTTTTAATGGGCTGGTTTCCAAGTTGACCATGTCCCTTTAACTGAAGCACCATGAAGTACAAGCCAGTGGTTCGATTTTGAGCAAGGGCCGGTTTTGGATGCTTCTAGGATCAACGAGCTCTCCATCCAATGGCGCCATGGCGGCAAGGCTGAATAAGCGATCAGTCTCAAGTGCCATTGACAGTCTACTCCAGGAAACTGCACAAAACGATTGTAACCCTCTCTCTGTGTGGGGCTCCGTATCCTCCTCACCAACAGCCGGAACTGAACTGAAAACCAGCCAGAAAGGGCTGCAGCTGCCTTTTGTAAACTAGGGAAAGGATGTCAACTCGTAAAAGGATGTCTCCCTCTAAATATCCATAGCTTCATCACAAAAAACCCCAAACTTTTTCTACCTCTCCAAAGGAGGCACAATCTATATTTCAGCACGTACACAACAGCCTCTCAAACAGCAGAGTAAATCAGACACACTAGTGAACTGGGCTGAGTGGAAAATACAACTAGAATCCTAAGATGACCCACTCTAGAAACTTTGCATTCAAAGATCTCCAAGCATTTTATGGACATCATGGAACTGAGCCTCAAACTCCCATGGGAGGTTGGTAAGTGTCGTTATCCAAAATAATTGCTGTTTAGATTGCACGGCAATACACAACCTAAAAATATTATATTGTGAGTAGATTAAATGCTCTCAATCTTCCAGACTACTGTACCCATTTCAGGAGTCTGATTTCCTTGCATACCCCCAAGTTTCACCTGACTTAAAAACTACTTGCTTACAAAATCAGGCATAAAAATACAAAAGTGCCAGAGCACACTAGTTCTGGAAAGTTGCTTACTTCCTTGTTTTTACCATATAATTATAAAATAAATCCATTGGAATATAAATATTGTTCTTACATTTCAGTGTGTAGTACATAGAGCAGCATAAACAAGTCATTTAGTTTGTACTGACTTCTCTAGTGCTTTTTACATAGCCTGTTGTAAAGCTATGCTAATATCTAGGTCAACTGATGTACCCCCTGGAAGACCCCTGCATACCTCTAGGGGTATGCGTACCCCGGTTGAGAACCATTGGGTTAAGGGATTTACCCAAGTTCCCACAGTGAGTCAATGGCAAAGCTGGGAATAGAACTAAAGAATTTTGTCTGCTAGCTCTATGCTTTAACCACTGACCCATGATTCCTCATCTCAGGGTCTAATCACTGATTTCTAAGGTCTTTAATCTAGTGCCAAGGGACTTGTTGGACCATTTTTTGTCCTATGCCTTTGTTTACTTTACTGAGTTTCGGACAGTTTTAGACCAGTCACAGAGCAGTCTCCCTTAGTTCTAGGGCCTTGTCTATGGAATGTTTTGCTTTAGTAGTTTGGTCAGAAACCCCCTGCAGCAGTTTTCAGATCTCACTGTAAGTCCTTCATGTTTTTAAAATGAAACATTGAATGTTGTTCATCTGTAGATCTCAAAGCACTTCACAGAGCATAGCAGTATTGCTCTCCATTCTGCATTTGGGGAAACAGGGGGGAAGCAACTCGCTCAAGGTCATCCAGCGGTAGGGTGACCAGAGAGCAAGTGTGAAAAATCAGGACTGGGGTGGAGGGGAGGGGGTAATAGGCGCCTATATGAGACAAAACCCCGAATATCGGGACTGTCCCTATAAAACCAGGACATCTGGTCACCCTATCCAGTGGGCCAGTGACTGAGCTCCACCCTATAGCTCTGTCCACTGGGTCCCTAATGCGGGACCTTTAACGTCTCCTCTTTCCATCTGCCCCTCTCTGCATGGCAGGGGAGTTTAGTGCACAGTCTGATTATTAACTATTGGATTATTCCATGAACAGCACCCAGGAGCCTTTCCGGTGATGGATACCCTGTAAGTTATTTAAATAAACTAGCAGAAATGGGCATTAGTGTCACAAATCATCACATCCCAGCAGGTTATTTGTATCTTTCCCAATTGATCCACGTTAACGAGGGCTGGGCTTCCTGCCCAAATCAACGATGGCTACTACCAACCAGCCTTGCCACGAAGTGGTGGATGCTGCTGGCTGGCTCGGCCCAACTCCATGCCACGCCACCACAAGGCAACACTAGTCAGGAGGACAGCGAACCTACAGGGTCAGCCCCTTGGGTGGGTATGTTCCCAGTGAATCCCTACATTTGTTTAGCACCAGTGATCTTCTTTGATGCACAGAACAGGGCACAGGATGGGCCTTGGCAGGCAAGCTTTCCTCCTGCTGCCCCTCTGGGAAGGAGGCAAAAGGTGAGTCAGTCCTCGGCATCTCTGGCCAGGCTGCCACTTGTGGAAACATTTTTTTCTGAGGCGGACATCTGGGAGCTGGGCTCAGCCGACCAACTTACTGCATGTAGGTCACAGAGGGGTGCTGCCAACCTCAGCTGGATTTGAACTTGGGACGGAAAGGGTCTTCATCCTGTTACCCTGAGCCATGTGCGAAGTAGGATGATCAGGCACCATGGAGAAGTTGTGGAATCCCCATCATTGGACTAGGGGTACTTGGTCCTGCCTCATGGGTTTGTGATTGGCAAACCTAGATGACCTCTTGAGGTCCCATCCAGCCCTACATTTCTATGAATATTAAGCTTGTCTCCCTCGGTTGTAGTCTTACATGGGCTGTGGAAAATGGCCCTCAACCAGGAATGGGAAGGATCATAGAGATTCATAAATTCTTAGGCTGTAAAGGACCACTGTGATCACCCGGTCTGCCCCCCTGATTTACAAAGGCCATAGGACTTCCCTGAATTAATTCCTGCTCCAGGCCAAACAGCTGTGGTTGATCAAGAGCATCTCTTTTAGAAAAGCATCCAGTCTGTTTAGTTCCAGGTTCCACCCACCCTCTATGATGGAACTTTCCCAGCAATTGTCTGAAGCTGGGTGGCTAACTGATGGCGGATCCATCAGGAAGCTAAGGCATTTAGCAGCACCACCCAGCTGATTGCTATTTATACAATGCCATAGCTGCACAGAAAACAGCTGCCTAAAACAGACACCCTCAGCCCCTGCCCCAGGGAGCTTACAGCTTGGCAGACAAATAGGATGTTTGAGACAACAGTGCAGGCACAGGAAGATGTGAAGGCAGTGCTGTATAACTCTGAAGCCTGATGAGGTTGGGTTATGTTGAAAGGTGAGAATGGCTGGTGAGTCCTTGATTTAAAAGTAGGGGGACCAGATGTCCCTATTTTATAGGGACAGTCCCAATATTCAGGGCTTTGTCTTATATAGGTGCCTATTACTCCCCACTCACTGTCCCGATTTTTCACACTTGCTATCTGGTCACATGATTTAAAAGCCAATCACAAACCTAGGTAAAGTCAAAGGATGGGCCAAACATACTTGTTCAGACTCAACAGAAGGTGCAATCAAGCCCCTTTATACAAGAAACAACAACGGCAATCATCAATGGAGGGACTACCCAAAGCACATGGCAGGTTTGTGTGGGCTGAGGGGTTTCCCTGAATATAAATGCAGGGGCTAGAAGAGTGGTTTTTCAGCTTCCTTTTGTGTGAGTTAGAGGCAGAAAGCCTGGAGAAACGTTTGTGAGAATGACCCTGAGAGAGAGAGAGAAGGAGGTTTTTTTGGGAGCAGCACTCACTGGAGAGGCAGACTTGGTGATTTCTGAGCAAGGAGCCTGCCTTCTGTTTGTCTCTGCTGTGTGCAGGTGAACAGGACTTTGAGTGCACAGTATACAAGCCCGAGCAACGAGGACAAAGCTGACACAAGTGGGCCATCGAGCACATACATAAGCCTACGTTTTATAGCTCATCACCGGTTAATGCCGGAAGGTCCGATGTAAACTCCTCCTAGCTGTTAGGAGCAGAAAAGGTGGAAGGTTGATTTCCCCTAGACGGGCAGTCCGGTCTCTGATTTCACATGCAGCCTCAGTGTCAGGATAATTAGGGTGTCAACCCCACTGGGGTTAACCACATCTACAAAGAAGAAAAGAAACAAAACTTCTCTCGAGCAAACCAGTCCCCTGAGCAGCAAAGCAACTGTGACTGCATGGAATTCAATTCTCCCCGCAGCGTAGAGAGTCCTACATAGAAAGGTTTCAGAGTAGCAGCCGTGTTAGTCTGTATCTGCAAAAAGGAAGTGCAGAAGAGGGGATGTTTGATGCAATCCAATCTAGCTGTCCCTGCATGGGTTTATTTTTAGTTTCGTTTCTGTGCCATTTGAAGGGAGTCACTAATATCCAAGTCATGTGATGATTAACTGCTGTGACTGCTCCCCACATTGGTCTGCACTTAGGGTGACCAGATGTCCCAATTTTATAGGGACAGTCCCAATTTTTGGGTCTTTTTCTTATATAGGCTCCTATTAACCCCCACCTCTGTCCTGATTTTTCACATTTGCTGTCTGGTCACCCTATCTGCACTCTTCAGAGTTAATCTGATTTGGAGATGCTAAATCGCAGCCAAGAAAGGAATTCTATGCCCCTGATCCTGGAATCCAAGCCGTGCAGTCAGAATCTTAGCGCCCACACGCAGGCCCCATGAAATCAATGGCTGGGGGCCTGCCCACACAAATCAGCTAGCAGGATCAGGGCCTGTGTAGAGACAGAGCTCTACAATTATTATTATTATTTGTAATTCCGTAGTAGCTAGTCATGGATCAGGACCTTACTGTGCTAAGCGCTGTACAAACACAGAACGTAAAGACAGTCCCTGCCCCCAAGACCTGAAAATCTAAGCTTCCGTGATTCTGCTCAGCCAGATTTATTTGAACTTCAAGTATCAGAGAACTTCATTTATCCAAAATATGATCATGGCCCACAATACTCACCAATTGCACTGAATATTCTCTCAATTCCCTGCACCCTCATCTGTCCAGATTAATTCAGTTTTCCCAATGCCAATCACACAGTTGAGGTTTGACTGCACATCATGTAATTTAGGCCTTTCCCTGTTGCCTTGCTCTGGTATCATTTACTATATTATAGAGATAGGGCTTTGCTGGACTGTTTTAAACGTTCTAATGATGCCTCTAAATGTGGGACTGGACTTGTGAATTTAGTGGTGGGATGCCATCCGTTCAAATTCAGTCTGGATCAGTAGAGGCTAAAAGTCATTATTACCCTCTGACAGCTGTTCAGTAGAATGAGTTTGGTGGGTCTCAACTCTTAGTCAATTTCCAATGAATAAGTGTCCCTCCATTACAAGACCCTGTCTCAGAATGGACACGAATTGGCCTTTTCTTAGCAGTCTCAAGAGAGAGAAAGAGACCTCCAGCCCTGTAGCTGTTTATCTATCACCTTTCACCAACGCTTACATTCATCAGGATATTTTTTTAAGGCTTCTGCTCTCCATCCTCTTTTCACGTGCAAACGCCTTCATCTCCTGCACTGAGGTGCATGCCTGGTTTAAGGCCTAGGCCTTTTCCCACTAACATCAAGAGCAAAACTCCCCTGGACTTCAGTAGGGCCAAAGCAAGTCCTTACTAATTGATGCATCCCTCGCATTTTGCTCGGAGTTCTGTCAGGGGATGGAAAGAGACAGCCAGCCTTCTTCAGAAGCAGCATGTGGCAGCCGGGAGTGAAAAGGTCACAGCATGCTGCAGGAAACTGAAATACCCACCCACTGGCTGAGTGGAGGGACAGCACAGCATGGGTGCGAAGCCCTTAATAATAACTATACTTAGAGACACTTCTATAGCATGTTCCGGGCCCAAGTCTGTGTTGGGGAGGTGCAGCAGAGAGGGAGCAGCTCAGAAGAGGAGTGGCTTTAAGCCACCTTTTCTTCTGCAAGATTTCAGGTAGCCCCATGGGTCAGTGCAGCTCCTGGCATAAGTAATTCTAATTCACAGTATCTGCAGCCCACAACTGCCAGAGCACAGAGCGCTTCTCCACTTCCCCTGCTGTACCCAGCACACTCCCTTTGAAGTCTCTGGCACTAGGCGGGATGGGAGGCCGAGGGAGGCCTGCCTGTGCAACCCTTGGCTCATCTCGGTGGGAGGTAGAACTTTCCCAGGGGCTGGTCCAAGACCATCTCACACCTCCCCTCTTTCTGCTCCCGGGACAAGGCGTGTTTCTTTGACCCGCCTTCTCTAGCATGAACCCAGAGCAATGTGTCTATTTTCCAAACAGAACCTAACCCAGCCACAATATGACACTCCGCTGCACACGCTTCTGCCCCGGGACAAGGCAGTGAGAGGAAAGGCCACGTGATGCATGTGTGGGCACGTTGCTAAATGAAGTAACTGGAAGGCACTCAGATACTACAGTGATGAGCCGTAAAAGAACCTCTATAGCATAGAAGAGAATAGAGCAAAAGCGTAGTTCCTCGGGAGAAGTGAAGTCATGTTGTTTATTGCTGGTGGCTTGTCCCCTTTATTCAAACTCAGTGCAGAATGCAGTGGTATTTTTTAAAGTGAATCAACCCATTCCCAGCACGCGCACACAGACAGACACACACGGGTTAAAACCTTTCCATTGTCCTTTTTAACCCTTCAAGTCTGGAGTCTCCCACACTGCAATATTTCCTACGGCCCCCAACTTTTCCCTCAACATATCCCATCAGTTTCCAAACAGATCCAGACAACGGGACCCTCTACATCTAACATCAGTATCTTTAGCAAGTTCATCAGGCCTCACGACAATGAATGAGCTGCTCTGGGTTTGACTAAAACAGCTCCAAAGACACAGGGCTGGATTCAGACCATGCATAAGCAAGCCCAGGACCATTGACTTCCATGGAGCTTGCACTCATTTACCCAAACTGAACTTGGCCCAATAAATTCCAGTGTGACAGGGCTTAAAGCCTAAACCTCTAATCCTGGCTCTGCCACTGACTCTTCCTGTGGCCTTAGGCAAGTCTCTGTGCCTCAGTTTCTCCCTTGGAGAAAGGTACCATTGTCCCCCTATCTAATTCACAGGGGTGTTGTGAGGCTATTTTAGATACTGTTTTCTGCATCCGACTATGAAAGGGGCTAGTATAACCTACTGGTTCAGTGACCTACATACAAGGATAAGAGCCTACTGTTGCTGCCAGTTAATAGCTTTACTCCTTTAGCACAAGTGGTAGAATTCTGTGCATTTAGTCCAGAGGGTCTTGGGCTCAATCCCCAGTGATGACCCATGTGGTGGATGGGAAGTCATTACAGCGGGTGACTCATACACACATAAAGACTTGGGTACCCAGTACAGGTTGCCCTGAAAGTCCCGATGTGACAAGGACAGTGATCAATTAGTCTCCGTGCTCAAGTGAGGACAGGACAAGAAGGGATCGGCTTGACTTGCAGCAAGGGAGATTTAGGTTAGATATTAAGAAACACTTTCTAACTCCCAGGGTAGTAAAGCTCTGGACTAGGCTTCCAAGGGAGGTTGTAGAATCCCCATCACTGGTAGGTCTTAAGAACAGGTTGGACAAACCCCTGTCAGGGATCGCCTAGGGCTACTTAACCCTGCCTGAGCGCAGAGAGATGGGTTAGATGACTTCTTCAGATTCCTTCCAGCCCAACATTTCTATGATTCTAGGTACAAGAGAATGGTACCAATCACTGTGAGATATAAAAGGGAAACTTACTGGAGGGGAGGAAAGAGCTTTTCCTCCTCAGAGAAGACTTGTGGATGGGCATTTTCTAAAGATGGAGCTGAATCCTACAGTCCTCGCTCAGGCAGAACTCCAAGAGACAGCAGTGGCAGCGAAGCCTCAGCAAAAGTCTGCAGGACTCCTCTCTCGTGGGGGCACAGGCATGACTGGAAATTCACTATAACAGCTTCAAAAGTTCAAAGCTGAAAGGTCAAAATATGGGCCACAGCCAAGGCCAGATTTGCAAAAGAGCCCATCACTCAGTCATCAGGGCCATCTTTTCAGCAGCCCCCTACTCCGACCCTCCACACCCAACATGCTGGGAACTTCAGAGGATCTGTCCCCCGATCACCAGTGCAGGAGTCTGTCTCCTTCCATCTCATCACTTGCCTACAATCCCAAAGGTGACAGCAAACAAGGAAATAAAACAGGTGGCACTTTCTGTGAGTCATTGAGAAATCGAGCAAGCAACCCGGTTACACCATTTCAGCAGCATCGGGATGAGTGATAAGACTTGAATTACCTCATGTCAAAAGAGAGAGTGTGGTGTGCAGGGGTGTTTGGTGTGCGGCTGAATGTTCCAGGTACAGCCTAAGAGCGCAGAGTTGTGTGTCTTAGAGGGGGCCCCAGAGAAGGAAGCTGAGAGAGAATTAGTGGGAGTACAGGAATGTGTCCTTTGTAATATTCCACTGTAATATTTTATGGTTGCTGGCAGGACAACAGGTGCCGTTGAGGACTGGCAAAGAAAGGATTAACATTAGTGTGTCTGCTGCTGCTTCTGGCATCAGTGCCAAAGGCAAATGCTGTGAACACAGCACAGACCACACTGAAAATGATTGCCCTTGAGGCTCTTGCACCTGATCTCCTATTTCCCCCTTTCAGATGTACACCCACCTACCTTGCATCACTCTCTCCAACCCGCGAACCTGTTCCACAGGAATCAGAGCTACTTCTAGAGGCATATACAACGCACGCCATCCCATAGGGACTTCGCTCTCCAGACCCCCACGATGCAGGAAGGAGGGGAGAAACAGATGCTTCCCCTGGGAGCTAATCTAGAAAAGCCCTGATCTCTCCTATCCCATCTGAATCCAGATGACAAGAGCCCTCCACCCAAAAGGCAGCACTCAGATAGTGGGTGATTAGAAAGATAGATAGATCACCTTCACCTGTCACTAAACTTTCTGATCACCCCCACTTAAATTCCCATAACCCGAAGCCCCAGCTCGGAGTGTATTATGGAAGCCTGCCTGTCCATGCAGAACCCCATAAAACCTTGATGCTGTCCCAAGCCTCGCCAGCCAGGCTGGTTCTTGCTTCTCAGCTGTTCGCTCCTGTGTCTCACTCATTCACTTACAAGCCATTTTCTCTCCTGTGCCAATCCCAGCCTGTTCCTGGGCCCAGCTGTGAGTGTACACAGACACACCCATCCACTTTCTCTCTCTCCCCATGCTCTGCCCTGGATTCTTCTGATGCTTCCATGTGTCCCATCCATAGGTGACACAGAGGCCCCCTGAGTTTGAGCCGCTGGACCCAGGGATCGGGTTAGCCAGGAGCTCTTCCACAGTGGAGCTATAATCCTTGTCGTCCCACGCCTGCTGCGAAGACACACCTCTGGGCCATCTGCCAGGCCTTCACCTTCCACCTGCCCGCCACCCCAGGTGACACATACATAACTATATGGACTCACCTAAACAGCCAGATCCTCCCATCTTCCCTGATTGGGGGGGACGCGGGGACACAGCTCTCCAGATCACCCACATTACTGCAGACTGCCCTGGGGTGCCTGAGGGTACCCCCAGATCCTTCCTATTATTGCAGGGTGCAGGGGGGAGCCCATTTAGGGAATAGCCCTCCCTCCCTTTTCTCTCTCCTCCCTCCCCCCCCATTGCTGACTGCAGAGGAGACAGTTTGATGGGGGGAGAAGGGGGGAGGAATCACCCTAGGTCCCGCCATTATTTCTGTGTGGTGGGTGCAGGGGAGGACCTTGATTTTCGCTACAAGCCCCCCTCATTATTGCAAGGCTGTGGGGGTGGGGGCAGATTCTCTAGTATTGCGGGGTGGGGGGAACCCCCGATTCCCCCTCTTAGTGCAGGCTGCCCGGTGGGGGGGAGAGTTCTCCCTAGATGGTCTAGTAGACAGGGGAGCCCAGCGCCCCAGGACTGCGTCCCCCGCTACACCCTTCCTACAGCTCCCAGGGGGCGCGGCTCTGCTTCCCCCCCACCCCGCGGTGCATGGGGCGGAGCGGCCCGGCCGAGCTCTCTGTGCGGCGGGATGCAGCGGCCCGAGGCCCGGCCACGTCAGCACCCCGAGGGGGCTGCCCCGGGGGGCGGAGGCGGCGGGGACCGGACAGCTGCAGCAGCCGCCGCGGGAGCCATGGACCCCACGAGGCTGCTGGTACGGTGGGGAGCTGCGGGGAAGGGGGCGCGGGCGGCTCCCCTGCCCCGGGGTTCGGGGGGCGCCGCCGCGATGCCAACTCGCCAACTTCCCGGCCGCCGGGCAAAACTTTCTGCGCTCGGAGTTCCGGGGGCGGAGCCGGGGGACCCCCGGGGAAGAGCCAAGGGGGTGCAGGGGGAGTCCCCGGTGGGGGGAGTCCCAGGAGGCAGAGCCCCTGGGGCCGAAGAGATGGGGGGACAGCGCTGGGGAGAAGGGGCAGTGCCAGGGGGCTGGAGGGGAGTCTACTGCAGCAGCTGTTCTCAGTTCTGGTTCTGGGGCCAGGCCCCTGTGAACCGTCCCAGCCCAGGTTCTGGGGC
This sequence comes from Caretta caretta, assembly GCF_965140235.1. Lineage (NCBI taxonomy): Eukaryota > Metazoa > Chordata > Testudines > Cheloniidae > Caretta > Caretta caretta. The sequence continues at coordinate 10,943,749 of NC_134232.1, forward strand.
CAGGCCCCTGTGAACCGTCCCAGTCCAGGTTCTGGGGCCAGGCCCCTGTGAACCGTCCCAGCCCAGGTTCTCAGGCCAGGCCCCTCTCTCAGCTCTGGTTCTGGGGCCAGGCCCCTGTGAACCGTCCCAGCCCAGGTTCTGGGGCCAGGCCCCTGTGAACCGTCCCAGTCCAGGTTCTGGGGCCAGGCCCCTCTCCCAGCTCTGGTTCTGGGGCCAGGTCCCTGTGAACCGTCCCAGTCCAGGTTCTGGGGCCAGGTCCCTGTGAACTGTCCCAGTCCAGATTCTCGGGCCAGGCCCCTCTCTCAGTTCTGGTTCTGGGGCCAGGTCCCTGTGAACTGTCCCAGTCCCGGTTCTCGGGCCAGGCCCCTCTCTCAGCTCTGGTTCTGGTGCCAGTGGGGTGATCAGACAGCAAGTGTGAAAAATCGGGACAAGGGGTGCTGGGTAATAGGCACCTATATAGGAAAAGGACCCCAAAATCGGGATATCTGGTCACCCTAAGTGCCAGGTCCCTGTGAATTGTCCCAGCCCAGGTTCTGGGGCCAGGCCCCTCTCTCAGCTCTGGTTCTGGGGCCAGGTCCCTGTGAACCGTTCCTGTCCAGGTTCTGGGGCCAGGCCCCTCTCTCAGCTCTGGTTATGGGGCCAGGTCCCTGTGAACCGTTCCTGTCCAGGTTCTGGGGCCAGGCCCCTCTCTCAGCTCTGGTTCTGAGGCCAGGTCCCTGTGAACCGTCCCAGTCCAGGTTCTTGGGCCAGGTCCCTGTGAACCGTCTCAACCCAGGTTCTGGGGCAGGCCCATCTCAGTCCTCTCGGCCCAGGTTCTGTGGTACACTTGGACTTGGACTCTGGAGCAGTCAGTGCATGACAGAACTTGGGTTTGGATGGACCCTTTCGCAGACCACCCCTAGCCCTCAAATCCCCTCTGGCCCTGGGACTGGGGATCCGGCGTGGAGCGGGGCCTTTGGGTTCACAGGGATGGACGTGAATCAGAACAAGGCCAGGCGCAGAGAGTGCCAGGCTCTCTGGGCGCTTTCAGTGGGAGGAAACAGTGCTGTGGCCCCATTTCAGCCTCAAGGAGTCACTGAGGGGGACAACAGGGAGAGGCGTCGCAGACCCAGTCCTGGGGCATGGGAGGCACCTGGGTTCTGGACACACCTTGGGGGCTGCTGGATGCAGCCTCTGGCTTCACCCTGTCCTTGTGTCAGTTTCAGGAGCCTTCCCTCTACACAGTCAAGGCCATATTCATCTTGGACAATGA